>NC_143527.1:2307500-2620000 GCF_031878675.1 Megascapheus bottae
TGAGTCAGTGTCGGGGCGGGGGGGCTGTCAGGCCAATGACAGCATTAGGCTGCATCTTCCATCACGCTCTCCACCAAACCTCCCCGCACAGGAATTTAATGAGTCTGCATTTCATGACCGGAGTGATAAGGATGAAACATTTTTAAAATAACCAAAAGGTAGAGACACCAAAAAAAAAGAGCCTGATGAAACATGAAATGAATGTAGTGTAACACATTATCTTTGATTCTGCACACCCAAAAAGCGCAATGAACTAAAACATTGCATTAGTCCAAGAATAAAGCTAAAAATTAAATTGGCTCAGAAAGATCTAGGGTAGTAGTTTATGCACTAAAAAATGCAGTAAATCTGGTCATTTAATCTCATCCTCTCTACCTCTGATGTGCACTTAAAAAGAGCAGGGCCCTGGGAAGAAGGAGGGGAGGAAACCGGGCCTGCATCTAGTTACCTGGTGCCTGTAAGCAAGGACTGAGTAATATTGATGTTGATTTTTTTTTTACTATCAAATTGCTTTCATTTTCCAACATTTAAGTGCAGCAAATGTCAATGAACATAAAATATGAGCAACTTTGTAAAAAGATGGAAAAGAGGCCCAATAAAGAAGACATATTCAAAAAATATAATACTACCCCCTTCAAATCAATAAATAAAGACAAGCATTTCATACGCTAATGCATTTATCTATGACCATTATAAATTAGTAGCTTGCCAGAAAAATACACTTCTTAGCACAAGTGTCATTATTTAAAGTTGTCTATTTAATGCACACTTAGTATATTTCCTCGTCCAGAATGCCTCTGAATAATTAGACAACCTTCATTCTTAAAAACTAAAGTAGATGCCAAAAAGGCGAGGCACGAAGCATGACGTTTCTACAGATTTACATCTTCAAAAGTTACGTGAGATTTCAGATAGAAGAAACTGTAAGACAAAAATGAAAAGGAAGCTCTGTAGTCCTTGTGCTCGTGCAGGACTCAAGTTTGGTCCCCCCACCCAATAAAACCTTTTCTGTCTGAAAAAAAAAAAAAAGAAAAAAGAAAGGTGCATGTTTTCTACTGCCATTTCCCCGTACGTTCCTCCGAGCTGGCAGGTATAGGTGTGGGCCCGAATGCAGTCATTTCCCTTCAGCCTCAGCGATGCAGTGTCTCTGGCGAGTGTGTCAGCAACACGACCTTTAACAACCCCCTTGGCTTCCCTGCCCTTCCAGGGTCTGGCTCCTGAGGGCAGCGCTGCTTGCACTCAACTGACATCTCGAGCTCCCCCTCTGGGCCTTCCGAAGGCTCACTTCCTCCCTAGGCCGCTCCGTGCAGGACTGGGACTGTGCCTGGCTTCTAGATCTGCACACCAGTGCTCACTACTCTTCCCATTCCCTGGAGCTCCCCACCTGCGTCCCTGCTGACTTCCTAGTGCTGGTAGTGGCCCTGTTTCCAGAGCCTGCTCCAGGACCGTGATCTGTGTGACACCTCTTTGTCTTGTTATGGCTGGAGATCAGATAGCTAGTGACAGTGAGCTGGAGGCGCTAACCTGGGGTCACCAAAGTAGCACCTTGGCAAAGGCCATTGTTACCCTAAGACCCTATAAGTGGACAATAGGCAAGGTCACCTGCGATGAGACTTCATCCTCTCCCATGTCTCGCTCAGGCCTCTCCCTGGTCCCAGGCCACGACTGCCTCCACGCTGCTGTAGAAGCAGCCATACCTCTTGCTTTGGATATGTGCACGCGTGCACGCACACACACGCACACACACATGCACACACATGCACACACACAACTCTGTCGCTGCAAAAAAAAACTATGTATTTCCAATTTGTATAAGTATTAGTGCAAGTAATTTCCACCTAATGAAAAGAGCTCATCAGAATAAAATAGCAGATTAAGAAGAGAAAAAAATAGCTCTTTATTTGTAATTGCTTTGGGAAAACTTAGTGAAGGAAGTACATTTCCCCAAGCTCCTCAGGAAAATGCTCCGCTTCTCCATTTACCGCTTAGGCATCTGTTGTAGTGATCGACTCGGTAGTGCAGGTTTTTGACTAGCTCTACGAGTACTAACCGAAGGGGGTGCAGTCAGGCCTGTTTCTGTAATACCGTCCCTACCAGTTCTAATTCACTCAATAATTCTACCGAGTAACCTGATTAAAATACAGGCAATGCAACAAACAAAAGGATAAATGCCCTCTCTGCATCCGTTACTGCGATGTGCTGACTCTGAGAAGAATCTGGGAAGTCTGGTCCAAACTCAATTTCTGTTGAAATTGAGGGCAGAATTTCAGCTGCATCATGTATTCCAATACTTCTGAGCCAGTCCTGAAGTCCTATTACTGCCCTATGCCCTGGGCTTTTCCACTAGCAAAACCCTAGGTGACCTCCGCAGGCAGGGTGCCAGAGGAAATTGGGAAGTCCCCGAGTGAGGAAACGGACCTTTCTCCCCAACCTTTGACCCTCCCTTGCCCTGGAACAAGTCATCGAAGCCCTCGGTGAGGCAGGAATTCCCAATCTCAAATCAGCTGGGCAAACTGAGCCATTGGTCCCCTTGGCTGCTGCTATTTCAATATTTCAATCAAGCTGAATTTGGCGCCAAAGGATCGCATTAGAAGGCAATCGTCCATGGGGTTCCTCACCAGCCCTCAGAGGTGGACTGCCGTACAGTCTCCGCCAGGACGGGGCCCCAGACAGCAGCCTGCTTTCTGGACGCCCTGTGGTGAGGCCAGACTCAACCTCCTCCTGCACTCTATTGGTCTTTTTTCTTCCCGCAGAGGCTTCATTTCCGTCCAGGTTCCCTCGTGCAGATTCTCAGAGAAGAAAAGAGGCTTCTTCACGCTGTCCCTCGCCATCTCTGCCTCTGCCCTGCACAGACAATGCAACCAGGACAGGGATTTTCATCTTCACGTAGCGCACAGTCTACTTCTCAATAAGTAGATGCTGGGAGGCGGGGGGAGTAGGACAGAAATGAATGAAGAGAACTGTGGTCCAATATTGCCCAAAGGGGTTCGGGGATACCTGTGAGAAATAACAGCATGGCTGCAATCCTCACGATAGTCTCCACGTGAGCCCATATTCTGCCCAGACCTCCCGGGGACAGGCTCTGTCTATGGCCGTAGCTACGAGAGACATACGTTCATCATGTATTATTGTCATCAGCTGTATTATTTCATCATGCCACTCCATGTCTGTCTCTAGTCATGTCTAGAAAAGTTAGTGAAGATCTTTGGCCAAGATGTGCAAGTATAAGGCATCGTCACTTAATCACCTCAACAGATAACGAAGAAGGTTTTATTTTTTTGTTTCGTGGGGGATCAAAGAAAGGCCGAGTGAGTTCCTCGCTCACTGCTCCAGATCCACGCAGGATATAGACAGAGGGGCTACTCTGCCAGGCCACTTTGTGTGCATTCCCACCCAGTCCACGACAAAGGAAACCACCTACTCTCCCTCCTCACCCAAAGGAAAGACGGTGGCATCAAACTTCCTAATTCATCTCAGGGCCAGGAAAGCGTGGGAGGTACTTAAATTATGGAAAACTTCACATTTTCTCCAAGGCTTGCTCTAACAACCAGTACATAAGTAAATACGATATGCATAATGGAATTTAAAAAGTGCTTTTCAAATTTCAGTACCAAGTCCAAGAAGTAGAGATTATGTCTGAACATGAATATTTGCAGCAATTTTACTCTCCTATATTTCCAAGTATGATTTTTATTGTTGGTTATGTATTAAACTTTTGAATACCCAAGTGGTTTGTAAAAGCTTTTATTAAAAATCCCAACTTTTGGATGGATAGCCAAATTGAATCTGAACCCCGAAACAGCTGAGCCAGAAGATGAGTTATTTTCTCAAACAATCTCATTGAATATACAAGGAACTCTATTTTGCACATAGTAATGTTAGTGGAATGTGCACAGGATCCGGAATGCTGTAATTACCTTGACACTATCTTGCCCAAAGGAAACGATCAGGAAAATAGGAAGAAGAGAAAGGAGGGGAGTAGCTCAAAGAGATATTGAATAAGGAAAGAGTGTGCTTGCATCATTTTGGGAAACAGATTACATCTGAATAGTAAGTGAATGGATGACTGGAGAAAAGAAAAAAGGAGAATAAAGGTGAGTGCAGGACAAATTCAGAAATGGAGAATGACTAAGACCAATAATGAGGCTGGGAGAGGGAAGTTGCTTAGCATCTTTCCCTTTGAGAAATACACAGCAGGTGACCTGCATCTGCTGTCTTCTCACTCCTGAGGCCATATTCCAAGAAAGCAAATGGAGGAGGAGAGGATGGTAGGACAGAGGTGGGGCAGGAGGGAGAGGAGTAGAGATTTCAGGAAGGGACTGAAGAGCAGAGGGAGAGAAGGTAGGAGAGAAGCAGGGAGGGAAATACTGAGTTGCACGGAGGCAATCACGGGGTTCTCAGAGCTAGACCCGCTTGTTTCCTCAGGTTTCCAAGAGCACTCTGTTACCCTCACGCCCCCCCCCGGCGCTGGCCCGAATTCTGGCTATCCCCTTCACCCCACACTTAACCAATCCATGCAACCCTCCTTTCTCTAGGTGTGGTAGTGTCTGGTGTGAGATTGTGAGATGTGTAAGAACAGAACTGATGTGACTCACCGTTTCCCCAGTGCCTAACAGAAAACCTGGCACGCTCATTCAATGGATGTTTACAGTTATGGTGACTGCAGTGAAACAAGGAAAGTCACATAACTAAAACAGCTCTCAAGTATATCCTACAAAATTAAGAAGAGCCTGTAATCCTAGCTCCTCAGGAAGCTGAAATCTGACGATCGCGGTCTGAAGCCAGCCTGAGAAGAACATCTTTGAGACTCTTATCTCCAATCAATCACAAAAAAATGCTGGAAGCGGCATTGTGATTCAAGTGGTCAAGCGCTAGCCTTGAGCTACATGGAGTTTGGAAACAGCACCCAAGTCCTCGGAGGGGGGAGGGGGGCGGGGAGCAGGGGAGGAGTGGGAAGAATGCTCAAAGGGGTGACATTAAAAGCATATAATTAATAGCATATAATAGCATATAAAAACTGCTTTGTTAAATACAATTATTTAAAATAATAATAAAGGAGAAGCATCTAAGAAATAAAAATAAATCAGCTTTCACCATTTTGTGTTACTATTACCAATACAACAACACAGGTAGGGATACAGGAAGTAAGAGGAAAGAAGAATTAATTGTCATCTTACTTTTCAATTCTTACTCCATGTCCAGTTACTCACTCACTCTGTGTGAGGGAAAGGAAGGAAGGAAGGAGAAAAGGAAATAAAGACGAAAGAGAGAGAAGATAAAGGAAGATGGCTGTAAGGTCACTGTAATATTGTTAAGGGAAGAACAAATCAAATGTTCTTCGTAGTATAAGTTAGTGACACGTTTCAGAAGAAGAAGGAATGCGTGTGTGTGTGTGTGTGTGTGTGTGTGTGTGTGTGTGTGTGTGTCCCCTGGGACTTGAACAGGTTCTGCCCCTGAGCTTTTGTGCTCAAGGCTAGTGGCTAGCTACCACTGTAGCTATCGCTCTACCTCTGGCTTCTTGCAAGTTAACTGCAGATAAGAGTCTCACATACTTTCTTGCCTCGACTGATTTTGAACCAAGAATCCCTAATCTCAGCCTCCTGAGTAGGTAGAATTTTATGCATGAGACACTGTTGGAGAGAAGGAGCAATAATTTTTTAAGTGCTGTAAGGAAAAATACATCGACTTGAAATTCTATAATTACCTGAAACATTATATACAATTCAGAAAGGAACATTTTCACACATGCACAGACTTCAAGATATCAGCACTCACTCCTTGACTCTCAAAGATACATTTTAAGCACTATGATGTTGAGTTCAAACAGTGAAGAACTATTTACATCTACTGAATTGCACAAATGAATTGATCAATATCACAGCAAATATTAACAATAAGAAATAAGCATATCCATCTTGGTTCTGGCTTATAACAGAATTGCAGCCCCGTGTATAACAAAGATGGTGGTAGTCAAGAGTTAAAGCTTTCAAGGTTTCCTCATCTTGTGTAGAGAGGTAATTAACATTAAATTTTGATAACTCAATTTCATTTCTAACGTTTTACTGCTCAAAATAGATTGGGGCAAATACGACAAAATTTTAGCATTGTTAATGCTTTTTATATGCATCATGGATGTTTATTATATTGCTTGTGTACTTTTCTCTGTCTTCAATTTCACATAATTAAAAAGATCCTTTGCATTTGAGCTGAAAGGCAAATTAAGTCTTCTAGACAATTATTTCACACCTTTCTCCCTCCACAAACCTTCAACACCTCCTCCCTTGTTCTCTCTGTCTCTCAGCCAGTGACCTTGCTCCTGATCCACGGGTAACGTGTGCAGGCTTGCCCTCAGCACCCCCATCCCCTAGTGCCAGCTAGGCTGGTGATGAGGGGAGCAGGCCCCGGCCACCACCCGCCTCGCCTGCTGCCGGTCTGAGGCAGACGCTCCGGCTTGCTCTGACGACACTCCAGCATCTGCCCCTCGTCCTCTGCATCATTCCATAATGGGAAGACATCTCATCATTTCTCCGACTGAAAAAGACTGTCTCTTCCACACCCCACTTGCTGCTGCTGTGTGGCTCTCCTGCCTTTCGCAGCAAAGCCCACGCCCTGTCCACACTTGCTGACCTTGGCCCCCTCTTCCACGGGCATGGGGCACACAGCTGACCCCATGGTGCTCCTTCCCCTGCCTCCCACCTGCTCTCCCCATGCCCGCAGATGGGTGCTGGAAGTCCACATGGCAGGCAGAGCCCTTTCTAACCTGGGTGCCTGCCCGCTCTGTCCCAGCTGCTCACCGCGCCCCAGGAGCCAGCGCAGCAGCAGCTCTGTCTCCGCGGGGCCTCCATCTGAGCACGCCCCACTGGGCGGCTGTCTACCCGTGGAGGCTGTCTACGAGTGCCCGAGGAGCTGCTGTAACAAGTGAACCCACACTGGAGTTTCGAAGCAACGGAGGGTGAATCCTCACCACCTGCCCACCGAAGGGCAGCGCTGTGCCGGAGTCCCTGCCACGGCTCACCCTGCCTTCTTGGGACTCTGGGTTTGTAGGCACGGAACGCCACTCTCTGTTTCAGAAATGAGACTGCCTCCCTTCTCATCCTCTTCCCTGTCATGGATTCTTCACATAAGGAAAGGTAAGGGTCGGTAAATCCAGCCTACCTGACTCCACCAGGTCACCTGCACAGATCCTCCGGTGAGGACAGAACCTATCTTCTGTTGAGATATTATTCAGTCATGGTATGTGCGCATGGCACAAAGTGAGTCAGAAGCACAGGACGGTTCAGCTCCTATTTAGGGTGGGAGCGCTGAGGGTCCTCTCTGTGCTGGGAAGTGGATAATGGGGCAGCGATCCTGGGAGAGGCCTTGCTCTTGCTCTCTGGGACAGGGTGCTGCAGGCAGAGGAAAGCCCAGGGCAAGTCCCAAGTATGAGCAAGGAACAGAGAAGGATGAAGGGAGGGGAGGAGGAGAGAGAGCTCCGGACCCTGGTCAGGTCAGGTCCCCTCCTGGAGAGGGCAGACAGAAGGCTGAGGTGGCTGGTGACAATTGCAGAGGACAGTGACGGGAATATGGCACCAGAGGACGTCAGTCAACATGTGCTCACGGTGGCCTGGCCTGGAGGCGGGCCCTGTAATCCTAGCTGCTGAGAAGGCAGAGGCGGGAGGACTGCAGCTCCAAGTCAAAAGGTTAACAAGACCCCCAGCCTGAAAAGCAAAACGACACGCTGCAGGGTGAGCTCACAAGGCAGAGGGCTTGCCTCACAATGTAACGCCCAGGGTTCAATCCCAGTGCCTCGCCCTCCTCCGAAAATGAGTACATTTCTATTTATGGATAGAGTGGTCGTGAGTAACTGAATCAAACCAGGATGATTTTAATCTCATTTCATATTCTACATCACCATGTTGGAAAGTTTTACCATGTGCAGGTTATCGTTTTTCGTGAAAACAATACAGTGATTTAACATAACGACAGTGAAAGACATTTTCTAGCAGAAGATGGTAGGAGGAGAGAGCTGGATGAAGGATGCAGAATGTGCGTTTGGATCTAAACTCACCCACCTATCTTCTCTTCCTCAGCTCACCTCCATCCTGCTCGCTCCAGCCTAGAGCCAGAGGAGACATGGCGTGTGGTAGTGTGACCAGTCCTGAGCCTCCGGCATGGAGAATGTCCTGGGTTTCTCCGTGCCCTGATGCCCACGAGTCCTCCTCACACCATCCACCCTGGGCTCAACAATACACCAAGGGGGCCGCCATGCCCCTGGCAAGGCATGCAAGCGCTCGCTCTCCCTCTCTCCCTCCTTCTCTCCCCTCCCTCCCCACGCACGCACATATGTGTTCCTCCAGAATTCCCCCCTCCCAGGAAATTCCTAGACATTTGCCTTCTGGCTTCTCCTCTGCAGAACCTTGGGTTGCCACAATTGCATTTCCCCCTTGGCCAGGCGGCGGGCTGGCCCTCCAAGGACACCTCCAGGGCTGTGCTTGCTTCTCGGTCAGGGAAAGGCGCTAGGCACAAAGTGCCTCTCCTTCCCTTTGGACCAAGGCCACAGGAGGGCAGAATGCTCAAGCTGGGACTATTTTGTGACCAAAGCTGAAAAGCGCAAGGGCCATGTGGAGAGGCGCGGGTGTTAAGCAGAAAGCAAAAGGCCCTGGGGTTCTGGACCGCCTTGCTGCGCTGAGCAGACCCTCAAACCACGGGATGCAGGTTTTTAAATCCCCTTCCTCCGGCCTCTTGTAGCATTGAGGCCTCCTCTGTGAGTGGAGGAGGTGTCCCACCAACACACGCGTGTGGTGTTCCTGGGCGGTGGGCCCCGGGGCCTCCACGAGGCCCTCTGTGCTCTCACCACACCTGCAGCACGGCCAGGCGCAGGCTGTACTGAGGGACTGGGCCATGCGGGGAGAGGCCCGCTGCTGGGTCCCACGCCTTCCTCCTGCCCGAAGTGGCCCTGACATCCGTGGCACACCGTCCCCAGACAGACAAGGACAGAACAAGGAGGATGAGCCAGGAAGTGGCTAAGAGGAAGGGGGCTAAAGCTGGAGGCCATTCACAGGGCTATTCAGGCTCAGCAGCTGGACTTGTTTCGGAGGCAGCCGCAGGAGGGGCTCTGGGCCCATGCGGGCCACACCTCAGAACACCTGGGAGTCTGGACAGGTCTCCGCACACACGTGTCCATCCTCAGGGTTTTGAGAGACGCGCTGGGGTGGTGGACGCTGGGATGAATGTCTTCTCCCTCGGCCACAGGAGGAGATCCCCATAAACCTGTCCTGGGGGGTCAGAGGAGGCTGGACAGCAGGAAGCAGAGCAGATGGGGGTGATGAAGAATGCCTCAGGTCCTCAGTCCTCCATGACAGGAGGACACCCAGAGCTGGGAGATAAGCGGAGTCTCCAGCCCACCAGTTGCCTGCGTGGGTGAAAACAGGAGACTGGAGTGGCCGCTCACTGCCACCCTCCACCAAGCTGCTCTGGAAGAGGCCCAGGGGTCCTGACACGAGGGACTGGACACGAGGGACTGGACGAGCCTCGGTGCCCTTGCCCTGAAGCTTTGCCACAAAGGCAAGTTAACATACACTGCGGATCAGAGCAGCAGAGGGCCCCGGCCAGGCTGCAGAATAACGGACAATGGATCTTGGACCAGAAGCTTCTGTGGAGCCTCTCGAGCCCATTTGCAGGGTATTTGTCCAGCCTGGGCTTTGTGACCAATACTTTACCTCAAGCCAACCAGCAGACGGATGACAGGCCCTGACCCGAGACTGCTTTGCCCATTTCTCCCCTTCCAAGTGGTTGGACAGGGACACACGCTCTGTGGGTAGCTATCACATTGGAATAAAGAGAATCTGAGGAGGACGGACTCATGACGCTGGGTAAGTAAGCGCGATGCTGAGAGAACTCTCAGTTCTGAGCACTGGAATCTATCCCACCCTCACCACATAGTTAAGGTGGTAAATTCATGGCTTGTGCATTGCTGCTTGTAAGAATTTTTTCCCCGTAAAATATAGCATACAAGGGTTATAAACACACAATACAGATTATCAGACTATAAAAAGGCATAACAATACAATATGATTCATTGCTGGCACGGGCACAATATTTTGCTGGAAGATTAAAGACTATGTGACTTAAATAACTTTTATTGTAATGCTTTCAACAGATCTCCTAACGGGGAGAACAAACGGATTCTGCCTGGCAATGTGACTAGTGGTCGTACCCAATGAGATTCCCCCGAGAACCATCCGTCTCTCCAGCCCAGCTAAGATGGCTCCACTTGGGTAAGCGTTCCCGTAACCAGACCGGGTGGCCTCTGGCCCAGTGCTGAGAGACATTCTCGCAGGATGCGCTCGTGTTGGCTAAATATAGCACTGTCCTCAAAATAACGCTGCCGGGACGAGACTGCAGACCCTCTTCCTCCTACCCGTCTCTTGCGCAGAGCCTCTTGGACCGAATCCAGGAATTAATTTGTGGTAATCTGGTCCCCAAATACATAGCTTGTTGTCTTTACACCCTGCCCTGAGCCTCACCAGGAACCATGTGTAGCCCCCGGCAGCAGATGCTGAGAGGGTGACGGGTTGGGGGGATGGTCCAGGCTTGGCGCACCTCCACTCCAAGACCAGGGAGGGCTGCAGTCACGGATCTTCCCTCCTCACCCTGCCACCCATCCAGGCTGAATGAGGGGGGCTGCCTGCCCTGTCCCCCAAAGGAGAGTTGAAGCAGCCACACACACGGGAGCTGGAATCCGGTGGCCCGGTGCCCTGGGCCCTGGCCGCAGCCCCCTGCAGCCCCCTGGACGGCTGAGCCGCTGTGTGGGGTGATGGCTGGCTTTCTGAGATTCGTTGGCAGCCTTCTGCTCTTTGTTCTGGAGAGGGAACGTGCAAATAGTGTAAATAGCAGCATCTGCAGCCGCTCCTGCTGCTCTGACCGCCAGCCAGATTCCTTCTTTCTTTTTTTCCCCTCTCTGTCAGGCATCCACATGCTTCTGCACCCAGGCAGGGGAAGCAGAGCTGGTGCCGTGTAGGGTTCCCGGGAATGCTGAGGAGGGGGCTGTGCGTCACAGTCCCCAGGGAACAGTGAAGTTCTGATTACCGCACCCTAGAAGTTTAGGGGGGGCCGCGGAAAGATGTGTACCAAACGTGTGTTTGCTTCCTCCCCCCGCAAGCCCGAGCCTGAGCCTCCTGCCTTAACAGCTGCTGTCATGTTGGCTGCATTCTGAGCTGGGAATTTCTTACAAGAGAATCGTTCCCCATTGCTGGCCGTCCTCTGACTGCCCTGCAATGAGTCCTGACAAATGAGAGACTCCAGGAATCCGGCTCCTCACGGCGGCCCAGGGCTCCTCTCCTTTGTCCAGATCCTGTTGTAGCCAAGTCCAAAAGACTTGTTCTTCTCAGATGTTGTAATTTCCTTGCTCTGTCTCTTGTCTCTGCTCACTGACAAAAGAAAAGGCCGTTATTTCCACTCTGTCAAAAATGTTGCACTTCCCTCCCGTCTGAGTGGCAGGTGTCACTGGCCTGTGAATTATCTTAAGGTTTTCAATGTCACCTTGATTTTAGAGATAGGTTGTCAGTGTGATCCCAATGTTTATATCATTATGACTTCCACACCACCATCCGTCACTTTATTCCAAGCATAAGAATGCTGAATCCCCAACAATATGCATCCTTGCTTTTATTTTTTATTTTATTGTTGGGGTAATATATAGAGGAGTTATAGTTACATTCGTCAGGTAGTAGGTACGTTACTTCTCCCACACCGATCTCCCTTCTCATGGTTTTTATCCCTGTTTCTCCCCCTCCCAATCATCTTGTTTGCCCTGTATCCTTTCTTTAAAAAGATTAAAATGTGTATCATTTTAGCAGTCTCAATCCAAAGGCAGAGGAGGCCTAAAGAGCCTCCAGTAACAGTGCTTAAGAGTATTAGACCTGCCAGGTGCCAGGGCTCACATCTGTGAGGCTGGCTATGGAGGAGGCTGAGGTCTGAGGATGACAGTTTGAAACCAGGCCAGGCAAGAAAGTCCATGAGACTTACTTCCAGCGAAACTCTGAAACCAAAGCTTAGCTCAAGTGGCAGACACCAGCCTTGAGGGGAAAGCTAAGGGAGAGCGCTCAGGCCCAGGACGGGCACATACACATACAACATACGTGCCTGCCATGCTTTGGTGGGTCTGCAAGTTGTACATACCAGTGAGGTGTAAGATCCTCTTATGAAAGGCTGGCCCTGGTAAAGGTCTGTGCTGTTCTTGAACCAACACTAGCAAGACTGCTTCCCAGCTGACAGAGAGTGGGAGTCTTCACAATTCCAAGGATGCAAACACAGGCTGCATTATACAGTTTTAAAAGCTACATAAAAATGAAATAATTAAATGAGGTTAAATAAATTAAATGAGTGAATACTGAAAAGCGGAAACTCCATCATTTAGAACAGGTTGGCCATCGAAGCAAATGCGGTGTTGTTTTTACGGTCCCCATTTCATCGAGGTGGTACATTAGCAATGATCAGGATGTGATTTTTCCTTCGTTCTTAGGTAAGAAAAGCCTGGAGATAATAAAACGAGAGGGGAAACTTGACAGAAAGGAGGCCCTGAAGGTTCGGGGGTGGGTGGCCTCCGTCCCTCAGCAGAGCCTCCAAGCTGAGAGAGCACTGCTCTGCTCGGGATGCTGTGACCCCCCCACCCCACCCCGAGACCAGAGCCAGGGCCTGTGTCCAGTGCCTGTCCATCAGCTTGGTCATGGTGGGCGAGATAGTTTTGTCCTCTCCCTCCACCCGTGAAGAACTCTTTCTGCCCTCCTGAGCCAACTACGACGGTGTCACAGGCATCTTACTCGCCCCGGCCTAGCTCACTGGAGGCTTTCCCAGCTCGTCTTCCCCAGCCGCCGTCTCCAGACGCAGCCCAGATGCAGGGATGTAGCTGCCACCTCCCTCCCATCCCAGGTGTGTGCTGCATATCTCTGTTGGAGTGGAGGTGGACGTGGGGTGGGACCCCACCTTTCGCATGCCCTCATTCCCAGAGGAGCCTAGCCCTAGAGAAGTGACTCAATAAATGTACTTGAGATGAATACTGATTGACATATATCCGACAGACATAAGTGCATAGAGCAGTACACTGTTGGAGAACCCATTTAACATAAGGTATACTTGTGATTCACCCTGCACGAGGACCCAAAAGATACCCACAACACGTGGTCAGGCGCAGGCTGCACAGACCTCACAAGTTGGCTTGCCATTCACCGCCTTTATTTCGAGTTCAGCTTGTGTCCCACGTAAATCATCACCCACAAGGCCCACCACCTCACCAAGCTCGATGAGCTCTTCTCAGACTCTCCTTCAGCCCTTGGCATCCAGCGCTTACCCCACTGTTTCCTTCTTGGTAGGACAGGTGTAACGACACACGACCTTCATGAAGAGAAAGCATACACTGTCTTAACCATAGAGCAGTCTTTGTAGCAGAGCTTCTCTATGCCAAATGAGCCCATGTTCCTGAGACTATGCACCATTCACACACAGCTCATTTCTTAGTAAGCATGCTCTTGGGCACTGCCCCACATCTCAGAGGCCCAGAGAAGCTCTGCTGAACCACAGCAGCTGCCTTCACACAGCACGGGCCTGGCAGTGGTTCTGTTGCTCCAGACGCTGTGGGTACTCCACAGAGAGTGGCAGAAGCAGTCTTGACCCGGGCACCTGCAGCAGCACAACCCCGCTTCTCGCCTGCTGTTTGCACTGTCTTTGGGGAGAGAATACTTTGGGACAGATCAGAGTGCTCTCGTGGAGCTGCCGCATGGACCCAGAGCTGCTCTGGGAAAGCAGCCCGCCCTCACTGTGGGGACGGCGGCAGACCGGTGGGCATGGCCGCTGCTCAGTGGTCAGCACTCCAGTGCAGCGTTTTGTATTGTATTTCTTTTCATATTAATGAGTTCGTATCAGTGGTCTGAGCTCCCCTTCCATCACCCAACGGTGGATCTGAAAATAAATTTCTGTGTCCTTTTCACTTTCAGCATTCTGAGGGGTTCATATCCTTACAAAGAAACATTTAGATCTTCATTAAGAACTGATGGAGTCTAAATAAAGGCAAGATTGGACAGTTGGCCTGTTCTTTATTCTCATGTGCAAATGCTGTCTTGCTGGAGTCCCCTCCTCCACCGTCTGGGAAGGGACCCTGGGCATTTCACTTTACCCTCTGTGCTTTGGATCGACTCCATTTGAAGGAGAAACTGAAGTATGAAGCCTTGTGATTAGGAGCTAAGGCATTCTCGTGGCACGTGTTTTGGATGTGTTGGCCGACACATGAAATGAACGGGTGATAGGAAACCACAGCCCTTGTCTCCATGATTCTTTTACTTCTCACTGTGTTTCTTTCCTCTCTCTCTCTCTCTCTCTCTCTCTCTCTCTCTCTCTCTCTCTCTCTCTCTCTCTCTCTCTCTCTCTCTCTCTCTCTCTCTCTCTAACTTCTTTTGATTCCCATGCCGCAGGTACATTAAGCAGACGCACACCCCAGACCCAAGCATCTAGAAGAGAGAGGGGAGAGTGACCTCACTGCAGCACAGTCAGCCATACCTGGCCTTTCTGTCCATCTGGAAACAAACACTTGGAGAAACAAGGGAGTGGAAGAGGGAGGATGTGACTAACCCCGTCCAGGGCCCTGGTCCTAAGAGGTGGACTCTGTTCTGGTTTCTTCAGCACAGTGGGGTTCTCTGGTGAGCAACACACGGCAGGGACAGCATCACGGAGACACCAGGCCCCTCTGGGGAGCTGAGCAGGCCCAGGGTGCCTTGGGATGTGGACCAGGAGGAGGAGGAGGCTGGGAGGTGGGGGTGGCTTTCCCTGAGGGTCTTCAGACAGGAGGAGAGGAAGAGCATGGCAACTAAACCCGGGAGCTCCTGCACCCAGTTTGGGACTCCGCTCCGTAGGGTCTCAGGGAGGCTCTGTGGACAAGATGGCCACTGAAATCAGGTTCCCAAGCAGGTAACACAGGCGTTGATGCACGAGGCTGAATTTACCCTTTGGCACACTATGGAGGCCTGGGCCTTGCACAGCGTTGTTTTCAGTTTCCTGTGTGTTGCTTTTGTTGTTCTGAAACACTTTTGTTATGTGGCTCCGGTTGACCAAGGACGCCGCACGGTCCTGCCTTCAGGATCCCAAGCTCTGAACCGCAGGCCAGCGTCACCCACCCAGCTTCCGGGCTTGCTGAGACCGGAACTGGTCTCAGGTGGACCTTCAGTGCAGAGGCTGGTGAGAGCGGCTGCTGAGCTAATGAGTTCACCGTGGACAGGGGAAAGGCACGGGGAGAGCTGGGAAGGGTCTCCCAGCTGGAAATGTTGGTGTACGTGGACCAGTTGGGGGACTCGCTGCAGTGGCCTGGTTAGCATAATCCTGGGAGATAAAGAAATGCCAGGGAAACAGTGAAATAACACAGCCCTGTGGCTGCAGTAGGAAGAGGTGGCTACTCTTAGGGACTTCCAGTGCAACGTGGGGTGGACAATTGGTTCTTGTAATGTTGAAATGCCTTGTCGTGTCCCGGTGGAAATTCTTGCACGAGGACACACACACACACACACACACACACACACTCTCTCTCTCTCTCTCTCTCTCTCTCTCTCTAAAATTTTCACTGTATGGAACAATTGAGAAGAAAAATCTAGCCTGATCTATACAAATTTTTGCAAACTAAAACAGAACTGCTTTTTTTTTAAAAAAAAATTCATATGTTATTAAAGACAATTCATTTATTTATAAAACTATTAATGATGGTATTTATGTTTTTAAAGCCAAAAGTAATTACAATTTTCCATTTGGAGTTGTGACCTGAATGAGAAGCCTATGGAGACCAGCATCCTGCAGACCATTTCCAATGGTCATCGTGTGAACGAAAAGCGAAAACTCTAGTTTATCTGTGTGTTTCTAAATATACAGCTGTGGGAGGGAGGATCCAGGGAAGGAAGGCACATTTTTCACTTTTCACTGCAACGCTTTCGAGCACATAAATACAGTCTTATGAAAGAAAAGAAAAGCATTACCACACATCATCTAAGTCAGAATCCAGTTACAGATTGAAAAGTCCGTAGAAAGTACGGCCATGGTAGATGGATTCATGATATGCTTCTTTACACATTTTATTTTGTTAAATTTTTGTCATGCTTTCCTCAACAAGGTAGTTATCAAGTGCAGAAAATTAAACACACGGATCTCAGAGCCTGACAGGAAGCCAGGTAGCTTCCGACGCACGATATATGACACCATTGCCAGTCTTTTATAGGCAGTTTCTTTGCGGTGTGACTGATTTGCAAAGCTCCGTGCAGTGAGAGAGGAAGAGAGCCTGGGGAAGAGAGCATGGCTCTTGGGCTTTGGTTCTGACGGTGCTTTGACGTCTTCTGTCCTTCTCGAGTCACGGCAGAAGTGATGAACATTCTCTTTGCCCATAGAACTGGGGGTCAGGGAGTAGGGGCTGCAAACCTTCTAAGCTTGAAAGCCAAGAGCCTGGGCAATTTACAAGGTTTGGCCTAGAAAGTGGGTAGTGTTCCATTCTGCTACCTGCGGAAATGTACCGAAGGCGAGTCTAAGCTGACCCGCGACGGGGTCCAGTTAGGGGTTTAGCTCCCTCCTCTTCCCGTATTCCCAGATGGCCCCTCTTTCCTGCTCCTGGCCTGTGTCATAGCAGATACTCAGCCTGAGTGCTGGAGACGCCTCCCTCGACTGTCATCATCTAACCGAGCCCACTGTTCAGACACAAACAGCTTCTACCAAGAGGTCTCCGCCCAGGGAAGCCAGCTTCCAATGTGCAGCCAGCAGCTTCATTTTACTCACATAAAAGACAAGCAGCAGTGTCAAGTTTGGGTGCTGTAGGCACAGGTAATGATGGCAGAACGTGAGAGATAGCCCAGGTCTGCTGACGGCTATCTTTCCCTCTTTAGAGCTGTCTAGGGTGACATTCCAAGGGCAGGCTAAGGTGGTTTTCACACGAAATGAACTTCAAGTCACGGGCGGCTTTCTCAGCAACTCATGACATTGGAGAGACAGAATTTCCTTCCGAAGCTGTGCAGAGGGGGCAGTTAGCCCAGGAGGCGAGGAATAAAGCATGGGAGATGCCTGGCATGTCTGAGACACCGTGGAGACATGTAATATGCCTGATGCTCCAGTAAGGGGCTTAGAAAAGCTCCCAAGTTTCCCATAAGAAGCTGTCACTTCTCCACCCCAGCCGGACCCCAGACTACAACCTAGGGAGACTCCAATGTCCTACCTGCCATGTTCTGAGCGGTGAGAATGGAGAGGGCTCGCTGCTCTCATGCCAGTCCTCTGGTCTCCTTCATAGGAGACAGTGCTTCTCTCCTGTCGTTGAAGGGACTATAGGGTTTTAGGAGAGGTAGAAGAGGGGGGGCCCCGGAGGACACCTGAGCAAACCAAAAGCCTGGGTTAGACTGTTCTTCCTCTTCACATCTGACAGCTCTGCTTATGAGCGAGATGGGTGCTGCTGTGGACTTGCCCGGAAATCAAGCAGGAGCCAGGGCAGCAGAGTGGGAAGAAGGGATCCCAGCCTGGGCTCTGTACTAGACTTCTCCGACCATGCTCTAGAGGATGGACTTGTCATCACTGTGGGCCAACTCTCTCATTCACCCCCTGGGACTCACACACATAGATCCTTGAACAGCCAGAAGTTCAAAGTCAAGGTCCCAAGGAAGTTTCATTCCTTCCATAAGGTGTGGGGAAGAACCCTGCCTTCCCTGTAGCGCTGCTCCCAGAAGTGGGGCCTCGTGGCTGGAGGGTGTTGGCGGCATTTGGCTGCTTCCCTTGCTTCCCTGCATCTCTGTGAGTCCTCCCCTCCTCCTGCCAGGACTCCATTCCTGCCCCCCCCCCCGCCCAGCAGACCCAGCTGACCAGCAGGACCTCCCCCTCACCTACTGCATTTGCACGGACTCCACCTCCACATCCAGTCCCCTTCTGAGGCTCCAGGAAGATGGGGAGCTCCCAGAA
Source organism: Megascapheus bottae (assembly GCF_031878675.1). NCBI lineage: Eukaryota > Metazoa > Chordata > Mammalia > Rodentia > Geomyidae > Megascapheus > Megascapheus bottae. Next base: position 2,325,441 of record NC_143527.1, read on the forward strand.
CATTATCCACTCCAGTGTACCACACAACCATGGGCTCCTCACCCAACAGCGAGACGGAAGAGCAGAGAAGGACACGGAGGCCCCACACTTCCTTCTGAGATGCCCCAGAGGGCATTTAGGCCCGAGGGACAGCACAGGGAGTGGAAATAGAGTCACTGCACCATTTCCAAGTGTTCTCCTGATCATGCCATCCAGGTCCTTTCTGGGCTGCCCTGAAAGACACAGCGCTGACCAGCAGCTGTGCCCAGCTTTGGGGTGTGAAGGGCAGAGCCCCCCCTGAATTTGAAGCATGAGTGAGAGCGACAGGCTCATCAAGTTTAAAAATGTCAAATAAGAACTGAAAACATAACAACATACATGTAATTAGCCATGTTTTTAAGAAGCATATTCTATGCCTAAATACACAACATTTTTAAAACAATCTGTCAGTTTTGATTTCCGCCTCTCCAAAATGCCTCTGTGAGGGGGAGCGTTGGCAGCCCCTGGGTCTGGTTTCCACCACCCAGAGATAAAAGAGCCAAGGAGGGGAACTAAGACTAACTGGCTAGAAAGTGCAGGGCAAATACAACCCCTGCTTGTAAACCATAGTGCAACTCGTTAGCCACGGAAACTTGTAACAGGCTTACTTCCTTCATTAAAAACATTTCTGGCACAGGTAACAATATTGTAATTTTTATGAGGAGAAACGTCAAGGCTCTCCTGAAACTCCAAGTCTTGTTTAAAAAAATCTGTTTTAAATTCCAGTTTTGTGGGAATTATTAAATGCTGCTACACATATAAAACAATGAGCAAATTCATTTGCCCCAATCATTTTCCCCCATCCTAAAATTCACCAAATGTTACAAAAATGGATTTGGTGCCAATGCTGTCGGTGAGGTGAATTAAAGTGAGAACCCTCATCACTGGAGCTTTCAACTGGCTCCGTGTTGTCCTGCCTGGAGTCCAGTGCATTTCCTCCAGGACTCAGCCAAACACAAAACACGCCTGTAATTCACGTTTGTGTTTTGCACGTGGCCTCAAGGTTATTTTGTGCCGTGTTTTTACTGCTTCTGCGATTTTGCTGTGACTCCTGACATGGGTTCAGGTAGATAGTTTCTCCACCTGTGGTGTCCTGCTTTCCTTCAGAAAGTTCTAGGTTTGGGGACTGGGGAGGGGAGCCGGGCCTGTGCTCCTTTCCTGATGTCACTCAGGATCGCAGAGCTCCATGTCGTCTTCCGGAGGTCATCTCCCTGCCCAGCACAGAGCATGTCGCAGGCACTCAGTGAAAGCTTGCTGCGCAGCTGCTGGGTGGCACTGTAGCACAGAATGCGTCCATACCCCCAACTCCCACTGAACTGGGCATCTGGAGGGACCCAGGCTTCCCCTTCCTTTGCCACGTCCTGCTGCTGGAGCCTCCCCAAGAATGCCTTTGTCTCCTTTTGCTGGCACTGCTCAAATAGCAGACTGCCATTGCTTCTGCCTCGAGAGACCACTGGCCTGCCATCAAGGGGGTTGTCGTGTGGTTCTCTGTAAGGGCTGTGAGCAGTGGACGGGGTCTGGACCTTCCTGACCACGGGTCCCGCTGCTCCTGACCTCTCCCTCTCCCCCAGCCCTCCACTTTCAAGGATGTGCAGCATGTGAGACTCAGACCCTCAGTGGCGACCTGTTTTCCATGACCACCTTCAAGGCGTTTTCTCCAAACACAGTCAATTTCAGAAAATCAGTTCTGGAGACTTGAGCCCCTAACCTTGGGGGCTGAGGACAAGGTGCAGTCCGTCGCCCCGACCCACGCCCTCAGCCCTATGCTGCCTCTCAGTCTTTGGTCTTTCACTGCCTCGCATCCTGGGTCTCCCCAGCTCGGATTTTCTTCCCACTTTTCACCCCCTCTCATTCTGAGAATGGGATCCCAGCATTCTTGGCATGGCACAGGCAGTGTTTGCTTGCTACCAGCCCGGGGCGTCTTGTCTGCCTGTGGTGCAGGGCAGCCACACCTAGTGTCTGGGCGTTCCTGCAACACACAAAGCCAAAAGACCTGAAATAAAAGCCAGCCTCGTGGTGTAGGGGCCGGAAAGGAAGCCATCAAGCTTCCCTTTTTATCTTTTATCTTTTTTCTTTTTCTTTTTTACCTTCCTGAGGATCATACAGAATCAACCCACTAAAAAGAATTGTCATAAAATCTCACGCCATTGACTTGTAAATGGAATTGAATCTGTAGACTACATAATGATGCCATCAAAAAGGGACGAGCGACCACATTCCTATAACAGATGAGACCGGAGACCACAGCCAGGGCCGACGAACAGCCCAGAGGTGTTCCGCTTTATTCCATCCGCTGCAGCGATGGCTCCAGATGCTTTAATTTTAGTTATTTTTTTTCCTCATGTCTCAAGACAAGAGCAGAACGACTTCCCCCCACCCCTCGTAACAAATCGCCCCACACAGAAGTCAATAATATAAATACTTGCGTTTCTAGGGTCAGCGCTGGGGCTTTATTAAAACTGATTTTTCAAAATGGTTTCTGTTGTTCCTGCCACTGCAGAAGAGCCTCAGAGGAAGGAAAAAGGAACGGAGCCCAGATGCTGCTGGATCTGTCCCACGTCAGAGGCTGCACCTCTGCTCCTTCCAGAGCATTCTTGTGTCCTCCACAGAATATGTCCCCTGCTCTCAGCCCAGGCCTCCTGGGAGGCCCACCGAGGCTCACTGGGGCCTGAGCTGAGCCTGTTTTCCTACAGAATGCTCTGAAGTCTGTGGCCCAGGCCTGAGCAGGTGGCCAGCCCTTCCCCACAGGCCGGGTCTCCCCTCCGCCCCACACCCCTGCGAGCCTGGGCAATCCCTAAGGCCCCGCTGCACTGCAGGCCAGAGGCCCTGGCTGTGCTGTGTGCATTGGGCTCGTTGGGAGCCAGTGGAGTGTGGCAGGTATCTGCCAGTGGGACACGAGCGCTGGGGAGTGGAGGCCACCAATTTCCCTGTGGGACCAGGATCCTGGGGAGGGAGAGAGGCGTGTGACGGGTCACCCACCCACTGGCAGATAAGCAAGATAAGGGAAGACTTGAGTGGGTGCACAGCAAGTGTGGGACCAAGGCAAGCAGGAGGAGCTGCAGGACAGCTAGAAACCCTGCCTTTCTGGAGACAGCATGAGACAGCACGCAGGCCAGGGCGCAGGCAGCCTGGACAGTGCCTGAGAACGCCACCCCAGAGGGCAACAGCTCCTCTCCTGCTGTCTCTCCCGCTCCACTAGGCCCCACTGTCACTTTTGCTTGATTTTTCTGTGTGTCGTATCTTTATTCCCTTACCTTTCAGTGTTTCGGGGCATTCTGTTTCTTTTCTAAGCTTTCTAGGAAGGTCGTAGGAGGAGACGGCTTGAATTTCAGGAAGAGCTTGCAGCATGGATATTTCTCTCCTGACCCAAATCCCCTTTCTTATCTATTATAAAAGAGTCCCAGGGGTTCTAGGGAAATTTTGGAAACTACAGGAAGACATAAAGAAGGATAAAAAAATTACCCACAATTCTTCCTCCCAGATATAAGCACAGTTTTGTTCTAGCAAATTTATTTCTACCCTTATTGTAGTCGATCCAAAAGAAAAATAGAGGTAAACAGGAATATAATTTTAGTGTATAAAGTTAGGATCATGCTATATGTACTATCGTATACTGAGTCTTTATTTAATGATGTGCTACGAGAATTTTAATATGGCACTAAGTAGGCTCTGAAAGCATGATTCCTAACAGCTACAAAATATTTGTGATGGCTAAACTATAATTTCTTTTCCTATTTCTCGAGTCTTAGGTATTGGGTGGTTTTCTAGTTTTCTCTCATAAATCATTGCTACAATAATTACCCCTGTACATAAATCTTTGAACAAATTTCTGGTCATTTCTCTCGGATACATTCCTAGGCATGGAATTATTGAGTTAGAGAGAATGAAACTTCTCGAGGCCATGAGTCTATATTGTGCAATTCTTTGTCCCACCTACGTGAAAATCTATCTCGTAACTCCCTCCAGCACAGGGTCCCATCCCCTGCGGTGACACACTTGTCTTGTCAGGGTGAGAAGATGCTATTTCTTAACCTAATTTAGGACAAAGGGTATTTGGATGCATTTGGGTTCAATTTGGAGGTCTTGTGCAAATTGCATACTCCTATCTTTAAAAATTGGATGTTAATACTTTTCTTATAGGCTTGCAGTATTTTGTAACTTATTGTTATATAGGCTACATTTCTTTGATTATTTTGTATACGGCATTTTTGATATTTTAATTAGTGATGATTGGATTCTTATAGACTACTATCTCGTTCTCAAGCCTTAGTTTAACATTTGATCTGTTTCATTTGTTCTTTGGAATTTCTCCCTCATCTCAGGGTAATTTGTACATCATTAACAAAAACTCTTGTTCTCTTGGCATCCTTTTAATGTATTTAATTCATTAATCTATTAAAAATTAGTTTAGTGATAGGTGCTGGTGGCTTGTGCCTATAATCCTATGTCAACCTAGCTACTCAGGAGGTTGAGATTTGAGGATTGCAGTTCAAACCCCGCCCAGGCAGGAATGTTCCTGAGACTTTTCTCCAATTAACCACCAAAATGACAGAACTGTGGTTCAGGTGGTAGAGCACTAACCTTGAGGGGAAAAAAACAAATTGTATTAGCTTCATAATATATTTAAAATATGTATCATGTATTTAATGGAGATAGCTATATACAATGTAATATTTTATAATATCTCAGCTTTACAAAAGCTGGAGGTCACTGTCCATCATTCTGTTTTTGACATCTTAAAATTCGTCTGTATAAAATGCTGCATAGAATTTAAAACCATCTTTCAGTTTTGTACCATGTTAAACACAATTTTATCTTCAGATCCAGCTATTCCAACCCTAAATATCTACCTAAGAGAAATAAAAACGCAGACTGACGCAGGCTTACAGGCTTGCATACAAATGTGTTTACAGCACCATGGCTCATAATAGCCAAAAAAGAAAAAAAGGAAAGAGGAAACAACCTAAATGCCCCTCTGACTAGAATGAGGAGAGAAACTGCAGTATGCCCACATAATGGAAAATTATTCCGCAGTACAGAAGAATGGAGTTCTGACACATACTACCAGGTGGGTGACCCTTGAAGACATTATGCTAAGTCACAAAGGCCATGTATTGCATGATTCTATTTATATGAAATGCCCAGAAGAAGGAAATGTATTGAGACAGAAAGTAGATTTGTGGTTGCCAGGGGCCAGGATGGTAACAGACAGAGAGTGAAAATGGGAATGACGTTTCCTTTGCTTTGATGGAAATATTCCAAAGCTAGATTCTGGTGACAGTTACACAGTCTTGTACATTTAGTAGAAATCATTGAATTGTACACTTAAAACGAGGGAATTTTACAGCATATAAATTATTCCTCAGTAAAGTGATTACAGACCCGTTTCATTATTTGTTCTTTCAGGTTATTTTAGAGTCATTTATTGGGTCTGCTAGACAATTCCATCATTATTCTACTAGAGTTTAAGAACAACGATTAAATGTACACTGATAATTTGGTGTGAGAAATACAATCTGCGGTTTCATTTCTTAAACGTATAATATGCATTTGCATTTCATTTCTCTTTTTATTAGCACACATAAATACTAGTGCAAAGAAGTTTCATTGTGACGATTCCCTAGATGTGTTCACTGTACATTTAACAACCTTACCCCTGCATCGTATCTCTGAGCCCATCCTTGCCTCGCTTTTGTAGGGCCTGCTGGAGTCATGACGCTACCTTCATATATGAAGGTATGCATGTGTATAGAGTCACCTAAGTCTCTCTATTACACCATACTATATATATACAAAGCATAACATATAATAATATAATTATAAATTATACTTAATGTAATATAGATATGACTTTGTTCCTTAAACTCAATGTTAACTAGAGGGGTATGAAGGTTTTTCAAAATCCCATGACTGAAATCCACGGACATATTAACTCTCGGCCATTTCTTTTTTTTTTTTATTCTTTTCATCTGTTATTTCTAGTTCTCAGCATATGAAGTCTATACATTATGTTCATATGTACATTTGTATATATTTGTCTATTTATTGGGTGTGTGTGTGTGTGTGTGTGTGTGTGTGTGTGTGTGTGTGTGTGTTCCATTATTGACTGGGGCTTGAAGTCAAGGCCTTATGCTCTTTTCTAGCTTTTTATGTCTTTCCTGGAGCTTTACCACTTGAGCCATACTTGCACTTCTGGCTTTTTACTGATTAGAGAGGAGTGTTTCATGCTGGAGCTGACTCTTAATCACCGTCTTCAGATCTCAACCTCCTGGGTAATAAGATTATAGACATGAGCCAGTGGAACCCAGTTTACTCACGATTATTTCCTAAAAGGAGTTTTTACGTTGCTACAGGAATACAAGATACATTTTCAACTGGCCTTGTGCAGCGGGGCCTCACTGAAGAAGAGTTCGGCATTTTGATTTTGCTTCTGCTGGCTTTGCTGTACCGTGCCATGTCGTGTTCCATGGGAAGCCCCACATCAGCTTTGAGTGAATTTTTCCCCTCTAAATGTAGTCTAGCTCCTGAGTTAGCTGTAGTGCTATTCTCTCACATGCTTGTTGAATCTCACCCTTATTGTTCTACTTCCTGTCTCTATAATTTAGCTGTGCTGGGGATCTCAAATCAGTGGAATTACGTATTTTCCCATTTTTGTGTCCTGCTCATTTCTGTGTGCATGAAGTCCCCGGCTATAACCATGCCATGATTCCTTCCCTCTGAGGGTGAGTGGAATATTCGCTTGTCTTCACTAGAATAGACTATCCCACTGTCCTCCCTTCCTTCTGCTGCTGAGAGGTGTGGGCTTCTCTGTGTCTTTGTAGAAAACTGGCAGAGCCACAGAAGACGCCGAATTTTCACAGGCTCACCATGCACCATAGCAAGCTAGAGTTGTTAAAATAACCCAGGATCTGCTTACTGTTGCAGGCTTAAAATACGCAGTGCGTCTCTGGAATCATCTTCAGAAAACAATAAGAACAAGTAAAGGAGCTAGCAAACTCTACCTTTGGTAGAATAAGCATTTATTACATTATATCTCCAATTAATCATCCAAGGGGTAACTTAGGACAGTACAAAATTTTGTATCATTTACATGGTAATCCCATCCATTACCATCTACTGAGTTCTTTACATAATTATAAGAGTCTTGCAATAAAATATAGTTATTACCATTCATTCATAGATTTAATTATTGACACATGGAGGGGGGAAGCTCAAAAGTGGAACATTTGTAAAATTTAAAGTAGCAAAAATCTCAAGAAAATGATCATTTAATGAATGAGTACATGTTAGGTGATTGACTAAATCTCTCCTCTAACATATTAAATATGGAAACAGTAAGAGATGGGGTGGGAGGAAGAAGGCAAAAGAAGGGAAGGAGGGAGAGACTGAAGACAAGGTAGTAGGAGTAAGAATCACCCAGAAACATCAAATTTCCTACCCAAGGGAGGCAGCCTCACTGGAGAAAACATCCCCACCCAGAAAACGTGTGGCCCACGAAGGATAAAGTTTCCCATTCTAGTCAGTGAATCGTCTCCTTTGGTAATGGTATGTCAATTGACGTGGGCAAAGAACTGAGCTTTCTAGTGTGTTTCTGAGGTTCGCTTCATGGAGACAGAGACTGAGAGATATCTCCGAGGTGAGGAGGACTTTTGAGGCAGCACAGACAAAAACGTGGCTCCCACAAAGACCATCTGGGACACAGAGACAGAGGTTTGAAGCCATTGTGCCAATGGGAGAAGGATTTTAAAAGCTCTGATTATCCCAGGAATGAACATACATCTCAGGACTTTCCACAGATATAATTCAATCCGAAAGGCTTTTTCAAGGTTAATGAATATCTGTGAAAGTTATAAATTAGCTGTTTTTAAAATGTAAACTTGACCAGTTTTTAATCAGCCTAAAAGAGCTATTTCAACTTCTTATGAAAATGCATGCTAAGATCATCTTAAGTCCAGAGTAATTTGAACATCTAAATTTGCACAATGTACTCTCCTACTCACTAAGTATTCAGCATGACCATTCTCCATTAATCCTCCCTTAATACTTCATTAATAATCTCAGCACTCATTTAATATGACCATACTCATAGAAAGATGACCTTAGTTCATGCCAAAACTGACTATCTTAATGTAGTATTTGGGATAGGAAATGAATTGGTAATAAAGTTCAGCAACTGTGTGAGCTCTGTATTTTCTTTAATTAATTCCCCTTAAGCAAGATGGGTTGGTTTTCTGCTTCTTCACCGGCATACCTTTGGGTTCATCTTGAGATGGCTGCTTCATCTGAGCTCTGTCCTCTACCCCATCTCCTGTGTTCTGAGTGCACACAGACCTTCGGAGCTAAGGCCGTTTTCCTCTCACATTAGACACGGGAGCTTCTCGTGAGGCATTGACGCTGGGAACATGCCCTGCTTTTGATAAGCTGTGTGGCTCTGTAGCTCCTGCAAGTGGATAGCTCGGCAACTCTCCAAGACTTCCCTGGGCTTAGCCCAGGGGACGAGCAGGGAGGGTGTGTCCCAGGAGCAATGCTGGCAGCTTATTTATCCTAGGAAGTCCTGTGAATCTTAACTAAGGAAACACGCAGGAAAACACGCAACACTCTGGCCCAGAATACACCAAATGCTTAGAAATAGTAGTTAATTTCTTTATCCTGTTAGCCCTTGCCAGAAAGAGAATCAAGGCCATTTAGAAAACACCACTGCTTGCATGGAATTTGGGGATCTATATGCATACACCGTCCTTAGTGGTTAGCATACTCACTAAGAACGGTACAGGGCAATGCGATCATTGCAGGCTGATCCTGCTGCACTGAAGACCATTTGAGCCCCACGTGGAGATAGGATGCCTGTGCCACTGAGTGTTATTCAAAGAGGACGGGATGGGCCAGGACTGCGATTATCACCAAAGTTTCTATTGTGCAAAGTCTGCTTAGAAATGAGTCCCTCAACCATCACTGCTCATTCTCCTCCAAGCAGAAGGAATTTTAAAAGATGAATGGCTTTAAATGGTAATTGAGAAAAGCAATATTTGGTATACAGAAATCAAAATAACTTTGGCAATCAATATCCTACCACATTCTTTGCAGCTTGCAAAACCACAGCACTATAACACTCTATTTTATTTCTACACTTTGTTAAAGTGATTTGAACCCAATCTGGGATCTCAGATGTTCAACATTTAACCCCCAGACAACTCTACCAACCTGGTTTTGAACTCACAGAAACAGTAGCTTTTAATGGAAATGCTGAGGGAGTCTTTAAGTAGAACAATGTGAATGGCGCCAGTAACAATAAATATGAGAAGTGATTCCCAAACCGAAGAAGGGCTAACGGTTTCCCAGCTGTTGCAGAAATACCAAGCTAGAATTTTTTTTAAGAGAGAGAGAGAGAGAGAGAAGAAATTAAATGAAATGGATATTAGCTGCAAACATCTGTGTTCACCACAGAGCAAAATGCATATTCAGCAGCCAGTTTACGGGCTCTTTAGAGGATGTGAATGGTGCATTGTAAATAATGACCCGCCTGTAATAAATCCCAGTAAAAAAGCGAGGGGTTCTGCCTGCTCTGCCCATGCTCACATCGCTGGGTCCCCGCTGTGAATTCTCATAGCAGCCAGATCCCCGATCCAAAATGCTATTGTGTGCTCTAGAGCTTTCATTAAGTTTTACACTAGCTGAGGAAATTTAAAATGCGGGGGGGAGGAGGTGTGTGACACAGAGAGGCAGAGACAGAGGGAGAAGAGACAGAGGGGAGGAGGGGGAGAGGGGAAGAAAGGACAGGAAGGGAGAAGAGAGGAGGGGTAGGAGGGGAGGAGGGGGAGGGGAGGGACAGAAGAAGGACAAACCGGAGAAAAAGAAGAGCAAGAAGGGGAGCAGGAAGAGAAGGAAGAGCAAGAGGAAGAAAATGATGAGAGGAGGAGGACGAGGAGGAGGAGGATGAGAATCAAGGGAACGAGGAGGAAGAGGAGTCTGGGAGCAGGAAGAACAGGGTGCAGAGCAGCAGCAGGAGGACCAGGAGAGAGCCTCGTCTCTGGGGTGACTTCCGTGCTAGCTCAGGTCAGGGCGGTGCTGCGGGGTGCCAAGGGGCAGTGTGACAGGCAAGAGTTTTGATGGGAATCCGAGGGCGCCGGCTGGGGCTGTGTGCAGTGACAGGAGCACGAGCCCCTCCTTCATCCACAGAGCCCTGAAGCTCGGGTCCGGTGAGGGTTGAACGTCCGCCGAGAGCTCAGGTGCTGCCAGGGATGGCACAAACCACAGAGAGGACCTTGTCTTTCCTGCCTGCACGGAAGGGGCACTGCCTGCCCACTGAGCCCCGGGCGGCAGGGGCTCTCAGCGGAAGACGTTTTCAGCCTCAGTCGGATGGTGGCACCTTATCCAAGAGACCAGTCTCCAAGCCAGGCCGTCCATCCTCAAGAGACCCCTTTTCATCCGGTGGGCGTCCCCGAGCCAGGGAGGGTTCACTGCTGCGACTCAGCCATCACAGAGGCCGCAGGGCGCGACACACAGAGGGGGGCCTCGCGACACACAGAGGGGGGCCTCGCGACACACAGAGGGGGGCCGCCACTCTCTGCTTCCCACCATGTTCTATGGAAACCAGAATGTGGGGAGCCTCATGCCCACGCCCTCGGGCAGCTCACACTCACACCTTCCCTCACGTGTGGCACTCCCAGAAGGCACGTGATCCAGGAAGCCCCCGGGCGAGCCTCCATGTGCTGTGTCCACAGCTCCAGATCACACCAGGACACTCCTCCTGTCTCCTCCCGGAGCTCGCTTATATCTAGACACTGCCCAGGCTTTTCTCCACCTCACTAAAGAAGTGAGTGGCCACAGCCACGAGAAATGTCTGGTTTTGAAAGGCTCTTGGTTGAAGACCCTGCTGCAGAGAGGCTAGGATAGTCACCGTGGTGTTGCACTGTCTTGTGGAGTTGAGAGTTGTGTAAGGCCCAGTAAAGAGCAAAGAAGAATGGAGTATGTGTTCCTTTGCACCATGCCAAATTCTTGCATATCCTGCAGAAGTGAGCTTCGGATGGCCCCGTGTGGCCTCGGAAGCTGCTGTCCACAAGGGAGGCAGCGGCCTGTGTGGTCCTGGGCCAGATGCGCTCTGAGAGGCAAAGGAAGCGCTCCAGGGTGGACACCGGTCTGTGTGAATGTGGGGCCACTCATTTTAAGAAGAGAACTGAGAGCATGAAGACGATCCGAGGGGCTGAGGGGAAAGAAGGCAGACTCGCAGCGCTCACCCACCCCTCAGTGACATGAGCTAGCTTCTGTCTTGTGCCTGCTACGTGCTGGGTTTTGACACAAGTGCAACGAAATAATGACCACCTCCTTCTGGGAGCACTGAACCCAGAGAAACATCCCTTTAGGTTAGTGAACTACTGTGGCATAAAGGAAAACAAGAGAGACAGGCGAAAGAGGAAGATAAAGGGTGAAAGATAGAATGCAGCACTTACATGAGAAGCAGGTGGACAAACTCCAAACCCCCAAATTGTAACACCAGCCTACATTTTTGACTATAAAAATCTGAGTTGTTCTATTGTTAAGATCTGGAATGTGTTACCCCCCATGAACGTGTCAAATCCTGGTGCTCAGTGCACCCGCGTGCAGAGCGGCTCGCGGGGGTCTGACCTCACCAGTGGCTTAGTCCTTGATGGGGTGATGGACACCAGAACATCCTGACTTGTGTAAGATCCACGCGATGGAAGGCCCCACTAATAACTAAAGTCTGTGATCTGCGAATCAGAAGAAACTGTCTCCTTCTGACTTGTTTGTCTCCTGCATTTTGTCGCAGTGATGGAAAGTGGATGAACACAATTAGGAAGATAGGAATCTACATTATCTCTCACAGTAGGTAAAACTTGATGACCAACTCCTCCAAAGGCGGTAAGAGCTGAAACAACTTCCTGAATGACTGTGATCCGTATCTGCAATTCCAGCTACTCGGAATGACAGATCGGAGGATCATGAGTTAAGATCATCCTAGACAAAAAGTCAGTGAGAACCTATCTGGAAAATAAGAAAGGCAAAACATGCCTGGGGCGAGGCTAAAGTGATGCAAGTTTGAGGCCCTGGATTCAAATGGTGGTACTGCCGAGAGAGAGAGAGAGAGAGAGAGAGAGAGAGAGAGAGAGAGAGAGAGAGAGAGAGAGAGAGAGAGAGAGAGAGAGAGAGAGAGAGGGGGGGGGGGCATTTGCTCAATTTCATGAACAGGTTCACATTCATTTTCTAGGAGGTCAAGATAGGCCACTTTTGAACACTCAGGGAGATTGTCCTTACAGGACAGGCAAAAATGGAAGTGGAATCCTGACTGCAGTACTGGTGTTTTCCAGAGGACATCTGCCAGCCAGTGTCTGCAGCCTCTGACCCTCCCAGAGGACCCCACCACGGAGTGGACAGGAGAGGACACCAAAGCAAGAGGGAGCAGAGGTGGAGCAAGATATCCAACTTCAAATGATGAGATAAGCCAGTCGGATACATGACAGAACCCTTTGCCGTGCCAACACATGCAGACTTTCCTGGAGTTCACCCAAGGGCAGAAAGAAAAAGCCACTGTTACAAGAAGGCTGCGCCATGAGGCCCTGAGGAACCACAGCACCAAACCATGGGGTCTCTGCCAACAGCCACTCTGGGTTCCGGCTATGCTGAGGTGGATTTTCTGAGATCGTCCAAGGTCCCCGCTTCCCTTGAACCTCAAATATCCTCTCAGGTGCTCTTTCTCATGGGCACCGAATTTAACCTCTGTAGCTATAAGGCAAGTCTACAGAGAAGAATTGATTAGCATTGCCTGCGCCATCCATAATTTGCCAACTTGCAACATAATTACCACCAAATCAAGGATCTCACCTCTCTGTCGATGGTCATCTAAGCTGTAGATTTCTCTAGCATCAAGTTTTCTACGGAAATGCAAGTTTTCCCTGATATTATTTAGTTCATCCTTTCCAGAACTTAAAACTTCCAAGTGGCCCAAAGTAGGTCCATTAATATTCATTTTAAAATTCATTTTTATAATTAAAACGATCCTGGTTGAAGCTGTTTGATCGCTTTGAGCAGCGAAGTTCAGTCTCTGGGTGGGACAGGGTTTGGAGATTCCTGAGCTCTTCTTCAAGGCTGCTGACAGTACAGCTGTGCAGGCTATGGCCTGAGTGACCATGGGCCAAGTCCGGCAGGCTTCACTGTCACTGTGGCGCTCGGAAGGGAGAGGGGAGCAGGGGGAAGAGCCGGGGAGAGGCCTAACTCTGACTCTGAGAACCAGTTCACGGAACCCCCTCTTAGCAACACAGAATGCCTCCTTTATGGACTGCTTCATCCGCCCTGCACCATCCAAGCCTAGGCCTGGCTTGGCAGAAAGATGTTCCCAGCAGCAGTTGAGACCTTTGTAGCAAAGTGTATGAAGCACAGAACGTTCTGGGTGGGCGGGGGAGGGGGAGGAAAAGCACTGCGTGAATGATGGGCTGCCCACGTGTGAGAGGGACCTGTGACTTGTTCTGATTCCCGCAGACACACCATTTGCAGACAGTGATCACTTTTAAAGCCTCCTGCTCCTTGTAACGTGGCTTGCTTCCAGTACAGCTCTGCTAATTGGTGTGATATTTCATACCCTAGAAAGCTGCATTCCCTGTAAACCGCCAAAGCCTCCTGTACCTCCTTGGGCGCCTTTGGGCCCAATTAGTTCTCCACTGGGTGTGAGCTGGGATGCTGCAGCCCTGTTACCCTGTTCGTGAACCTCAGCTCCTCTGAGACTCTCCACAGCCACATGGCCTCTTCCCAGAAAAGACTTTAGGTGGACCCAAGGCTTTCTCCAGCTCAGAGCCTGGGTCTCCACACCCGCCTCTCCCCTCCCAGCCCCCACATCCAGTCCTGTCCGTGGATCAACGTCACTGAGGTCCCTGCCCAGACCAAAGCCTGGTGGGTCACTGTGGCCTCGTCTTCCACCGGACCCAGCGGGAGGGCCTCGTGAGCCCCAGCCTGCTGGGGGAAGTTAGGAGCAGGTTTAAAAGGAGAACATGCAAGGCTGGCAGAGGCTTACTACTAAATGAATTGACTCAGGCAGCTAAGTCTGACAAGGACACGTTAGTGGTGTCGTAAGGACTTTCTGACAGAAAGATGCCGGCAGTGAGAGAGGTGGTGGGTGGCCTCAGTGGGCTCCAGACGCTGCGTGCTGCCAGCCTGCTCACCCAGTGAGCCCTCTTCTCTCCAGCAATGGCTACCCCTCAGGTCAGCACAGGTGGCCGGTAAGAATCCACACCTCTGCAATCATCCACCAGTGCCTGAATGAGAACTGCTCAAGTGAATCATAAGGCTACCTCCCCAAATACCTCACTTCATAACAACCGCGTACCTTCCATAGCATAAAACACTCTTAGTATATCACAGATTATTATAAAAATATGTGTGTGTCTGTTTCTAGCAGCACAAAAACAAATAGAGTCTGGCAGGATTTCCCAGGAGGACAAGACCCGGGGTGTAGGGGGGGCAACTTTTCTTTCTCAGATCTAGAATGACATCTGCCTTACACCTTGATACTGTACGGTATCTTTTTCTCAAATCACTCTAAAACATGTCTCAAATTCGTTTTTTAAAAAAATTAATGGCTTCTGATGTCAGACTTGGTTTACGAAAGTCATTTGTGAATGGTCCCTTAGTCACACTGTCAGATGACTTCTCACCCATTTGCACTCAATCATTTGCTTTGCAATCATCAATGTAATTCGATAGCACACAAATGGGTAAATCACCTTTCAGTAGCCCTATTTTAGCTTGTGGTATATGGAGGAATCTGAGCAACCAGACCCATTCAGAAATAACGAGCAGAGCTCAGTAAAATGGTGCTGGAGCCTCCTGCCTGCCCCGCCTGACTCTGCAGGAGGGCTGCTGCGCCCAGCCAAGCCCCTTCACCCTTGCCCTCAGCCCTGCTGGGGTGACCGCCAGGAGCCCTGTCTTCAGGAACCTTCACCAGCTCAGTGGGCCAGGTCCCAGTTCACCACCTGCCTGGCACCAGGGTGGAGGCAGAGTTCTAGGGACCAGTGATGGGAAGATGGCAAGGTGGGTGGTTGAGTGGTAAACACACTGTGGTCATGCCCACACCTACGTGGCGCCCAAGCCTCACCCAGAGCTGGTCCACTCTGACGTCCAAGTTCCTTCTTCCTCTCTCCTTTGAGACCTACCCCCCACTTGTGCTTTTCCTGAGCAGTAGGTCTGGGAAGCCACTGCTCCCTGAGTTCTGCCCCTCCCTGGTCTTCTCTCCCAGGCAGCCTACACCTGAAGTGACATGGTCTCAGCATCTGTTTTCCCACCTGGCATAAATCCCTTGTCTGTGTGACTGAGAACAGATGACAGAATCCCACGTCTACATTCATCAAGACACTTGCTTCTCATTCTTACACTGGGGATGCTGGGCTTGGAACAAATCTAACCCCTAGAAAGGAGATCAGAGCTCAAGCTCTCCAGGGCTGGAGACAGCCCTGGTGTGGCCTGGCATGGTGCTCTAGGCCCAGAGGGAGACGGCAGCTCTCCTGCAGGACTAGGAGAGGGATCGAAGGTGCTCCCTCCCACGCAGATCTCACCAGGAAAGCACGGTGCAAAAAAGTCATCCTGGAGATGCACAGACACGTCGGAAGTACACAGATTTGGTAGTCACTCTAGTTTTGGGTGTTGTTATCGAGATGATTGGGAAGTTTCGATGCCCGCCGAGTTGTTACAGGTTATAGGGAAGGAATGAAGACAGGAGACCGGGGTCAGTGCCGCACAGCTGATACCCGGTTCACTCACCCATCTCCCTACCCAACCGCTCTGAAGATTCGCCACCTTTCAACCCATCTCAGGTGTTCACCTTATCACTCAAACTAAAGGCAATCACTTTCCTTACTTCTGAGCACCAATTGTTTTGGTTGGGTCATGTTTTCACAACATTTAAGGACAAGAAAGCAGTCAGTAAATCATACAATCATTTGAAGACGACTGACCATAATGCAGGACAGATTGAACTGCTCGCATCAGCTGCCCTGGGTCACATGCAGCCAAGAATTTAGTTTTGTTCCCAAAGTTTCTTTATTATTTTATACCATGCAGTGTCAAACCCATATGTAATAAATCCACAAGTAGGGGGCAGGACTCACTGGCAACCTTCATTTACCTGTCATAATTTGCTGAAAAAAAAAAAGCAGGAACCATTTCATCACGGCTCTCATTGTTCATGTTTCAAGAAGACTCCAAGTTCAGTATTTTTAAAGCAGGCTACACATGCTCCATCCATTGGAGCAGAAATATAAAACAGAGACTGATCTTGTGAAAAATTTTGGAGGATGGTAGAATGTGAGCCAAGGTTTTACAACGTAGAGAACAGCATGTGTGTGTGTGTGGGGGGGGGGTTGTGCCAAACTTGTTCTATGCACCCTCATCTCTGCCTTTGTAATTTTCAAGTAGACAGCACTAGATACACCCACAAGCATGGCAGTCTTAATAATGACTTGATTTGTACCCTAAAACCATCTCAGGACTTACATAAAGTTTTGCACAAGGCTTGCTTACCCTGTGTTGTCTGTGGACCATCCAGAGCTGGGAATTCATTCAGAGGCGGGGGAGGGGGGAAAAGCCCTTTCAGATTATTCTCTGACAACCCTGCCCTCTGAACCAGGGTAATGCTACCTCAGGGCTCGGTGGGAAAAGGATCTGATCACAGAGTCCTCCTGTGAACATGATCGTTTCCCACATGCTAACTGTGTATGCTTGGCTCAGCTCAGGTCCAGGGTCAGAATGAGAAAGGAGAAGGAAAGGCCTCTGTGTGCTTGGCCCCTCCCTCCAGGCCTGGCCCTGGACTCCAGGTCCGTCATGGAGGGAAACTGCCCAGCCTCATTTCACAGCAGAGTAAAATCTGTTTGGTTTTAGAGTTATTCTATCGGCTACATTCTAGTAGGCAACATTGCCTCCAAAGGATGCAGTGTTATTTTAAACAGAACTCTTACTCTAAAACTTATACTTAAAATAGGATCCCCTGGTTTTTTCCATCTCACAAAAAGGGCAAGAAAGTACACGGAATGCCTCCTTTCCAGTTTGAGAACGGTATTCTGCCACTGAACTCTTTATAAGTTATTTTCAACATAAACACATTGATCACGGAGGCCATCTTACTTTGGGATATCGTTCATTCTAACGAACACATGTAAAAATATCACCCAACATGTGAAAGTTCTGGCAAAACATTGAAATTATCCTTGATAGCTTGCAAAACTATAGTCATTCGTTTCATTGTTTGCTTGATTTGATTTGGTGTTTCTTTTATAAATTGTATACTAATGATTTTATTCACCTTGAATAATAAAGACCTTAAATAATAATAATAAGGGCCTGAAAGAAATTTATAAAAGATTAAGAATAATACTATCAGTCCATCAATCTATAGAAGAAGAGCAATTACAAACATTACATGTATAAAAGCCCCCAAATGTGACTTGTGGGGATGGGTGTAAGAAAGTGGTGAAAGAAAAGTAGCTATTCTATGTTAGCAATAATTCTGGCATGTATATCATGAAATCATCAAATACAGTGATGAAAAAAGCAAGTGGCCTGAAATAAGTTGTAAATTGGTAGCAAATTAAAACAGTGTAATAACGGCAGGAACATAGAGGTCAGTGTTCTATTCCTATAAGCCTGCAAATATGCTAATTATGCAGCTCAAAGAGTGGCTATTTATTGACATGAAAACTTAACCTTGCATCCATGGACGCTTCTTCTGCAGGAGAGTCTGTTCAACTCAGTGTATGCCTGTGTGTGCGCACGTGACGCGCCCGCTGTGTGGACACGCATCTGTGTGGACAGAGGGCATGAACAGGAGTGACTGGGGTTCTGCCCACTGGAGCAGAGTAGTCATTCGCTTCTTTTCTGCTGTACTGTTGAAATTGTTAGCTGTGAAACATCTGTCTTCTTAGCAAACACACTAGAGCTATTTTCAGTGGAGGAAAATGGAGTACACACACAGAGACACATGAACACCCACACACTCGCATACACACATGTTCACACGAGCACACACACACCGCACACAGAAGCAGAGATAGTTGTCTGTTGGCTTTTGGGTTCTATATTCATGGCATGACTATCTCCCCCTCTCCCTCCCCCTCCCCCTCCCTCCCTCCCTCCCTCCCTCCCTCCCTCCCTCCCCCCCCCCCCTCTCTCTCTCTCTCTCTCTCTCTCTCTCTCTCTCTCTCTCTCTCTCTCTCTCTCTCTCTCTCTCTCTCTCTCTCTCTCTCTCTCTCCCCTGTGTTCCTGTTTCCATTTCTGTTAGGAAAATGTCATCAGCTCCCTGGATGGTGAGGGCTCACAGACACTCCTCTCCAAGGGAAAGTTTTGCTTCAATCCCTACACCACCAGGTCAGAGGTAGTGTGGCCGCCATGTGACTTGGCTCTGGCCCCTGTGATGCCAAAGTGAAACGTGGGAGTCTTCACCTTGCACTGGCCACCTCCGCTCCTCCCACAGGCTGCAGAACAGAAGTCCTGGAGAAGTCTCATGGAGAGAGAGATGGAAGGAGGAGAAATGGAAATAAGGGGTAAAACCAGAGTGGCAGAGTCCATTCCAACTCAGGACGTGGGCAGAAGTGGCCCAGATTTATAGGAGGCTAAAAGAACATAAACTCACCAAGACCCATAAGAAAGGGGACACCTCGCCTTTCTGCAATTCCTGCAGCCCCTGCGGGTTTGAAGGCCAGATGAGTGCAGTGCCCTGTGTGGAAGGCAGGGAGGCAGCAGCCCTCAACATAAAGAAAACAACTTCGTTTGCCTGAGGAGGCAGAAAACATCCTTTTCCTGCCTTCCCTAAGCAAGGCAGGGCATATCATATCTCACCCGCCGGGGGACAAGCAAAGCCCAGTGAGAAGGGGACAGAGGTGCTTTGGGGTGGGGACCTCAGAACGTGCACGTTGTGGTCAAAGCTCTTCTCTGTCTGCCTTGGCCCATGTGCTCCCTTAGCTGCAGCTCGCTGTAAATTAGCAAGAGTGCTTACAATGAGCAGGACATCCCAGAGGGGGGGTCCTGTAAGAAAGGAACTAGCAATTAGGACAGAGAGGGCTCTTCCCCAAGCCCACATTCACGCTCATGCAATGAACCATCATGTACATGCCAGGGGCTGGGGAGAGGCCTGCTGGCATGTGTGCACGGCACAGACATGTGGGCAGACAGCAGAACACAGACCACCAATGGGCACCGCCTTGCTTCCCCTAGGCCCCACTCAACTAGGCTAAGTAGTATCGTGCACGCAACTCTTGAACTTCAGGGAGAGTTGTGGTTTTCCTCTGGGCCCTTCAATTCCTCAATTGCTTATAGGATTCTAAACTCAGTGTTGTCATAGAAAATCAGCCAGAAATCCTAAAAAAAAAAGTTTTTGAAATAGTAGTAACGGAACTGCACAATGCTCTAAAGATGTGTGCACAATTTACAGTCAGTTCTGTGTGGACAGGCAAGGCGATATTCTGATTAGAAGATGAGGTGAATGGATTGCAAGCAGTCTCAGTGAAGATACCGTAAAGTGTGTGACAAGGCTAAGGAAGATCTCTCACGCAGCTGCAGTACTTGTTTGTGATCGTTGTGATCCATGTGGGAGGTAGAATGAAAACACAAAGAGGGCTAGGAACAGTTTGGATAATTCTCATCTTGAGTTCTTTTCCAGCTAAGTACACCACATGTGAAGGGTGCTTTGAAAGATGCATTTACAAATAATAATTTGCCAATGTATTAGTGAGATCTTAACAAAGAGTAATACATAATAACTTACTATAACTACTAATGCCTTTCGAAGACCTTAGTATAGTGGTGGGAAATTATACTTAGAACAACTTGTCAAATAACTTTCTAAGAACATTAAAACACAGGCAAGAAATAAGCGATATCATGCATCTCAGCCTCAATTAATAGCTGTACATCAAAGAGATGCTCAGGTGCCATGAAACTCTGAATCCAGACTAGGGAGAATAGGGAGAGAATGATAAGACAGAGACATGCATGGCCAGTTTCTAGGGATGGAATCTGGCATCGCATAACTTGAGCACAGTGCACAGGCCGGCTGCCCTGGGCTGGGCTGGCACCCTGCGCAGGGCGAGATGCCCTGTCCTGACGCTCTTCAGAGACTACTTTGTTCTTTATTCCTCCTAAGTGTTACTGGGGCGGAAAACCTGCATCTTTAAGAGATGACAAGATAATTCTGTTTTCTTTAGTCCAGTAATTAATACAGTTTGCTACTTCCTGTTATTGAATGATATAGCAACAGTATTAACTTTCAGTTACATAATTTCCAGATAGATATAGTACCTTGAGCACAGCTCTGTACATGTTCCAAAACAAAAGAAAAGATGAAACATAAAAGGTGGACAGGTATATGTTTTATAAGCAAATATTACAAACCTAAAAGAAAAATAAATACATTGCCTAGGCAATTGAAAATACCCAATATTTGTGAGTGACACAGAATAGCCTTGAATCCCATAGAGATTAGGGCTTATATTTGCTTATAATTCAGCCTTAATTCCCTTACCTAATCACACAGTTTAACATCATCCTTATGAATTAAACTTCAGTAAATACAGCCTGGAATCCCAGTGTTGAGGGAGACAGATACTTGCATGCATCTCACATGCCAAAGCCCTGCGACCTGCAGGCACCTTCTCACACAGGTGAACCACCAACCTAGGCGAGCTGCTTCAACCACGTTTGAGTTCAAAACCAGGCCCTGGATCATTCCATGCTCGTGTCTGAAGAAATTCTGACCAGGCAAAGGAATACCGAGAAGGAAGAGGAAGACACGCTCTGTCTACTTACTCTCAAGATGTTGAAGACGAAAAGAAATCCACCTTTTAAGATTAAGATTGATTTGGGGGCAAGAGAGAGTGAAAAATGTGCTATTATTAATGCATAAATAGTTTGTGGACACTCATGAGCACCAAAATCTTCTGTGACATATTGTTTCTAAATGGCTGTTATACTCTCATAAAGGATAATCTTTGTTCACAAGTTCAGACTTGGGCTTAATGTAATGGCTTCCATGTCTTTCAGTAATAGAAAATTGTTCTTCTGTGATTTTGATAGTTAAGTACCGATGAAAAATGACCATCTTTCTTGCATTCAGAAAGTTTATGGTATACAAGGAAAGCTATGCTCCGAAATATAATAATTTAAAACATATTTTACCATGTCATGACATCAAATCTGACAAACTTCACCACAAATACTATGAGAAATTTTGTTAAAAAGAATCTCATTGTGTGTCAAATTAGAGTCATAACCAGGCAGCAAAATCTATTCCAGGCACTTTCTGCTCAGGCTCTAGCGACTGGATTTTCCGTTACTTGGACCAAACCCTGGACACAAATCAATGTAGACAGAGTGATCCTTGATACATCAGACATTGCAGGTAAGAAGAGACTCAGGCCCTGAGACCTGCTGCCATCTTGCTGCCTGGGGCAGTCCAGGCCATAGCACCAGGGGAGGAAGGAAGGAGTTGCCACCGGTTGCCTGGACTGAAGGATCCTCAAGCCAAATGAGTTGGTATCCATTTCCATTGTTGTTAACAGAATGAACACATGCCACCTGGCTTCAAAGCAGACACGCTGTCCTCTTCAGTTATAGACGGCTGAGCTGCACCAGCAAGCCTGTCCTTCTGAGGGCTCTCTGGACCCGTCCATGTTCTTGCCAGGCTCCTAGAAGTTTCCAGCTGCATTCCTTGGCTCTTGGTCCCAACTCAGTCGCCAAAGCCAGAAGCTCAGCACTTCCCAGGGCCTCTTCCTGCCTTGGGCCCCATCTCCTCTTCTGTACTCATCCATGCAGAGACAAAGGACACCTGGAAAATTCAGGAAAATCCCTTTGTCTCAAGATCCTCAATCCTATCTCCTCTTCGAGTCACCATTTCTGTGGGCCTTTTCCTGACACTGAAGCCCGGGCGAGACATTCTTTAGGCAGAAGAGGAGGATGTGGCCTCTCAGCCTGCCACTGAGGGCAGGGTGTGGCCAGCCTCAAGGACAATACCGAAAAAAGTAAATGGTGCCTTTGAGCATGTACAGTTTCTCGTTCTTATTTGCTAAACAATAAGAATGTAACAACTATTGCCACAACGTATGCTTTGTATTGGGTATGATAAGTAGTAGAGAGAGGATTTCAAGGTCTCTATAAGGATATGTGGATTGTATGCAGATATTACGTCCTTTTACTTTAGGAGAGATTCGAGTGTCTGAAAGTTCTGACCTTCTGGGAGTTCTGGAATCGATTCCCAAAGGAAACCCAGAACTGCTGCACCATAATTCTAATTCCTAATGGTTTCAATGTTAGAGGACAAGTGAAAAAGTCAGAAGTGGACACATGGAAGGCACTTTAACAGACCAAATTTAAACACCTGCTGGCAAAAACATAGTAAACAAAAAGAAACTCAGCAGTGTAGCCGGCAATGGCAAAAAAAAAAAAAAAAAGCAAAGTTGAAGGTGGTAATAAAAACTGCTGAGATGAGATAAAGGAACTTTAGGCAACAAGAGAGCCTCAGTGAGCCTGGGAACTTCTTCAAGTGACTTAATGAGTCTTAGTTCCTGACTAAAACAAATGAGAAGTAAAAGAAGAGATGCTGAAAAGACAATGCATGAACAAGTTACAAATTTGATACAAACAATAAGCCCACAGATCCAAAACACTGGCACAAGTTCAGGAAATACGAAGCAACTGTAGCAGGGTTGCATCAAGATCAAACCTCTTGAAGCTAGAAATAAAGCTTTAGAAAGAAACAAAGGAAAGAAAAACAAAGTGGAACAAAAATGAAAGGTGACGGGTGATTTTCCACCAGAAACAATGCAAGCTGGAAGACTGTGGAGCAAGGTCTTGAGAGAGCCAGAAGATGAACTGCCAACTCGGAACCCAAACTCAACATACCGACCACAGCACGACCGCGGGCCTGGCGCCTTTTGCTCCGACGCTTTTGCATGTGCAGTCAGACAAAGCAAGAAGGTAATTATGTTGGTTTTGTGATGAACCAGTCTTGTCAGCAGAGGATAAAAAGTTACAGATGGTGTGGGTGACATTGAGTAACAGTTCTGACTAAAGTTTTGACTTTAAATGGTATTAATAGGAATGCATGATGTATTTTGTCTAAAAAATATGTTTATAGCTATATTCATTGGAAAAAAATTAGAACAATGGAACAGAATGAAAATCTAAAAATAACCCACACATAGATTATTCACTGACTTTTAACTGCACCAGAGAGGATAGTCTTTTTAACAAATAATACCAGGATACCTGGAGGCAGATGTACGAATATTTGCCCCTTAATCCTTGGCCAGGAGCCAGGAGTTTGGCCTAGTGGTAGAGCGCTTGCCTAGCATGTATGAAGACTCAGGTTTGATTTCTCAGTACCACATACATAGAAAAAGCTGGAAGTGGTGCTGAGGCTCAAGTGGTAGAGCTCTAGCCTTGAGAAAGTCCAAGGACAGTGCTCAGTCCCTGAGCTCGAGTCCAGGACTGGCAAAAAAAAAAAAAAAAAAACCCTGGCCATTCTGCCAGGACGGTGATCAAGTAGTAAAATGCTTGCCTAGCATGCACAAAGCCCTGGATAAGAGTCCTCAGTACCACATGTAGAATAAAAAAAGCTGGAAGTGGTGCTTTGGTTCAAGTGCGAGAGCTCTAGCCTCAAGAAAGCCAAACTCAAGCATTCCTGAGTTCAAGCACTAGGAGTGGCAAACATTTTTTAAAAAAATAGAAACACTGGCCATGGAACATGAAAGAATGCGGACATTTCAGGACCAGTTTAGAAGTCAGAATCTACATGACTCGGGATGTGTCTCTCAAGTATGGAGGTGCCCCCTCTTTTCTGTAGGGCTTTATAGCAAGTCCCCTGTGCATGCCTGAAGCCACAGACAGTAGTAGCTCTGTATTTGAGAACCAGTTCTCAGGAGCTGAGCACTTAACCACACACTGTGGCCATAACTTTGACAGTTTGAGGAACAACAACAAAATTAGCATGAATTTCTTTCCCTCTTCACGATGTCACAGATAGACGATTTCTTCTTACTGAAGACCCTAGAAACCTCAACATTCATTTCTTTTTCCTTTGGTTAAGGCGAGAACTTCCACCGTTTCATTGGCAGGCAGCACTTCACAGCTTCTCTTTATCTGCATATCTGCATGTGTATGTTTGGCTGTGGCTTAATAGGATGCGAGTTCTGCGTGAGTGCATGCCCTGCAGTCCATCTGACGGCACAGTGGCTGCTCAGAGGACAGCAGGCAGGTGGCACGTGTAGTGTGGCAGGCAGGAGGAGGGGACATGCGGGAAGCATCCCTGCATGGAAGACAAACCTCTTCATCTCCCCACCCAGAACAGCGCACAATTAAGCAGTTGTGAGTTATTTATGCCTATGGCTTCTCCATTTAATATTGCCACGCACAGGTTAGTATGAGTAACCGAAAGAAATGGCAGAAAGTAAAGCCATGGAGAAAGGGACACATTAATACTCAAAGGAAGCTAATGCTTTTTGAATCAGTTGGTTTACTTTTAACATGGTAAACAATAATGACAAATAATTTTATTTAAAATAGATGGTTAAGCTTTATAGATAATAAATTTATTTAACGGTATATAAGGAACCAATTGCTTAAATACCATACAGTTATAACCTAACAGCTGAATTAGTAACTTCTGTCTTTGGTACAGGTCAATTCATCTCATTTTGGGTAAAAAAAATATGTTTTGTATTTTAATGAATTCAGCTAACCTCCCTACTTAGAGGTGTCTATCCAGTAAATCATGCAGAGATTGAGATTATTGACTGTGGTGAGGATCCATTACCTCTCCCTTCCCAGCCGATGGTCTATCCTGAAAACAGAACCTGCGCTCAAGGCACGCAGCAGGAGTCAGACACACGGTCCTTGCAAGGGCCAAGGGCCAGAGAGCACTGGGGTGTGACACAGGGATGGGCTGTGACTCAGGGACGTGACACAGGGACGGGTCTGGCTCCCAGCCTCAGCTCAGCCCATTACTCCTGCCCCTTCTCTCCCACCCAGTCACGCCCAGATTCCACAGAGGCATTTCCTCAGTTTCCAGAGCTGTCTCTCAGAAGCACCTCTGCCCCCCACCTCTGCTCCCGGTCTCCCTGGCCTGAGATTCTTTCTAACCACACAAGATCTGAATCATTTCCCTTGATGAGGTAGAAAAGTAATTCTTACGAAATGCAGATGGCCAGGGAAGCTTGAATGCATTTTTATTTATATATAGTCTCAATGACATAAAATATTTGAGACTGGGAGCAAGAATTGTGTGTTCCACCTCTCTCAGAGGACATGTGGGGGAGGCTGGGGGGGGGCAGCACACTGGAGCACTAACGTGCGGTGTGATGAACGTGGCACAAACACAGGATAGGACGCTATGGAACTGTCTGGAAAGCCCCACACTCGTCCTGTGCTCCAGGGAGGCCTGAACCTGGACAGTCACGTCTTCAGGACAGCTAACCACAGCACACCCTCACCAGCCAAATGTCAGGGCTGAGCTGACAAGAAAGCTTTCCTCCCTTCTACCAAATACTACGTCCAGATTAGGAAAGGAAACGAATAAACAGCACCGCGAGACCCTGTGTGCTGGCCTCCTATCAGCCCAAGACACGGACTTGTTTCCGACTCTGAATCGGGAGAGCTGTTTGTGTGCGCCTGTGTATGTGAAGACATGGTTGAATATTAGTACAATACTTTAACAGAAGTTGGTTAATACTAAAAATAAAATCTTTTCTTCATATTTCACTATGGTATAATTTCCTGTCTCAAAGAAAGATGGAAACTTTTACTTGGAAGATATATCGTTAGAATTTCCTGTAATACTGAATTAGCTCCAGTCAAAATGAACTATTTCACGCTGCCATCATTACCCATTTACCAAAAATACTTTGTTCTGGGTTTAATATTTTCTTAATTCTTCTAACTTTTTACAGCACTTTTTCATTCAATATCTCTTTTAAGCTCCTCACAGGCCCCTGAAAGAGACTGCCCAAAGATCTAACTGGCATTATTTTCAGTGACAGAGGCAAACATTATTTGTTTGTGGTGACTGCACTTGCCTTGACACTTTTGAAAGATACTTCAGTAAAAAAATATATTAAAAATTACATAAAGATTCCTTTAATACAATGCCTTGACAATAGACAGGTCCGTGCAAAACCGTAAGGCTTCATTACAGTTTTATTATGATATGATTATGATGTCAGTGCAAATTTCTACAAAGCTCTATCCAACTGTAATTTCAAGACAGCCTCACTGCATTAAGAAACAAAACAGTCAACATAACATAGCATTAATTTGGGAGTTTTGACAGAAAGCCATAAAACAAAAGAATGCACCACATCAAGTCAGCCTTAGACTTCGCTCCTCTGCCCAGCAGTCTAAATATAGAGGCCGGTAGGCAGAGAGGGCCTGGAAAAGGGGGCACAACCACCACAGATTCGTTAACCCGGCATCCGGGAGCTCTCTGCAGCACCGGACCCTGCTACCACAGTGACACACAGCCCTTTTGTGCCACCCTGCGCTTGCCAAGAGAGCAGAGACACTGGCAGGCATTCTCTTCTCTACTTGGGTGATTTTTTCCCAACTCTGTATATTTGTGGGGTTTTTAAGTACTCTCTTTTCCTGTTTACCATATGTCAGATTCTACATGAACTGATAAAAAAAAAACACATGCAAAGGCCTTATCACTCCAATCTCCTAAAATAGACTTTTCTCCCTCCTCCCTCCTACACAGCATCACGCCCCAGCTACTAATTACTAAAATCTAAAATGCTCATCTGACCGAACTGCATTAAGCGTCCATTTTTAAAGACCTCCTCCATTCAATTACCCGCACTGATGTGGGCACCCAGAGAAACGCAATCCCTGTTGCTATTTTTCCATGACGCAGCTCCTCAGTGCCAGGCAGGGGCGGGCGAGGCCCCTCAGCCTCGCCGTGCTGTGTGGAACAGGAGATGCCCTCCCGGAGGCCCCGCTTGCAGCCTGCACTCGCATGGCAGGGGCCGCCGTTATCCCAGCCTGCTGTGAGGAGCCTAGCTCCTCTCTCCGGGACTGCTTCCCTGTTGGATGCTGGTAGCAGATTAAAGCTGTTCTAATTTTCCACCCAAGCCAAATCGATGCATAAGCAAGCTGTTAGAGAGTCTGGATCGCCACCGTGCTTCCCCTCCTGCTCCTCCCCAGTGTGGCTGCAGTTAGCTCATCTCAGGAACATTTGCAAGGGAAATCATCCTCTATGGAGGAGGTGGAAGGCTGAGGGGCGCTGGGAAGGCCACCCCCAAATCCAGGCAGACCCTCCACCTCACCCACAGCTGCAGTGGTGCTGAGCCTTCAGATGTAGCTTACCAAAGAATGATGGAGACGCATCACCTGCTTGACGAGGATAAGCCTGTCAGCCTCACGAGCTCCTCACCGGACTCTGCTCGAAGGGACCCCTGTTCAAGTCAAGAGGAATTGTGAGTCTTCTCTGTGGTCACAACCCCAGAGACCCCAGGACACTAGCAATGAGAGCCTGGGAATTTGGAGCTGCAAGTCCAGGTTCAGGTGCTGCCTCCCTAACCCTTACCTAAAAGCGCCTGGACAAACTGCCAGTGAGGAAAGTGCTCGCTCGAGCGGACCAGCTACAACGTCCATTGCACCATAAAAATGTACGGAGAGATTTGGAGAACCAGCATGGAAGAGTAGAGAAAGCCTAGGAGAGCTGAAATCAACAGAAACACAGGGAACAGGCCAGCATCTCACAGTGCCGACTCAATGGGGGTGAGGGTGCAGGAGAAATAATTACATGCTTTGTTGGAACTAGTTTTTATCATCATTGTGTTAAAAATTTATACTCAAAACCCAGGTGCACACAGCATTCTGCGGAGCATGGATGAGAGCAAGCTACACAGAAATTCTCTCTTTCTTCAAAGGGAGACGGAACAAGATGACAGAGTAGTGTTCGAGACGGAAAGACCCCTGGCAAGCCACTGAGGATGGGCCCCTCCTACTCAAGGCAAGCCTTCTGCAAATGTGACCGAAGCTCCTAAATAAAAGTGAGGGCAAATTTCAAGAAGGAGACTCGAGCTTCAAAGAGTTCAAAGCAAAATAAGCCAATGAGGTATTATTCTTAAAGGAAAGTAATGTGAGCCTCATAGTGAAGAGAATTACACATAGACACACACACGCGCACACACACACACACACACACCCACATCACAGAGAAAGCTTCATCCTAAGGGTCTGCTAATGTGACAGTATTTGGAATAGAGTCTTCATTGATGAAATTAAATTCACAGAGGGTCAGAAAGAGGGCCCATAAAAGGGGAAAGACGAGCAGGAGGAAACTCGTGTAGCAGTGCATGCCAAGAGGGGAGAGATTTGGCTACAAACTCGAAACAGCAAGGCTAATGAGAGACCCTCAAGATGGATGAGGCACGACGGACTCACCTCTCCATGAGAGGGGTCATGCCCAGAATCGTACTTTAATTTCAGTCTTCTGGCCTCACGACTGCTAGGGACTAAACTTCTATTGTTCTAGTCTCCCAGTTCATGATTTGTCTTAGTCAATGTCTTAGCAATGCACACATATTGTAAGTCCTACTGCACTAGATTACTGCAGAGCTCTGTAAATTTGATACCATGTACATAAAGTGTGTGTGTGTGTGTGTGTGTGTGTGTGCGAGAGAGAGAGAGAGAGAGACAGAGACAGAGACAGAGACAGAGAGACAGAGAGACAGAGAGACAGAGACAGAGACAAAGACAGAGACACACAGAGAGAGAGAGGTCTTAGCTAGCTGTTTCCTGGCTCGACATGGAGATTATATTCCATTAGCAATGGTGGCAGACCACTGTGACCCCAGCTACGCAGAAGGTAGAGGCAGGAAGATCATGATTAAGGTAATACTGGGCAAAAGTGTGAGACCCTATCTGCAACAGAAACTGAAAGACAGTAAACAAAAAGCGAGGAGTTTAGTGGCTGAAATGGTAGAGTACTTGCTGAGTTCAATTTCCAAAACAGAAAGGAAGGAAGGAAGGAAGGAAGGAAGGAAGGAAGGAAGGAAGGAAGGAAGGAAGGAAGGGAAAGTGAAAGGAGGAAGGAAAGGAAGAGAAGGAGAAGAAGAGAGAAGAAAGGGGAGGGGAGGAGAGGAGAGGAAAAGCAAGGAAACAAATAAATAGCATTCAAAGCTGCAGTGGTATGGGCATAGAAAGAGGAGTCACTGAGAGGCTGTTTCCTTGCTGGTTCTCCCTCCAGCAGTGTTGGCTAACCCTGTTCTATGGACAGGTACACTGAACCACTGCCGCGCTGACCTGGGCTTTTGTCCTGGCATGGCCCTTGGTTCTCCACTCAGGCTGGTGTCCTCACGCTTCCTCCCGACACTTCCCCACTCAGGAATCCCCCCCACGGGGCCCCTCGTGCAGTGAGGACTCCACAAATCCCAGTTCCTCAAAACAATCAAATTAGGCATGATTCTTAAAGCTCATGCATGATCTTGGACCAAGTAAATCTACTGCTAAGGATCTGCCTAAAGAAATCCAGGGCTGGGGCCGGGAGTTTGGCCTAGTGGTTAAAGTGCTTGCCTAGCATGCATGAAGACCCGGGTTCGATTCTTCGGTACCACATATAGAAAAAAGCCAGAAGTGGTGCTGAGGCTCAAGTGGTAGAGCTCTAGCCTTGAGAAAGTCCAAGGACAATGCTCAGGCCCTGAGCTCAAGCCCAGACCTGGCAAAAAAAAAAAAAAAATCCAGGGCTCCCTCAGAGATGGCAGTTTTGGAGAGGCGTCTACCTGATGCCTGGCTGCCTGGGGTAGCCTGCCGCATGCTGACAGAATCCAGAGACTTGCAGACCTGCTCTTCAGGGTGGCCCCAGGACCCTGTGTCCTTCCTTCTGAAACACACCACCCAGTGTCCCTGTCAGAGTCTCTTTGTCCTTCTTGCCTTGGTCTTCGCCCAAGGCATTTTCCAGGGAGGAACATGCTCTTTCCAGGAATGGACTCACTGTGCTTGCCTCGCTGCTGTCACATGCTGGGTCTCCAGCAGAGTGGGGCAGCTGCATGCGGCTGCCCTGTCCAAAGTAAGGGGCTGTGTCCTTGCTGCCATCTCTAAAGAGAATGTGGGCTCCTGCCTGATAGCCTGGTGGCATTTGCCTCAAGGGGCACTGGGGAAAGGAAGGAAAAGAATCTTATGCCTCTGTCCAGGGATTCGGGAGAGAATGTCTCCGCAGTTTCCAAAGAGCCAGGGCTCACAGCAGGCCAGAGGAGGTGCCGAGTGCAGGAGTCCAGCCTCGCCCTTCTCCCTTCTCCTCAGCCCCAGGCAAACCTCAGCCTCGGATAATCTAGGTCCTGGTAGGACACCTCACATGTTTTCAGAGCCAAAGACAGCGTGGCAGCAAATACACTGACCAAGGACATGCGAGAAAATGGCATTTATCCATTCATGGGACCTATTATTAAATGAATGAGAAAATGTTCCAGATGCGAATGTTCCTGTGAGCAAAGGAACCCACGTGTACGTCGAATGCCCTCCATAGAAAGCACAGGAAGAGGGAAAAGGAGGAAATAAACTTTAACAGCAACCCCACTGTTCCCAAGGAACCGAATTTGAAAAAGTCTAATCATTCACTAATTTCCAGAGTTTGATAGCATTGTTTATCACTTCTGTAGTACTGTGTGTATTATCTGCCTGGAGAGGTAAGAAATGTGCAAACCATCATTCTTTTCATGTCAAATCATATGGTACCTGAGGGTAGTGAGCAGGTCACATGACCAGTGCCCCCCCCATCTGTGCCCTCCCAGGACTGCAGAGCGAGAGGAGCCCTGGCAGGTCCCCTCCCCCACCCTGACACCAGTGTGGGGTCTGTGCTGGCCTCAAGATCTCTTGGGACGCACTCTGTGGCTCCAGGCCAAGTGTGAGAGCCAGGAGACATGTCCAGACGTGGCCTATCCTCACTGAGCAAGCTCAGAGACCCCCCTCTCCACCCCGGCTTGTCCCTGCCACACTGTCACTCCACTCGTGACCCCTTCATTCCGTTCCGAGTTCAAGCTTCTTTCAGAAGACAAAAACCACAGTGACTTCTAGCACT
This sequence comes from Megascapheus bottae, assembly GCF_031878675.1. NCBI lineage: Eukaryota > Metazoa > Chordata > Mammalia > Rodentia > Geomyidae > Megascapheus > Megascapheus bottae. The sequence goes on from NC_143527.1 coordinate 2,356,516, forward strand.
TTCTACTCCTTCCCTAGGAATACAAAATTAAGCATGATGGTTTGTAGAAATAAGAAAGCTCAGACCCTGGGGGACATAAACCCAAATAAAACCTCAGTGAACCACTCAAGAATGTGGAGTTCGCTCAGAATTTATTGTATGATGTTTGGAAAAGTCCATGTGGTTGTGGTTGTGTCTATCCGGAGCCAATAAAGCAGTGGCTTCCACCAACCCCACACCAGCCAAACCACAGGATACGCGAGACAAGATTGATTTTGCTAACACCCAGTGGCAGCCATACACTCTCTGAGTCTTAGAAGATTAAACTGCCCAGCCATGCATAGTCGTTAACAGAAGATGCTATTTCCTTGGCTGGAACCTTGGAATTTATTTGGGACATGTTGTATCTTCCATTTTGGTGGCATTCTGGTTGCTAGTGGCTGGGCTGGGGTGAGCCTTCACACACAAGCCATCCATCGGCTGTCCTGGGGGAAGAGAGCCATTGAAGGCTTCCCGCCCTGGGGAACGGTGCAGGGCACGGCCACTGGGGAATGCTCTGACAGAGCAGATCCTCACTGGGAGATTTTCTGTGTGCAATTTATTTATTATTGCTGTCTTTAACTAGTAGCACAATGGGGTTTCCGTTCACTGTGTCAATATTTATGAGCACAGTGTAAAACAGAAAAATCTCTATGCAAACTGAGAGCCTTGAAAACTCGCCAAATAAATGGGAATGAAAAGAAAATCAGAGAAAACACTTGACCCAGGACCCTCCATCACCCCCTCCAGAGGGTCTTATGCAAAAAGAATAGATAGCTAGTTAAAAGAAGGATGAAGGGGACATTTTATTCCAAAATGTATAAAATGCAGTACGGAACCACGGCCCTTCCTGCAAGATCTCCTGATCAGGCGGGCTGGCAGGGGCATGAGAAGACTGCATGTTGGTTGCCCTCATGGCACCAACCAGCCAGGCTCCAGAGCCCAGTGTCTTTCAACCGCTGCCTAGTGTCAGTGGGGCAGGCCTCAGTCCCGTTCCAGTCCTGAAAAGCAGGGTTGGCTGAGAAGCCCCTGCTTTGCCATTCACCACTGAAACACCAGCTCCCAAAGGACCTCATCCATACCACCAGAGCCAGCAGCAGCTGTTGGCATGGGCCCTTTCCTGCCGGGAGATGGTTTGCAGTACCCTCACTTCCATTCCTGTTCTGCTACTACACAGTAGAAGCTCTTGGCTTACATGAAAACCTATTAGGATTACTCTGAAAAACAAAAACTTTCAGATTAGTTAAACCTGTGTTGAATTAGATACTAGAAAAGAACACTCTTTTATGGACTTAAACTGTGGTTTGGCCAACGTTCTACACAAACATAGAGAGTTAGGGGTGGTTAGGGAGGTGGGGGGGAGAGAAAGAGAGGGGGAGACATTCTTTGAGAATGAAAGTCCTTTTAGGATGTGGTCATTCTCAGTAAGGAGGAATAGAGCATTTGTTTCTATGGAGAATAAACTTCAGTGATATTTATCTTGAGGAAGTTTCCCTCTCATTCATTCCATTTTCAGCAAATCTCTCCGCCTTCACACAGACTTTCAGCTCGCTGGTGAAGGGCATTTCTTATTTCTTAAATCATAAACTACTGAGAACATACATTCCATGCAAATTGTAAAAGTGTGTCTCTGAGTTATTTTAGAGAACACGATTAGATTCGGTAAATACATTTTTAAATCAAGTTTTCACTTGAAACAATCAAAATGGAGCTACTCCTCTGAAACTTCACCCCCCCCCCGCCACCACCACGGAGGCCTCAAGCACTGTAGTGACTGGGGAATGTTCAGAGGATCCAGCTCTCCACCATTACCGCACCCATCAATAAAAGCAGAGCTGAGTTCTTTGAACCAACGACCATATTCTTAACACTTCGCAGCCTTTCCTATGTCCTACCAATGTAAACGTCTCAATCCCAAAGTTAGATGTGATTCAAGTTTGGGTCTCTACAGATATTAGATCTGCCTCTGCCACGACTCACTTGCCAAGGTCAAATAGAACAGACCCAAGGTCACACCTAGGACACCGCCTTCCTTCGTGAGTGGTTGTAAAGTAATCCTTCCTGAACCATGAGGTGAAGCAGCCTCACAACAAATTGGCCCAGAAAAACTGCGTGATCCTCTTGGTTACTGGAAAGCTGCAAGAATATGTGGTCTAGGCCTTCTGTGCGGTACGGGGGAGAACGAATCTACATGTAAGACATGGAGTTGGTTCACCCAGTGTGCAGACATGTAGAGCACCCACATGTACTTCTATCTAACTGGAACTCGGTACCCTTGGACCGAAACACTTTATACCCTAGGACAGTTTCTTCTTACTCGCATGTACAAAATAGGCCTGGATTGTCACAGCCTGTTGCTGGGAATCCAGCGATCAGGACAGCCACTGCCTCAAACCCCAGGGCAGAAGGAAGAGAGGTCTGAAGGAAGATCCCACAATAACCATTAGCATTCCAAGCCATCCCCAGTTTGTGACCAGAATTTGGCTTGTGACAAAACCCAGTCTCGAGGGATTGTGGCAGGAAGTAGAAACTTGTGCTGCAGAAGAGGGGAAGCCTGCCAAGTCCATCACAGCACAGGGGACTATTTCCTCTCGGTGCCACCTCTCGGTGGGCCCCGAGGGGCACCGCTTGCCTGTGACAGGTGTCCTTTCTCCCAAATGTGTGTCTATCTGTGCATTGCCCTGTTTGCCATTCACATTGCCTTCTAAAACCATCATGTTTCACAAGGTCAGCTTTCTCCTCCCTCAGAGATACACGATACCACCAAAGAAAGCCAAGAATCTATCTCTCACACACATTTGGGATGAGGATAGAAGATGGTGGGTCCCATCCTTGCAGGGTGGGTGTCATTTTGATGGAAGGCAGAGTCCTGTCTGCTACCTCAATTATGTTCCTCCCTATGCATTATCTTATCAGAGGCATTGTATGAGATCTTGAGATCGTGAGTTTCTGACAGATGTGAATGATTCATCTTACAGCAATTTTCTGTGAATATTATGATAGCCAAGTGGAGAAGAAATTCATTTGTATGCTGTGAGAGCTTTGAAAATCAAACTTTACTTTAAAAATAAAATTTTTCTTGCCACAAGGCATTCCTTCCGTGTCATTGCTCACCTGAGGAACTCCTGATGGACCCTTTGCAAGGAGTTGTCTCTGAATCACACTGGAGGATGTCAAAATAAAACGAAGACTTCAAAGAAAGAACAGCTCCCTGAAAGTTTTCCCCAAAAAAGGCAAGGCACATCTCCACTTCAGTAAGCAAATATTTCACTTCCTATAAGTTAGACATGAGTATATAAGCATTTGAAGCTGGTTAAGACAACTCCCAGTGTGGTAAGAGCTGGTCTATGGCATCGGTGGCTTGTGCTGCACACAGTGCAAGAAAAACCACGCGAACACTCAAGGATCTTGGCCTTCCTGAGATCAGCCTTCCTGTCCTGAGATGATTTATTCATCCAGAACTGTGAAGAGGAAACAAAGGACATCGGAAGGAGGCTGGATAGAAATGAGGAAAGGCCAATTTGGGACGTGATAGCAAGTAAAATTTTGGAGCAAGTGACCTCAGCCTGTCCTCTCTGGGTGATTATGGGTACCAGTTTTACCTGCCATGGTGAAGGAGGCTGGACCTGGGGACTCCTGAAATCAGCCTGCATCAAGGGAAGGGAAGGTACCTAGATGAATCTGCTCATGAAACCATCACAGTTGTAGGAGCCCAACGCTCATCTTCCAAAGAAGCGAAGCATTACAAGCAGGTGCGTGCTCACACTGGAGAGGACACAGGATGGGGGCTCCGAGGAATCCCGGGACGTTCTGCCAGAGTGAATGACAGTCAACCCCTTGTGTCTCTCCCGCCCACTCAGGTGAAGTTGCAGGTACCTTGTCCTGTAGGCAGAGATGGAGGTGGGAGGCCCGGTGGCTCCCGCACTGCAATCAGTCCTGAGCTGTAAGGAGCATTCCTCACCCCGAGGCACCGAGGCCCCCCTGGCATGCGCCCCTGGCTCCCGCCCCGCCTCCTGTCCACCTCAGAGGCTGGGAGCCGCAGCAGTGATCTGGGAGCTCAGTCTGATGGCTGTGGAGTGCAGACATCAACTTCCATGGGACTTTAGACCTTCCATCCAGAGCCTCGAGTGTGAAACCAGAGTCTCCAGATGGCATCTGTATCTACTGGAGCAGGGCTGACTGCACCCAATGGGGTAAGGACACAGGGTCATAGCACTTTCGGTATGTTCCAGATAAGGAGAATTACTTCATTATTTCAACCAAGGTGCTGAAGCTGTGAAACCATCCCCAACCTCACTGATTTGCTCTTTTCTGTTGGATCTTCTATAAATCATCACATTTGGGGACAACCGAATAAATTGATATCTATGTACATAAAAATGCTATTTCTGGACATGAAGTTGTAGTGGGAACATCGGAGTCTGTCCAGTGTGATCTGGTATAAGGCAGATCTGGTGTCGGGCCAGCCAGGATTGTGACTTTCCAAGTGGAAGATCTGCAAAGGCCTGGGCAACAGGGAATTGGACACGGAAAGACTCACAAAGCTGAGCCTCTCAAACGACTTGAGAGCTCTGCTTACCATGTGGGCAGCTGTCGAAGCTTCTCTACACACCGCCAGGACTCAGGCTCTGAGAAAGCTCCTGGGCCGCTGAACCAGCGCTCTCAGGTGATACGTCCCCCTCAGAATAACACCGGACACCTAGCAGCATTCCGCATGTCTCCTTTTGACACCGCAGGTTTCTTGTCCAATATTCTTTGTTCACTTATGACCGAATCCCTTCAAGTTAAAAATAAATGGAGTCTAATTTTGTTTGTTTTGATTTTGTTTTTGAGACTATAGCCCAACAATTACTGCCCTGGGTCTAATTTTCCTTTATCAAATCTGTCATATAAAGTGTAAGCTTGAAGACGAGATTTCTATCCATTCCAATCACCATTGGGTCTTCGAGGCCCAACAGGGCCCAGCTTGAGCACACATCAATACATCTTTGATGACTAATATTAGCCGTTAAATTCCAAGCTGTGCAAAGTAGAAAACAAAAACTGGATTATCTATCTATACTCAGACTATCTACTGTGGCACTAAAGAAAATAAGTCAACGTCCTTCTTCCTTACTACCATCTGTCTCTATCCATCTACCCAAAGATATGTCTTATGAAACCACAAGCAGTCATTACTGACATTAGGCAAATTACATTCCAGACAGTTCCAGAACACGCATACCTAGCAGACTGATAGATGATGATGGTGGTGGGGTGTGGTGGGGATGATGAAAATGACAGCAGATAGATAGACAGACAGACAGGCAGACAGTTAGACAGACAGAAAGACAAACAAGGGAGAGACAGACGGACATGTTATTTATAATCCAAGTTATCAGTTTTTATGACGTCCACAGGACTTCTTCTCTTCACTAGTTCTCATCTAGTTTGAGCACCACCAAATATAGTCAGATTCCCATTTCTTCTTTTCAATCATCCTTGGCCTTTTCTTCCTGGGAAAGACCCTGCCTGTGTCAAAATGTCTCCAATGACACTGCAGACAATAGCTGGTGCTGCAGGTGACTTCACAGATGCCCATAAAGGGAACCCCAAATATCTAAAATAACAACAGTCTGAAAGGGATGGAAACCTGGCTTTTCCTAGTGACTGCTCGTTCCACAGACCAGGATCTTGAATGTAACGACCTCGGGTGGGCAGATCCGTCACAGAGAACACGCACGGGCAGGTCCCAGCCCTGAGCATCCCCACTCACTGCCCCTGTGCTGGCTGTACCCCACCACCCTGTGAGCTGGGGTCAGCCACGCTCTAACCCTGTCAAAGTTCTGAGCCCCCCCCCAATGTCTCCACAGGTGGCCTCATTTTCCAGTGGACTCTTAGCAGGAATGTAAGTTATGATGTGGTTCTACTAGAAGGAGATGAGCCCCTGCTCCAATGTGCCTGGCGCCCTCACAAGGAAGAATGTCACCCGATAACAAAGGAGTCAGTGGCTGCTTGTTGAGGGCTACCAAGGGCTGAGAGCACATGCCTGGACTGGAGGAAGAAGGGAGGAGCCAGCTCTCCAGACACCGGGATGGCTCTGACAGTTAAAGCTGCCCATCTGTGGTAGTTTCTGTGGCAGTTCTGATCCACCCTGGTGCTCAGAGGAAGACAATCTACAGAAGTTGGGCCCATTTTAAGAAAGATATGGGACTGGGCAAGACTCCTCCAAACCAAAGTTTTGTGTTGAGCGTATGGTTGTGTATGATCAGCTAAATTACTTATTGGTCCTGCCTTCGACCTCTACTCGCCCCAAGAGAGGGCATGCTTGCCTGGTCACTGTGGACTGTAGTGTGAAGGGCTATGGACAGAATGCAGCGTGGACCCACAGGCCGAGACAAGGGGATGGACATAAACTGGAACTCCACTGGCTCATGGCCTCTTGGTTCTTGACCTACTCATTCTGTGTCGTTTATCTCCAAGACAAGAAGGAAGATGGGAGAGTGCCTGAAGCCTGGGGTGCAGACACCACTATCTCGTGGTATATGCAGTGGGTTAAGAGAAGGGTCTAAGATGTGTAGACACCTTGTCCTTTGAAGGGAAGACCAAAAGGAAAGGCTGAAGGGTCAGTGATGATCCGGGAACCGTCTGGAATGTTCCTTGTAAATAATCATAGCAGAGGGCCGGGAGTTTGGCCTAGTGGTAGAGTGCTTGCCAAGCATGCACGAAGACCCAGGTTCAATTTCTTGGTACCACACACATAGAAAAAAGCTGAAAGTGGTGCTGAGGCTCAAGTGGTAGAGCTCTGGCCTTAAGAAAAAAGTCCAAGGACAGTGCTCAGGCCCTGAGTTCAAGCCCCACAATTGGCAATAAATGAATAAATAAATAATCATAGCAGAACCAGAAAGGCAGAACAAGCGTCTCAGCCAGTGTTCAGAAATTCAGACGGTCAACCCACATGAGAAATGCTGCCCAAACCGCATGGTGATAAACAGAAACATGCGTGAGGTGAGATACGTGGAGGAAGAGAACTGGACTCTGCTCGTGTGTCAAAGGATGCAGTTCATTTCCATATGTGAAAAAGCGGAACCTGAACACCAGAGGTTTCCCTCCATTGAGAATCCAGCGTTCTATTCTTCTTGCTCACTTTCTCACATTCATCCCGCACGACTCTGGAAGGACCTGGGGCTAATTCACTCTATGGAGACACCAAGAGAGAAGGTGGCAGACACGAAGCCAAAAGGCCTTTCCTTGTAAAGAGAAGATTCCAGAAGGTTCTGACCACACTGGCTTGTCCCTGCCTGTCCCACTGCCTGCTCTGTGACTAAATCAGGGGTGCCCAGTGAGCTCAGAGAATGCCACGTATGACAGCCACACCTGCACTCTGTGTACTGGGCCACTTCTATGACTCAGCTGTTTCTTAGTCGATCCTGCCAGCCAGGATAAGGGTCACGTTTCACTCTGCTAGCACAACTCCCTGGGAAGCAGACCGGAGGCCAGGCACGCAACCAAGTGTTAAAATGGTGTGGTTTGAAAAGTTGGAGTCTTAGGGGGCAAATACATCAGAAAACCCCTCCTCTTCCTTCCGGCCCACCTGCATGAACGGGGTGGGTGGGTGCCTGCATGGCTTGGTACCCACCAAGCCTTGCCAGCAAAAATTAACAACTGATCCAAACCCAGCAGTTCCTTCAGGAATAAGAAAGGAAGGGGAGGGGGGAGAAAGGAAAGAAAGAAAGACCTTGCTGGAAATAAGAAAGATCTTTTTTCCCCTGTTTTATTTTTAACCTGATGTGTTGCATACTACTGAATGTCACCAGATTGTCATTAATGTCACTTTTCCTCATGTTCCATATGTGATGTGACATAGCATCTGACTAATGAAACCCGAACAACAATATGTCAACATAAAGAAGCTCACTCGGTCACAAATATGCTCCCGGAACATTAAGCTGCAAGGAAATGTATATTGAACGTGTTTTCCATAGGAATACAATTGAGAAGCATAGTTAACATATTACATTTAGGTATACCACCTTAGAGACCAAAAGCACCCAAATATGCTGCTGAATGACCTATAAAATGCACATTATCAGCGCCGTTGGTTGCACAGGCAGTCAGAGGAACGGAAGACGGTGCCAAGAGGCCCGGGAAGGGGAGTGACAAGCCTCTGAGAAGGCAAACAATTGTGGAAGGGAGCCAGGCGGTGGAAACAAAGCAGAAGCAATAGAACACCCCACTATTCTGGCTTAAGTATGAAGCAGCATTGTTTGCTAATAGCCCTTTGTCCACAACTGCCCCCTCCCTCCCTCCCCTCCCTCTCCATCCTGCCCTCCCCCCAGACCCAGGGCTCTGGGCTCTGGACCTCCCGCCCAGCTCCAGCCTGTGCACCCCCACAGTGAGCCATCTTCCCCACAGAACTGTGATTCCCACTGCATTTCCAGTCTGCACTTCCTGCTTGCTGGAATGTACGCTGGACACCCCACAGGCTCTCCTTCAGCGTCCGTCCATCAGTGTCCTTCTTTCTGCAGAGCTCCCCAGCCACGCACCCATGGTGTCGGTGGGGTAAGAACAGAAGCTGCTAGAGGCCACCAACAATTCTTCAGCCCTTCACTCATTCATTTGTTTCTTATTCTTGGCCAGGCCTTGTGCTCAGTGGTAAGAAACGTTGTCTCCTGGAAACCATTCCTCTGCACATTGCCAATCGCTAGTTTTCTAAAATAAAACAAGAAATCAGTATTTGTTCATGGGAACTGGCAAGCGCCTTCATTAGGCTTGCCCTGTTTGAGGGGCGGCTCGCTCTTCTGACACTAACAAGCTCGGGGGTGTTGCCTTGTGAGGAGACATCACAACAGTGACTCAGTACATTCACCACATGTGCCCCAACTTCCCAGTTCTCCCCGAGATGTGGAATTACCGGGCAGTTACTATGTGATTATTGGAAACAATATTGGATGTCTCACAGTGAGTCCATCAATAAACCATAAACTGTGTCCCCAGCACACCTGCCATTTATCCCTGTAATTAAGATATTGTTGACTTTTATACACTTGGCTAAATGAACAATGAAAAGGAATGGAATTCTTAAATGTTCTTTCATTTAACCAGAGCCCAACAGATCTGTAACACAAGATAGCTGAGTGTTCCTACCTGATCTGCCATCTCCAGAACAAGAAACTAGAATTTCTGTCAAATCATCATAATGGATACTTTGTTGTTCCAACCAGAGGGAAAACAGATGTATTTACAGTTCCGGCAGCTGTAGACCCAGTATTAGCAAGCCAGATTTGTACTTCCTATTTCATTTGTACTTCCTTGGTTAAATCCCAGCCCTCAGTCTTGAAACAGAAATGATCAGAGGAGGAAAAGAAGGCAGGATACATATGGGCAGAAAACACATACTGCTTTTATAAAAATCAAGAATAAAATCATGAAATACTGGAGGAGCTAGTACGGCAATACACAAGCACAAAGAAGTCTAGTTTTCTGGTGCATTTCTGCTCCGTGCCATGTTACAGCCAGTGATGATTAATGATTTAATACCCTCTTGCTCTCACTGAGGGACCAGCCCGGTCTGGGTTATGTGAGAAATGGCCTATGCATTTGCGCAGCCACCCTGCACCTGTCAGCCCCAGAGAACAGGAGAAAATGGCACCTTCATTCCTTATGAAGAACACATCCTTATGTGTGATGCTCTGGGGAGGGTGTCCTTTCTTATTAAGTGGGGCATTCTCACTTCACTTATTTTAGCATGTGGTGGGCCTTTCTATCAGAGTAATCAGATTTCTGGCCAGGCATATTGGTATCCAGAATGCATATTATTCTACCAGCCTACATTTTGGCTGATGAGGCCACACACAGAAGTTCTGGTAAACAGAAATGAGATTTACACTGGTCAACATCTAGTTGCTCACAAGCTGGCCCTTAGCATTTCAGGGTCTGGGGACTGTTGGAGAGGCATCCTGCTTCTGGCGGGTGGACTGATGAGGGTTCCTGTGAAGGAAGAGTCTTACATGAGAGGCACACTCAAACACACTGTTGAAGGGGAAAAGTAACAGACCCAAAATATGAGATGTGACCAGCTACTCCAGAGGCTGACATCTGAGGATCGTAGAGACTCTTACGTCCAACTAACCACCAAAAAGTCAGAAGTGGCACCATGGTAGAGGACCATCTTGAGTGGAAAAGCTAAAAGACAGCACCCATCCCTGAGTTCAAGCACAGGATAGGTGTGTGTGCACACGTACACACATCCACGCATGCATGCACATGCACACACATATTCAGAAAGAGCACATAATTCACAAGTTCGCAGCTCTCCCTCCGGTCCGTTATTCCATGTCCTATCTCCCTACCTTTCCAGTGGTGAGGCAAAGTCCACACAGATGGAGGATAAAATGAGACAACCGAATTTATTTTTACTTATGGACCCGAGCCAGCGCCTAAATAACTCTAGCCTATTCTCCAATGTAATAGATCTCACTGTTGGGAAATTTCCCTTATAATTGAGCATAAATTGTCCCTTGCTAAATTCCATCCCATGATTCCTAGCTAGGTGTCCTTGGACTCCTATCATACACACCCTCTCCCTGTGGGCTTGTCCACTGCCCAGCAGGAGACGGAGCCAGAGGGCACCGAGGCGGATGCCTGGAAGGGGGCTAGACCCACCCACCAGTCCCATCCCGGGCTCTGCATTGTCAATAGTACTGGATAATCTCAGAAAAGATTCCATTTTCAGCTACCCTTCAAAGTTTCTGTAGAAATGAAATAGGTCAGAATCATAGAGTAAAGCTACAGGAAAGGTGAGGGCAAAGACTAAAGGTGTGTGTCTGCAGGTTTCCCACTCCGAGGGGGTGCTCCCCTGATCTCTCCTCCTTGTCTTTCTTCTCTCTAGGACTCCATCTTTATAATCATCACGCTCACTAAAGTCTTTAAGACACATCTAAATATACATTTAGCAATCAGGAATGCTTGCGCAGTGGTATCCAGAAGCCAACACCAGGGGCTTCTCCCCTTCCCCGTCACCCCGCTTCCCTCCCCCGTGATCACAATGGAAGCATCCACATTTCCACGTGGCTGGGCACTGACTCCACAGAGGGGCAGACTCCAGGAGCATCTGGCCAGACCCAGGCCAATGGGTCTTTGCGGAAATGTGTTTCAAATGAACGGAGAAGACTCGGCTGCCCTGTGTTGCCTCTCTATGAGGAAGGGAGGCCTTCCCGTAAGGAGGATCGAGGGGCGAGATGGCTCATCTTACAGCAAGGGATCATGGAAGATGCTCTGAGCCCTCCAGGGATGAAATTGCAGCCTTTGCTCCCAGGACCACTTAGTTTCCAAGGAACGCCAGGACCCTTCTCATCAGCCCAACTGCACCATAACTTGGGGCAACACAAGGAGCACCAACTCCAGTTAGGAAGAAACTGAGCCACCCAAACCCAAGTTGAGTAGAGGCAACGCTGAGCAGTCAGCTTCTCAAAGCACAGCCACTGTCCTCCGGATTCTACAGCGCCTGCCCTGAGCACAGGGGCAAGGGGCAGAGCAAGAGAGGCTGCAGAACGCGCTTCCAGCATGATGCAGGCACTGGCCAGCCCTCAGCTCTGCCTGCCAGCAGGTGAAGAGAGCAGTAGCCATTGCTGGGACCACCCGCCTCCCAGTGGGTGACATTGGTGGTCTTCAGTGATGAGGGTGAGGTCCGCAGTCCCAAAGGGCCTCTTCAAGACTTTGTTCTCGCTTTCCGTGGTTGGATTTGCATTTTGTAATAGGAGACACATCGTGAAAGCACCCAAGTCGTCTACAGAGGATAAAAAATACCAACATGGGAATCCCAGCTTTGTGGGTAAAGATCAGAACCCAGAGCCACGGTGTGTGGAGGAGGAGAAAAGGGCAGCAGAGAGGAGAGCGCCTGCTGGGCGGCCTCACCCCAATCCATTGTCAAGGTTCTTCACGAGGCTGCACTGACAATGCGCACAGCGCTTAAGGGAAGTGGAGTTCTCTGCGGTCCCCTTCCTAACCAGACTGGACACTTAGAAAAGACGTTTTATCCAGAGCTGTCTTGAAAGGAAACTAGCTTCCTCCCCCTGGCAAGTAAATGTTCTGGCATTAAGCCAGGTCATCATGCTGTTCTGTGTGCATGGCGTCTCGGTTCGCTCTTCCTTCCTCCAGACCGGTCCCTCCGTATTCCCGCAGGTCTCAAGTCTTTAAGAGGCAAAACGAAGTATGAAAATGACCTCCCGACTACATGCATGGAGCCCACAAACATTATTCTTCGGAAAGTGCTGATAATGAAAAATTATGAATCAGCATGTCAGCACTGAGGGTTGAAACCTTCTAACAGTGTTTGCTGTAGAAGAGTCCCCACGTGCACTGAAAAATTAGAGAAAGTGACAGCAAAATCAGGGACTCTGTGGTTGTTAAGGTTGCCAAAATCCAAGGCCTCCCTTACTGCAGCCAACTGCACCTATCTTTGTGTACAGACTGCAACATACGCGCGCACACATGCACTCCTATGCGTACACAGATATCAGCAAAGCAGAGACTGCACAAATAATCCAATCACAACTGGTCTGGACGTGAAAGCAAGGGTGGCTGTCGCCCCCAGGGCAACACACTCCATGACAGCTTCTGCACCTTGCAGGGCCAGCATCCAAGCTTGGGTCTCCTCATTGCAAAGCTTGGAAAGCTTTGTTTTCACAAACTCTTGAGCAGAGTGTTTAGCAACTGAGTTTGATGAGTAGAGAAACTATCGCAATTATGTTTTAATAACATGACCACAGTCATTTCGGTAAATGGAGTGAACGTGGTGAAAATTCAGTAATAAAAACTGGCAAAAGTCTTTGTAGGTCCTAAAGCTCAGTTGCTTCTGCGATGCACTGAAGTTATGGTTCAGGGGTTTTCTGAAATTATATCCACAAAGGATCCCAGACAATATGGCAAGAAATGCTTTTTGTTAATACTGCTGTAATATTGGCCGTACATTTCTACGAAAGATTTGTGTTGCTCCCATTAAATTACATTTCCACAAGGAAGGACCCTGTAAAATAAAAGTTTTTTTGTCAATCTCTGATCACATTACAGTTATTCTTTAAAAGGAAAAAAACTGATTAGATGCTGAGCACATAGTCAATTGCAGAACAAATTGTTTTATTTGAGAAGAGCTGCTGGTCGCTGTGGAAGGAAATGACACCCCTCATTTTCTTCATTGGCTGTAGATCAATATAAAGTTCATGGCTCATGACCCCAGGTAGAGCCGCTCTCCAGGTGGGAAGGAGGAGGTTCAACCCCTGACAGCCAGAAGCTCCAAGTCCTCCAGAAAATTCTCTCTTGTGAGAAAATGGTGGCTCTGACGACAATGCTTCTGAAAGGAAGGTTCGAGAGTTCACCTGTAGCTGGACATGGGTGGCTCACCCCTGTAATCCTAGTTACTCAGGAAGCTGAGATCTGAGGAGCACAGTTTGAAGCCAGCCTGGGAAGGAAAGGCCATGAGTCTCTTATCTCCAGTAACCACAGAAAGGGGCAGAAGTGGAGCTGTGGCTCAGGTGGTAGAGTGCTAGACTTGAGCAAAAGGAGCTCAAGGACAGTGCCCAGGGCCCGAGTTCACCGGCATCACATGCGGGGTGGTTTTCTGGCTTCTAGGAGATGCATGGAAAGCAGATGGGGGTTGGTCACATCGTCCCGGGCTCCCGGAATGGCTAAGCTTCTTCCTACAGGCTAAGCCCGTTTCCCTCTGTGGAAGCCCAGCACCCGTTTCCTGTCTCCTCGGACCAGGGGAGGCAGCAGGGCTCTGAACAGCACCCTGGGCGGAGCTTCGTGCGCCCCTGCCATCCCTTCAGAAGCCCTTCCTGGGTGAGGAACAGGTGCCCCCACCCCGCCCCAGCCACCAGCGTGAGCCTCAGTGCAGACTTCCAACCTGCAGGCAGAACCAGGCCTGCCTCCTCCATCCCACTCCCTCCTTACCCTTCTCCAGGCAGAGCTGTGAGCCCACATGGCCACACCAGTGCTTCTCCATGCTCGTTCGCCAGTCAAACCACATCCTAGACACTGATGTGAAAAGCCTGCCCAACAACACAGAGGACAAACCCGCCGGCACTCAGAATTCACAGGAGCTCTACAAAGGGGGTGTCAGGGATCACAGAGCCACCTGGAGCACTGAGCTGGGAGCCAGAATTGACACTGGGTGCTCCCTGTGCAGAGCTGGCACCTGTGCTCCCCCTGGGAACACAGGACCCCGTTCCTAAGTTCCTCTGGTGGCAGCTTTGCATCAGCCAATCAGCCACAGCCCTGCCTGCCATTAGACCCTGTGTTAGGTCAGAGCATCCCAGCTCTCCAGACCCTGGAAGCCACAGACAGAACCCAGCTCAGCACTGCACGTGGGGTTACCTCACACGGGAAATTACAAAGGGAAAGTGCAAACAAAAGGCGCTTGAGAGACTACGGGGAAAATATCTGGAAAAAGAAGGCCAAGAATCCTTCCGGTTGGTTTCAGATGTAGCGTGGACCACGGTGTCTCAAATTCTCCACCCCCTCTTTGTGCCCCCCAAACTTCTCTGCAAGAAAAGTGAAAGCAAGGAGGATGTGGGGATTCAGAAGCCAACTCACGGAAGGCACAGGCCAGCTGTCGTGTACTCTGGTGCAGCGTACTGCCTGCTCCCTCCAGTCCCAGGGACCCTCTCCTGGCTCAGTGTGCTGAATTGCTGCCCTTCAATTCTGGCGACGCCCCTCACCTCTAGTCACCAGACACAGGAGTCCCTCTGATAGCTCAGTGGCTCCACACTCTTCTCCCAAGGCACGGCCCTGCCTTAGCACCATCTCACAGAGGCGGTGTGGGAGGTCATTCTGTGGCGGCTTCCCCCACGTGAGCCAAACAGCCCACAACAGCCATGCTTCCCCAACCCGAGGTGTGGAACTTACCAAGGCCTCCTGCAGAATTCTTTCTACATGAACCCAGTGCCTTTCTCAGGAGCCTTGTGGGGACAGCTGTTAATACAGTGACATTTTCTACATCATTTAATCTAGGCTGATAAATTCTGGTTCAGCCCTCACTGCTAAGCTTCCGCTGCATTTATCCATCTGTCTGCTGGTTACCTGCTCCTGGAAGTCTCCCAGGCACCACAAATTCAGCGTGCCCAGAGCCTGAACTCGCCGCTTCTTCCCGAAGGATCTCCTCCAGGGCTCCATAGCTCACTGGGAGGCACTTGCACACGGTTGCCCAAGCTGCAGAACTACTCCATTGTCTTGGTCCTCCAGCTCAGATCAGCAACTCTCACTGGCTCAGCCCCTCCTTCTCCCTTGTAAAAGCCTCCTGAGGCCACCGTGGCATGGCCTGGAGCCCTGCCAGCCCGGGCCAGTCCCCATCATCGCCATACAAACGCCTCTCCACTTCACCTCATGTTTGTTTCCAAGGGGACCCCAACCTGCGGTCCTCGTGTGGGGTGTGGCACTGTGACCTCTTCCCGTGGCCCTGCCTCCCCGTGGGGCCCCGTCCTCTTTCTGTTTGGGGACTCGCTCAGCCACCTCCCATTCACCCACCATCATCTCAGCCTGTGACTGCCTCTGGTTGCACAGTGTCAGCCTCCCTTTTTCCTCTTTCCCAATGGCTGTCTTCTCCTGTTCTCCCTCACCACTTCTACATTATTTCTTGAAGGCTAAGTTGGCCGTTCAGTCTTCTTATTGCTTCGAAATGTTCACAATCACCAGTGCACTCTTACTGACCATCCAGTGGCTGCCTGCTGACTGTTTGCTGAAATGCACATCCCACAAGACACATCTTGTTTGTGGAGTTCCAGTAATCAGTGGCTGTGTGTCACCAAATGGGGCATCAGCAAATAAATCCCCGGCCAGGAGACGCAGACACCAGTCTCCCAAGCTCGCCATCTCATGGGCAAGCAAGTGGCACAAACATGTGATGAAGGTTATGGCAAAGTCAAGTCACAAATGACACAGGATGCTCTTGCTTGGTGGTACTGGGGAGTTATGCGTGTTGTCCACGCGTTCAGCAAAGAATTCATGGGACGCCTGACAGGTGGAGATAGTTCACAGGGAAGAATGTCTTGAGTTGAGCCCTGAGCGTGAATGTTCCACAGGGAAGGCACTGCCCTACGCTGAGCACACTGCTCAGTGCAGAGAGTGTGGAGGAGAAGAGCAAGGTGTAAGGACACATTCAGCGTCCTCAAACGGAAGGCGTGGTCACCTCGATTTCACTGTTTCTATGGTAAGTATCTGAGGCCATGGGCTTTGTAAGGAAATGTCTGTTTGGCCCACAGGTAGGGATGTTAGGGTGCCAGGACAGTATTGGCTCAACTCAGGTGACAACCTTAGGCATGGCACAACCAAAACATGTGTGCACAGCTCACAGAGGTCATGGAAATGACTGGACTCAGAGATGACCTCAGGAGGCCGGAAGTCTCACCTGACCTGGCCTCAGGCCGTGCTCTCTCTCTCTCGGTGGCCTCATCCGCTCTGGCACTTGCTGGCCTCAGGAGTCACCCCCTTCACTGACGCCCTCCTCATCTCCGCTGCTCTGTCCACAGTCCGTCCACCTCTCCTCCTTATTATGCTCTTTTAATTTCTCCCAATTTTGTAAAACCTTAGCAGTCAAAACCCATGTTTTCTTGAACCTGAGAGTCACTTTCAAAATTAAACGGAAAAAAAAAACACCCTCAAAATTGTCATGATAACACAGGCTAAAGTTTGCATCCATGCCAAATTGAACCCAGGTCTCCTGCATGCTGTGAAAACACTCCACCTCTTCAACTACATCCACAGCCCCCGGGTAGGTCAATCTTAGGGGCACAGAGCTGTTTTATATTAGACTCAAGGCACGTCATCACTTTGGGGCCAATGAAAGATCAGCTCCACAGCTCCGAACGCCCTGTGGAATCTTTGCACCAAATGTCCCAGAGCTCATTCTTGGGCTCCTCTCTCGTCTCCCGAACCCTTCCAGAATCTTCCAGGGGCTTCACGGAAGTAAAACACATGCTCTGTTCCTGGAGAGCCAACTCCTTTCCCAAAGGAATCTCCTCGCCAACTGTGAAACTGATCTCAACCCCTGCCCTGCAGGACCTCACCAAGTGAGGACGTGCAGCTCCTCACCTGAGATGCAGCCAGCGCATGTTTCCTCAGCCAGCCATTCTGTTGTTGATTTGAGCAGGTCCCTGGCCTGCAGCTATTGGAAAAGGTGCTTCAGAAGCTAGGGGGGGGGAGGAAGAAGCATTTCTTGAGAATGAGCATTGTTGTGAATTTTCAGAAAACCTAAATACATGACACCCATGAAAACAGTCAGGCATGTGAAACAAGCCATTGTGTGCGTGCGTGCGTGTGTGTGTGTGCATGTGTGTGTGTGTGCATGTGTGTGTGTGCATGTGTGTGTGTGCATGTGTGCGTGTGTGTGAGTGTGCATGTGCGTGTGTGTGCATGTGTGTGTGTGCAGGCGCATGCGCACGCCCCCGTGTGACTCTGAATACCTCTGTGCATAATTCCAAATCAAACATATTCACATTATTAACTTTTTAAAGTTTATTAGTCTCAGTGCTAATGAACTCATTCATCCTTAGCAAGTGCACATGGTTCTCTAATGAAACGTCAATAGATAGATCGGCAGCGAAGTGAGCACAGCCCAGGGCGGGTGCCAAATTCCTCTTGGCGGTAATGACTGGAAAGGGGCGATGCCTTCCAAAGAGACACTTGGACACAGCATCCCGTCCTGGGAATTGCACCAGAGGGTGCCCGGGCCACAGGACGCCCAGCCTGGCGCTGCCACTGGGAAGCTCAGTGACCTTGAACACGTCACCAAACAATTCTGGGACTCGGCTCCTCTTTGACGAGATGAGAGCTGCCAGGCATACCTCTTATGTTCTTTCTCTCTCCCTAAAATCCCTCACCCCACCCCACACCATTCCCTAACCCCAACCCCACGCAGCTACCATGTGTTTGTATACGCTGGCATCAAGCTCCTTCCACTTACACATCTGCCTGCTCACACAATGGTTGGTTCTTTATAGATCAAATCAAAACCAGGCTCCTTAGGAGATATCAGGCCACAGGTTATGGGTTTTAATTTCTGACCTGTTCATACATTGCCCAGGTTCAAAGTTGTAATGAGATTCCTAACCTGCATTGCTTTACATTAGCCCATGTGACAGTGCCGTTGAGTATGGATCAGGAGCTGCAAAACAGAAGTGCCTGTGTAAAAATTGCAAGGAGGCATCCCTTTCTCTCAATTACCAGTTTTGAAAAGTAGCCTGAACACAGATACACCCTTTTGTTGGGAACCGCTGGCATTCACTGTGTGGGGTAAACTTACTGTCTTCAAGCACGGAATTCCCCCACTGCATCCTGCCAATGCCAGCAAGTTGGGCTGTCCTCTTCCTGATGCTTTGTGGAGAGAGGCTGCTTCATTATTGAGAAAAAGTAAAAATAATCATCATAAAAGCTCTTGCTTCTGGACCGCATAAATTATCTCCAATTTTCCTCATTATTTTCTTTTGCAGGGTATAAAGAGATTGCTTGTGGTAAAATATGTATCATACAAAACAAATAGAAAATAGTTTAAACCACTGAAGTATTTACCTTTTTATTTTTTTAAAAAAGACATTTTAATCCTATTAACGGTAAATTATATTACCTATTGTGAAGGCAGACATGAAAGAAATATTTGAAGCATGCAGTTAATTATGATACCAAGTGACACATTATATTTATGCTCCTCTTGTGCAGCCCGGACAATTTTTCTTTCACTAACTGTGAGTCACACACTGATTGAAGTCTTGAAACCAACGCTGAGACCACCACAGCCACATCTGCCGTCAATTCTCCCTTCTATGGATAATTAATGCTCCAAGAAATGGCCATTGTTTATTCTTTTATAGTCCTAATTTCACACAAAGGGGAAAAAAATCTTCCACCCGTCCTTTCATTTTCTTTCTCCATTTCGGCGTATTTATTAAATGTCCACACAGGCACAGCAAGGCAGGGAGTTTGCAAACGAATTTCCACCCAGAACAGCTGTGTCACAAGAAGGTGGTGGGGTTTATTTATTTATTTATTTATGTTCAAAATTGAAGGCATTCCTGAAAGCTCCGGCCCTCCTTGAGGGGAATGTCAAGACCTCAACTCCACGGCCAGGCGGATGGGACGCTGGTGCGAGTGCCTGCATGCTAAGGGCAATGTGTGTGGCAGGCTACCCTCCACTGGCACACCCGTCCAATGACACATGGTGATGCCCCCAGGCTGGTAGCTGCCCCTGGGGACTCCCAGGAGGGGGCCGAGGTCTGATAGCGCTGGCCATGCCACCACTGGGCAGTTTCCACCGCAGGTTTCAGGTCCTGCCTTTCACAAAGGAAATGCTCTGGAGGAACTCAGCCCGTGGCTTCCAGCAGGTCATATACTGGCAGAGGCCAGCATCCAGCTCCCTCCTACCAGCGCCTCCATGGGCATGCCAGGCAACCAGCTATGGGCCCATGTTGCATTTGAGCTGCTTTCATTCTGAAAGTCCAATAGGCAGAGCACCCGAGACTGGCTTCCTTATGACGCTCAGACCACCACGTGAGGGGCTTGGGATCTCTGCAGGAGTAGGCCAGGCACCACGGGCAACCCCACTGTCAGATGACGCTGTCAGATGGGAAGTTGTACAATCCAAAGAGCTTTGATTCGCTTATGGCTTTCCATAGGTCTATCAGATGAAAAGTAATTTATTTAAATCACAGCATAAATGAAAAGTAAAGATCTACGATGTACAATGACCAGAGTTACCAAAGCTTATTGACCGACAGAGTAAGTATTTCAAGCATGTGCTTCTTTATACTCTTATTCAATTTCCAGAATTCCCTAGGTCATGGCAGAAAGGATTAGAAAGGCTAAGAAATATTCTAAACACTGGCTCCTCAGTCAGCTGGAGAACCAGAACTCAAGCACGAGCAGGTACTTGGTCTCACCTCCTGTGATCATGCATGTATATTGTATTTAGTGCTGCAAAAATATTGCACTAATATTAAAAATTGACTGAAAGTATTTAAATTTGACTTCAAAATCAATTATGAGTTAAAAGAATTATTCTACCAGGCTTCATTTGGCTAGAAAGAATTCAGAACATCTAATCAAATTTCCTAATTACAATCACATACATTTTTCTTGAGCTAGAACTTACATTTTCTGAAATGCATATATTTGATGGAAGTGTAGATCTTGACAAATTTTGACACATGCTTATTCCTCCACTCTGTCAAGAGAGAAAATATTTCCACCATTCCAGAACATTCTGTCACACTCCTTTCTAGGCATTCCCTGTCCGCTCAAGTATGTGGTCACCGCAATTCTCTCCGGTGGTCTTAGACTCACAGCGAATCACAGATGCTCAGTGCCCAATCCTTCAGCCAACACAAGTCACCAGAGAAGAGCAAATCTGCTTGGACCTGCTCACAGGCTCACCAGGCCCTGCATCACTTCATACCATGCCGAGGCTCCTAGCCCCACGTCAAGGGACTGTCTGTCCTCACAAGATCCCTCATCTGGCCATTTATCACCAATCCCCCTCCATCTTCCCCAAAACCAACTTCTGGAAGCTACCCATCTGGTACCCATTTACGAAGGTTGTTACTTAGAAGCCTTCAGTTGATGGAAATGGGGCATGTAACCATTGGAGTTGGCTTTTCTCACTTTACCTAACAACCTGGAAAGCCACCCAAGTTCTTCTGTGAGAGTGTCTGGCCCCGCTCTGGAGAAATACTCATAGTCTCTGCACCATGGTCTTGCAGAACCATGTATCAGTTGAAGGACACCAGGGCAGCTCCTGCCTTAAGGAGCGGGGAGCAGGAGGGTGAGGTAAACTCCGCCCACTTGTATACAGGCTTACGTGTGAACATTTCACATTTCTCTGGTATAAGTGTCAAGAAATTGCTGTTGCTGAGTTTTAGGGTAATTGCATTTTCAACGTTACAAAGGACAAGATCTAAGGTCCCTCCCCGTTTAGGCCCTGACCACCAAGGTAGGAGGCAAGCATGTACCTCATCGGCGTTTATGATAGCCTCCCCAACAGGTACACAGTAAGATTTCATTGTGGTTTTAATTTACATTTGCCTTGTGGATAATAATCTGAACATCTTCAAATACTCATTTTAATCTTGAGGCTAATATTCTAGAGGTTTTCCTCTAGGTGGCTCAGGCCACCCTGGAGTGCAGTCCTTCCATTTGTGCTTCTCTACGTCTCCGGGGATAATAGGTGGCATCACCACACCCAGCTGCTGATAGAGCTAACCTCGAGTCACAGTGCCTCATCTCTGCCTTCTATGTAGCTAGGATTATATGCCTGTGCCACTGTGTCGAGCTGATATTTTTGAAGACATGAATATTCCAAACCTCTCCGGACCATCTTCCTTCCTGGGATGAAGCTGTTCACTAAAGGATAGTTAGAAAGGACTGTCTGAACGTGGGTGGGTCTGCGTGTGGGGCGCCATCAGAAGTCAAGGCTGGAATTCTCCCATGGCCCTTTCCTCTCAGCCTCCCTCAAGGGCCAGGCTAGAACTCACCACAGGGCCAGGGGATGGGGAAACACAAGAGCTGACTCTCCATTGTTCAGAATGTGATGCGCTCAGGACTCTCTTTTCTCCTTACCAATGATTTTGTTTGTAGTCTGCTTTTCTTGGCCTGGCAGGAGCAATCTGCTTCTCTTCCACTTCCTGCTAATATCATTTTATCACATTTAGACTCCGCAGTAACACTCCTGTGTCTGGCTCTCCCAACAGTACCCAGGAATATTCTACTTCTGCACAACCTCGCATGGTCTCTCACATTCACACCCACACTGACTTCAACCATTAACTTTTGCAGGGCCGGGAATATGGTCTTTTGCCAATGGAAGCACTCAATACCTACATTTTTGTATGAAGAATACATTATAAATAAACCTACCTTTGACTGGAGATTAAAATACAAGATACTCTGCAAGTATATAGTGCCATGTACTAAATTGTGAACAAATGGAGTCCATCCATTTGCTATTCTAAATAGCACTATTCTCCTCACTAAGAAAGAAGAATTATTAAGCTTTATTTATATCATTATTTTCAGTGCTTCACCAACATTCAAATCACAAAATACAACATATCTAGATAACTGTAGATAAAGATGCTACTTTAAAAAAATTCTCTAAGAATTGGGGGCCATGAGTTATTTAGGGATCACTGAAATCATTCATTATTAAAACCTCCTGATGTATTCATCAAGCTCCATTTGTATATGTAAGATATCTGGTCAACCTTGGAGCTCAGTGGATGTCTGTGTTGGAGAATGGACAGATGAGAGTGCTCCATTTACAGCTCAATCAAATTCCTTGGGCTGACAATCCAAACAAACAACCCCTCTTCCTGACCAAGCCACCATCAGCAGAGGGGGCATGCAAGTGGTAACTGCACGTGGAGACAAATGGCTATGCCACTTTCAGAGTTCCAATGGAATCCCCTGGAATCCGATTAGAATGCTGCAGTATTTGGCGGCTGCTTCATTAGTAAGCTCTGGGTTCCAGTCCCTGAGCAAGAATCCATTTTCGAGCTACAGAGCAGGCTCCTGTTCAGTGATGCCTGGTCCTCACTCAGCCTGGTCCCCAGCGCTGCCTGTGGGAGAGGGCTCCTCTCTGTATGATTCTGAAAGCACTTCATGCGCCCATGTTTGCCAGGTCCACGACTGCTCTGTCTGTCCTGGTCCCCCAGGCCTCCCTTGGCATTCAAGTCTGAGGCTCCTTGACCTTCTCCTGACCACTTCTCTCCCAGGGCCCGTTCTCCTTCACACCACTATCTGGTACGTGAGGGTACACCAGAGCTCAAGATAACTCAGCAAGTGATGAGTTCACAGGAGGCTCAGCTGTGCTGCTGTCCACAGGGAGTCACACTTCACCTGCTTCAGGCTCTCTCTTGTCACCAGCTTAAAGGGACAGAGAGCAAGAGCATGGGGTACACACCTGTCCAGCTTTGGGCCTGGTGGCTTCAAGCCAGCAACCACTCCTGACTGTTTCCTGGGAGGTTACAAAGACTTTCAGGATTTGGCTCTTGCAACACCTTAGAAACTTAAAACGAACTTGTAACCAGGACCTTAAATAAATGCTCCAGGACTAGCATTGTTTACCATTTAGTTATTAAAATCCAAGGCAAATATTTGCTACACAGGAGTTATGCCAATACGGAGAGCTCACCTTTTCCCGCACACTCATCACAGTCTGCTTCCTTGCTTACCTTGCCTGAAGTAGGTTGATAGTGGGGCTAGAATTCTAAACGCCCCCAGGTCTGGCTCTCCACTTCATCCCCCAGAATGCCCTCTCACACCACAAGGTCCCCAAATGGCCAATGGTCCCACTCCTGGGCTAACTTGTTTGTTGATAATCAGGCCTGTCTAACAAGGAATACAACTTCTTTTGAATCCAGATACCAGTGGCTCGCTCCTATAATCTTAGCTTCTCAGAAAGCTGAAATCTGAGGGCCAGGGGGAAGCCAGTCTGGGAAGGAAAAAAATCGGTGAGACTCTATTCTCCAATTAACTACCAGAATTCCAGAAGTAAAGTGTGGCTGGAGCCGTGCAGTGCCAGCCTTGAACAAAAACGCTCAGAGACAGTGCCCAGGCCCTGAGGTCAAGCCCTAAGTCTGGGGGAGAAGAACCTTGGTTGGGGCCGGAAACTCCAGCAGGAAACGCGATGTGCTCTCCCCTTCACTCACGCACACATCTGGCACTTCACTGTTTTCCTTGATTTCACCGTGCTGCTTTTGACCTTTCGTGATGCTCGTAGTGCTGAGTGACAACTCCAGCATGGCGGTTGATAGCGCTCACGATCTCACTGTTGTGCTGTGCAAACCCTTAACTTTCTCCCCTGGGTCCAGGGTGGGTGAACTTGGCCCTTGAGGCAGGTGAATTCTACACTCCACACTAGGAAACATGGCTGCTGCAGTGCTTTTCTCTTGTCCTGTGTCTGAGAAGAAGGGTCAGTTCTCAGACTTGGTAGCGTCCTGGAAAGGTCTGTCTTGAAGTGTTGGTACGCGAACTAAGGCTCGGCGACCAGGGGAAACTACTGTTTGCCTGCTGTCCCATGAGGGATAGAGCCTGCCTGACATAGCAAGCTGCTGTGCTAATTTGGCCCCGGGAAGTCTTGCACAAAGTCTGCACTTGTAATACCACCCTGCAGATCCACGAATCCCACAGAGCAGCTGCCGGGTTCATGCTTGGTTAAAGGGGAAAAGCTGGGCACAGTTGTCTTACAGCACATCTCTGTGGGCTGACGGTGGTTGGACGAGGAGGTCACACAGCTCTGTAAATACTCAGTCTCCACAATGATCACACAAACCTGCGAAGGGGCCATAAAACTGGGCCCCCTCCAAGTCCCCTTCATGGTCCTCCGCATAGGAACAAATACTATAGAAGGAATAAATTCAGAGATGAAAGTTCTTCTACATCGATTCATTTTGAGGTGAACCCTTTGCTATATTCACAGTCAGGGATGGGAGGTTTTATTTAGCCATGTGTCCACGCATCTGCTCTACCATGGATAGGGCAGTTGAGCTCTTTGGTGGGTCAGTGGCACAGCTGTGGATACAAGTGTGCTACTGCAAGGGCTGGGGACTGGACCTATGCACTTCTGCCCTGGTCTGGCCAGCCCAGTGCCCTGGCCTCCATTCTCCTCATGGCACCAGCAAACAAGCAGAAGTGCATTATTCAGAATCCTTAGTGCAATTTTATCCCTTTGTACAACACCTCCAAATTTTTAAACTGCTAATAATGTTCCAAAAATAAACCTCCCATCCGTTCAAGCTAGCACCTTTGTCTGAGAAAGGAAAAAAAAACCATAATAAATGTGTTGCCTACAAGCAGTTAAAAAATCAAAACTACCACAAGCTCAGGAAGTGTCTCTACAGGGAGTCTGTGCAAATGGTAACATAAGTCCCCGTGCAAATCCACTCTGTCAGCTATGACACAGATGCCGGGGGGGGAAAGAAAAGAAAAAAAGCAGACACAATAAATAGAGAACATATAGATATAAAATGGCAATGATGTCATAAGGGGGGATTTATAAGTTTCTCTGCTCTTTGCTTAGCATGTGGACAATGTGAACACCGTTAAACAATTCTGCCTCCTCACAGGGCCATGGAATATCAAAAAGCAAATGGTTTCTGTACATGTTGGCTGGCGATGGACTCTCAAAACGGCAATCAGTGTAAGCTATCTGCAATGTGTTAGCATCCAAGGACTAAGTTTCTGAAAGAACAAAGTAGGTAGCAGAGCCGCCATCTGCCCGCCCCCCTTGGAAGTGGCTCTGGAGTCCTGTGAGCCATAGCACAGGCGCATTTCAGCCATTGTTCTTGGCCCTGCCTTTGAACTGGAACACAGTGACCACAGAATGTCTCTCCCCCCTCACCCCAGCCGCAGATCCCTGGCCTTCTGCGTTCTCTGGCTCAAATCCCCGCCTGCCCCCTTCCCCTCAGGCCTCCGTCACTCCCTGCGCTGAGCCTGGAACGTGGATGTCTTCCCTGTTCTCTTTTGGCTGCTCCTCTGCCATGAACATTCAGCCAACAAGCACACTGTCCCCCACTTTCCAAAAGAACACCGCCTCCTCTGTGGGGGCCACTGCTTGCCGCTTGTCTCCAGAGGACTGGAAAGACATGCTGACCACACAGCCTGCCGCCCCTCACCACTATCTACCGAAGCTGATGGACCTTCTGTGTGGCATCCGCCAGGCTGTCATTCAAGCCAGAGGGAGTCTGGGCGAAGACAAGGCAAGCATTGTAACACTGACTCTGTGATCTGTTTCACTGAGCTTGAACTCCTAGGTACAGTTAGGGCAGAAAACCTTGTTTCCTGCACAAACGACTTCACGTAAATGGGGAAATGCACTATCGCAGGAGCCAGTGGATATTTTCCCTTGATTTGTGCCTGGAACATAAGAGCAGAGGAAAAAGTCCCAGCTGTCTACTGCATTGTGTGAACATATACATGCATTTAAATTACTTATATCATTACTTACAGATGTAATTGTGAAATATGTTCTTTTTGCATTCAAAATTAGGGATGGAACAGATGGCGAATGCTCAGTTTAAAGCAATATGTCCATTAGAATAACCCGTACTGTGGGTGTTTAGTGCGACAATAGCAGTGAGTTCATTGCAGCAGGGCTCGGCAGCAAGGGCTGGCGCGGGCAGAAGACACACGGGAAACGTCACCCTCCCTGGCACTTGTGCTCCCATGCCCGGCCACTTCTCTGCCACCACCCCGGGCCATGGTCTCCAGACTTGAAATCCAGTTGCTTTGCTTAGCATTCTGCTTCCAAACGGGAAAGTCAATAAGCAGCTGACATTTACCAATGCCTTGCTTCTGGGTTTTGTGGTGGTTTTTTTTTCCCCCTCTCTTCTCCAGATGTGCTAAAATGTGTGGCTCCAGATGCAGCACCTCCACCACGGCAGCATGGCGCCACTGGGAGTGATTGTCCTGCCTGATGGGCCCCGGGCAGTGGCCCCACGTGGACAGAGGGCCAGGCTGGGCTGGGGGCTCAGCACAGACTGCCAGCAACAGAGCTTCCCTCCTTCCAACTGGTGGAATGTCGCAGTCACTGGGTGTGCTGGCGCCCTGAGCTTGCTGCCCTTCCCACAGCACTCCCTGTGGGAAGGGAAGGTTCTTTCAATGGAGGAAAAGGGAATCCCTGGGAGCCATCCCTGCCCTGCTACCCACCCCACCCAGTTTCTAGGTCAGGCCACAGTGCCTAATCTCCTAAAGACATTCAGAAACAGGTGGAACGAGGTTGTTTGGGCCATGAGATGCCCCAGCCCCAGGGACAGGACGCCGAACTCGGCCCTGCGGTCTCCAGGATCTCCGGAGTGCCTTGGGTTCCAGGTGTCCAGCCTTAAGACCATGCAGCCTGTTTCCAGGGCCAGCCTCCAGCAGGAGGAGATGCCCAGGGCTGACGCCCCTGCTCTGGAAGGACGGCAGGGAGAGAGGACGTGCTCCTGGGCAGAGTGCAGCAGCTCCCTCCCCAGTGGGAGGAGGGATTAGGAAGCCATTCCCATATGCATGGAGAGAAACATGAGGAAGACCTGGAGGTGAAGGGTTGGGAGAAAGGACAGGAGGGGAATGGCTGGCATCTGGGCTCTCACGTTAGAGGGACCAGGCTGAGTCTGGTGCCTAGGCCCAGAGTCCCGGAGCTGGGCACGTGCAAGTTTATTTTCCAAAGCGCTCCACAGCGAGTCTGTCACCCAGGAGGGAGGAGGGGGCCAGGAGAGAAGCCAGGAAGAGGCAGAGGCAGAGGGCCTAACCACCAAGGCAGCCCCACCTCCACCCGGGAAAACTGCTGCATAATCCATCCTACTCCCGCCCTGCCCCGTCCACAGCCCAGCTCCCACTCAGCTGTCCTGCCGGGGCTCCTGAGCTTGTGCAGCTCCTCCCGGCCCTCCTCCCATCCCTCCTCCCACCCCTCCTCCTACCATGCTCCCAGGCTTCAAGCCTCCATCCTCCCCACACCTGCCTGGCGCTGGGAACTGAGCCTCCATTTGTCACACTTCATAAGACTGCACTCACAGACCCTGCTGGTTCTCATGCCCAGCACCCCATGTGGTAGAAAGCGTGGGTACCCAGAGAACACCCCTGTGTGGCTAATAAGCATCATGTCCAGCGGACTCTTACACGATGGGTCCACCACTCCTGGCCCTCTGATGGGCACTCCGTGGGGCGCTGAGGTCGCCTTCCTGACTGGCCGGGCCTCCTCCCCACAGAGCGTGATAGGAGGACTAGCCTAGAGTGCAGCGTGAGGACCAGAGGCCAGGGGAAGCAAATGAAACAGACCAGGAGCACAGGCAGGGAACTCGCAAGGGACCAGGAAACACAGAGGAGGAGGGTGACTGAGCAGAGGCAGGGCGGTGGGGCTGGCAGGGGAGGGGCCCTCGTGGACTGTGAGCCACCCGAGGCCACCACCATCCCAGGCCACTTTCCTCTGCAAGCCTTGGCACCCCCTCCTCTCTCCCCACTGCTCTCACTGGCTGGTGCCCTGCCTCCCCCACCTTCAAGGCTCCAGCTTGGCCCTCTTCCCAGTCTGCCACGGAATGGCTCCTTCCATCCCGCACCCCACTGATTGGAGCCTTTGCCACAAGCAGCGGCAATTGTCCTGGGAAGTGGCCTGCCTCCCCACAGAGATGCACCCCCAGCAATCCCAGACCCCACAGACACCCTGAGAGGCAGGGGAGGGGTGCCCACGGGGAGGGGGAGGGGAGGGAAGAGGGAAGATGTTCCCACAGGGAGAGGGGAGGGAGGGTCCCCAAAGGGAGAGTGGAAGGGGAGGGATCCCCAAAGGGAGAGTGGAAGGGAGGGGTCCCCACTGGGATAGTGGAGGGGAGGGGTCCCCACAGAGGAGAGTGGAGGGGGCAGGGCCCCCATGGGCAGAGTGGGGGAGGGGAAGGCACAGCCCGTGCCACGTTCAGCTACTGAAGAATAGGGGCTGTCTGCTGGTGGAGAGACCTGCAATCTCTCCACCCAAACTGGGGTGAGGGGAGGGGGCTGTCCTGAGCAGTTCTGAGTCCCGGCTGGGCTGGAATGGTCAAGGGTCACTCAAGCAGGATGCTGGGCCAGCCCCTCTGGCTCTCCATTCACCTCTCCCTCTCCCTCTGGCTCTGGAAAAGGTAGCAGTGCTAGGTAGCCCTGAGGAGAAGCAATAGGACGTGGGTCAGGATGACAGGCACACAGAATGGGGGCTTCCCTGTCTGCGTGAAGGTGACAGGTGAAATGAATTTATCAGAAGCAGACATTGATCGAGGTATTCAGACCTTGATTACATTCCAGTTCTAAAGGTAAGGAAGGAGCAGTAAAATCACAAGGATAGCCAGAGTGGGCCATCTCTCTCCGTCTCAGATACCAGCATGCCGTGATTCACAACAAGGCAGGAAGAGAGCCAGCAGAGAGCAGCGGAGAGACTCGGGCCGTGGCATGACAAAGCACCTGCGGAGTATTTTATGCAAAATTAATATGCAACTGTTAGTGATGGCAAAGGAGTCTCAGTGGGACGGCACATTGTGCAGGTGACTTTACAAAAACTTCAAAAGTAATAATGGCGATGTAAACACCAGGTACGGAGCCCATTGTGTGAAAATTGTTTGCCTAAATTGTGCCTGAGTTTTATACGCTGTCCTTTCCTAACATGCTTTTTCCTGTTTTGCAAACTCTGAAAGACGAGAAAAGGCTTCTTTATGCCAGCTGTACGGCGCCTGGCACCGTACCAGCCAGGCTTGAACAATAGGGCTGGAACTGAAGTGCAAAGACAATTTCCTTGGTAAAATATCATTTAAAAGCATCGGCCTGGAGAGAACGCAAGGTGTTCTCCATGACCCAGACACAAAGAGAGCTGGCCGGAAGTGGTCAGGGCTGCCCCGCTCCGAGGCCTGATGCGTTGGCAAAGGCCACCAGGTGGCCTCCTGGAGATGAAGATCTGGTCTGGATTCTGCCGCTGACCCGTGGAGCAATACATACGCTTTTCTGCATGAGAAAAACAATCCATTTTTTTTTGTTTAAAAATGCCAGAAATCACAATGCATGAAAGTGAAATGCTAGCTGAGATTCCAGGTACCCTAAATGATTTCTCCTATGATTTGGTGCATTTTCTTCCATTTCTTTCCCTGTGACCTGATTTGTGTTCAAACTTTAAAAAAGAAAAATATATATATATATGTATCTATCTCTATACGTATATAGAGATAGATATCTATATAGATACAGATATAGATATAGATATAGATAGATCGTTAGTGCTGGGTTTTGCACTCAGGGTCTTGACATTGCTAAGCAGGCATTCCACCATGTGAGCCGCGTCCCCAGCTCTCTTGTTTCCATTTGTCTGGGTTTGCCTGGACTCCAATCTTCCTATTTGTTCCTCCTGCTTTGCAGGGATGGCAAAAATGAGCTCCCACACTGAGCACTGTCACTGGAGCAGGGCCTGAAGGTTACTAACACCGCGTGAAAACGGCCTCCTCACAGAACAGGCGTGGTGCTCTCTCGAGGGAGTAGATCCCCATTTGGACAGCAGGCATTTTTGAAACTCACCCATTGTGTGCTCACACTTTGACTCAGACCTAGGGTTTAGCAAGGCACTAGACAGGGAGAGGCAGAAGAGAGAGAAAGAAGATGCAACATTACAGACCCAGACACTGAGTTCCACAGTGAGGGAAGCCCTCCGCCTCCATTTGCTAGCTGGTTGGTATGTCTGATCTTCTTGACATTGAACATGGTATGCTATGGCCCAATAGTGGAGGCTATTTCCTTGGCCTGCCTGAAATTCAGCCACCAGTTGACACGCCTCCAACCCTGGACACATGCCTGAATCCTGGGTTGAGGGGCAACAAAGGAGATTCCTCCATGCCACCTTCCTGGGGCTGGAAGATGGGTCTGGGAAGGGCCCAGCTCTGTTCAACTTACCTGACTCCAAGCTATGTGGAAGAAAGAAGAGGTTTTCTAGAGAGTCCAGAGGACAGGGCAGGACAACCCTATAGGTCGTGGGCACACGTCAGGGACAGCCAAGACAGGAGACGGCAAGGTTCTCTTGGATACCAGTACCCGTGGCCCTGTGTCAGGCAGACCGGCCACTTCAAGTGGCTATGCAGGAGAAAGCTAGGCATTCTGGTCTCCATGGTAACTGTAATTGTGGCTTTTATTTGGTTTTGTGCAGGTTTTCTGGGTCTTTAAGAAATAATCACTGGCAGAGGTGGTTTGCACAGGGCTGGAGCTAGAGTCCTGGCCGAGGGGACATGAGTCACTTCTGTCTGTATCAGGCATCTTGGAACTCACTGATCCACAGGTTTGAGTGAAGCGGTCTCAGCCAGAAGCACCCACTGCCCGCAGGGTTCCCAGAGCTTGGCGACAGTTCACACCCCACTGTGACAGCACAGTGGTTCCTTCATCCCTCACCCCATCAGCACTGGGGGGGCTTACAATCTTATCCTTGCCCACTTGATGCTCTTGAAATGGCACGTTACGTCCATTTCTCTTTTCCATTAATATAAATTAATTGCATAAAGGCATTCATTGTGCTCTTTCCCCACATACATACAATGTAGTTTGATGAAACCCACACCTTCTTTCTTAATCCCCCCCCCCCCGCCCGGTCCGGGTTATTGAAGTTTACTCTGTTTTGCTATTCCATCTGCGCACATTACTTTGATCAAATTCACCTGTCCAGTATCCCATCTCCCCCTTCCCACTGTCTGGCCCCCAAACAGTCCCCTTCGGCTCTGGCCTCTGCGTGTGATGTGAGCAGCTCTTACCATCCTTGCCCTCTGAGCGTGGCTTACCTCAACGCCAGCATGGTAATGTCATTCTCCTCCGTGACTGAATACTGCGCTCCGCTGTGTGTGGGCACCACATCTGTCCTCTTGGAATTACCTGCCGATGGCCCGTAGGCGACCCCACGACGCCTCTGCCACCCAGGTGAGTGTTCCGGGCTCTCTAGCGCGTGCTGGCTTGCATTTCCTTGTGGAAGAGCCGCGGGATCATCTGGGAGTTCTAACGCAGTTTTAAGGAAGCTCCATACTGACTTCCATATCGGTGCTGGGCCGGCCTTCCCGCTCTCGGGGACAGAGGCAATGGAGGCGCCTCTTCCTGGGCCTTGGCAGAAGTTCTTATCTGCATTCTTGCTGATTCACTTTTCACCGGAGTGACATGGAATCTTAGTGTGGTTTTGCGTTTCTTTCCAGTGTGGATAAAGACGTTGAGCATTCTTCAATGTGCTAGTTGGCTATTTGTAATTCTTCTTTTGAGAACGCTCTATCCAATTGATGTTTACCATACAGCAATTGTTTTATCTGGTGTTTTTTAATGTAGAAGATTTTAACTCTATTTATTCTGGATATTGAGTCTTTGATGTATAGATGAAAGATTATTTTTATGACTTTTCGATTCACTCACATAGTGGAAAATTTCCATTATCTTCCTCAGTAAAATATCTTCTATGTCCTGCTTTTTAAAACCTGGTTATGACAGTGTTGTTCCTGTGGAAATGTCTGCAAATTATGGCATCAATCATTCCATTCCATCTTCAATGTCCTTCTCCTCATCTGTCATTCAACAGTCTGGTTTGTTTATACTTTGTGACATAAAACATTTTATCCATATCATCCAATTTATCATTCTCTTGTGTCCATGAAAAACTATTTCTAGTTAACGTGTTTTCTTACATTACTAAGGTTTCATTTTCATACTTAACACTGAAATTTCTCAGGACTTTTTTCAGATCATGATTTATGACAGTATCTCTTTTCTAAATAGCTGCTTTTTTCAACACTATGTAGGAGATAATACCTCTTTTCTTTTACAGTGTGTCCCCTATTGTACTTTATATCTTCATTTAAAGTTTTTGAGCTTTTCGTCTGTGTATCAAAAATGTTCCCTTTGTGATGTTAATTTTGATTTATGGGAGTGCTGCAAATAATAGGGATAGCCACTATTTTTTTCTTCTCACTGTACTTTTGAATTATTTTATTACATTCTGAAAATCATCCTGCTAAGACCAGGTACATTACATGCTCTTTCATTTCATATCCAGAAATCTTTGAAAAGGATGCTTTATACCTCCGTTTTCATCGCTGGAGAAATTTAAAGTCACAGACATGAAGAGACATGTCAGAGTTGCTAATAAATTTTGGCACAATAAGAGATAGACCAGGATCTCTACCCAGGGTGTCTCAAACGCTCTAAACCACACCAAAATAGCCCAAGGTTGTGACAGTTATATTTGGGCTGACGTATTCAAATTATTCCTCAGAAAGTATTTTTGTTGTTAAGATCTAATGAAAAGTGCTTGATTAAAAGAGAAGGAAAGAAGAGAAATGGAAAGAAAAAGGATGTCCACACCACCCAGTTGTCCGCCCACCCCTCCTCCTCTTCTCCATGGTTGACAGTCGATGTGCTCTCCTAGAGGAGAGCAACTGTAATCCCAGCTATTGGAAACACCGTTAGGAGAACCATTGTCCAAGACCATCCCTGGGGGAGAAAAAAAGTGCGAGACCTTATCTGGAATAAACTGGAGCGAAAGAAGGTGGTGGGGCTTGCTGAGGGGGCAAAGCACCCACTTCTCATGCACTCTCTCTGCTTGGATCCTGAGGTGGGCATCTTCTCTGCCGTCAATTATTCTACAAACCTAGTACAGAAAAGGCCCAGGTCGCCCTGCTGCTGAAAGCACCACAGGGCTGTTTTGTCCTTTGAAGGAGAAGATATTTTATTCACAAGGAACCAAACACACACACTTCAAGTAGCTAATGAAAATAACTGGCACATTTTCTCTCAAGCCTCAAAATGCTTTCAATTAAAACACATTTCCAGAGAGAGAGGAAAATTGCCAATGCTGAGATTTATGCCGTAATTGTGTTCATTCTGAAATGTGATAGATATTAGGTGTTGTGGCAGATTGTGAGGCCGTGTTCCTCCCTCTGGTGAAGCACTTATTCCCTGAGGGATACTGGAAGTGTGAGATGTTTGGGCCAAAACACAGTGTCTTCCATCCCCCAGCTCTCCCAAGGGGGCTTTGGAGCAGGCTTTGAACATGAACGTCAGGACCCTCCCTCACCTGTGACCTCCCACAGGAGAATTCTGAGGCACACAGACCCAGCCTGCACCCCAGACAGGAGCGGGCTCACTGTTCCCAGGTCAGAATGAAGTGTTAGATTCCATCCCCCACAATAAAAACAAAACCTCTCCCCGTTTCTCTGTGCCTGCTGGAATTTCTATATCTAACTACCAATAAGGATCTTCCCATATTATAAAATAGCCCACTCTACTTTTTTCTTCCTGGTTTTAAGGAACACAGAAGCCCCTTCCCCTGTTATCAGATTTCTTCCTGGGAAGCCAGAAAGGGGGCCACCATCCTCTGATGGTACTGATGCTGGAACAGCTCTGGGGGTCTGTCCTAAGGAGGGGCTGGCCAGCAAGCTCGGGGGCTTCCGTCTCCTCCATCTTCATGATAGCATGTATGTTACACAGTTTCATACTAGCTGTAGGAGACTGGGCTCCAGAACCCAGCCCAGCAGTAGCCTTGACTGTAAGCTCAGCCCCCCAGAGCCCAGCTTGCCCACTTTCTCCTGGAGCAATGTATAAGAAGCTTCCTGAATCCAGGAGAGGGCAGAGGCTGTTCCAGGAGAAGCACTGACACACAGAAACTCCTCCTGCTCTAGACTTGTGGCCAGAGGAGTTCTCCAGCAGAAATGTGCTGAAGCCAAAATAAATAAAAAAGAAAAAGTGGAAAAGAGTCAAACAGGCAATTATTTGTAAGAGAAAAAAAAACTATTGATTTTCCCTTTTTTGATACATAGTCTAAATTATCCCTCAAGAAAAGTAGTAATGCATCTTTAAACAGATTTATTGGTTCTAGGAGGGGAAAAATGTATTATTTAACTTCAGTGCTATTGGATTTTTCTTTTATATTAGGCACAGAAGTAAGGCAGATGAACAGAAACAGGGCAGGGAAGTCCTCTATGGATTTCTGTGGTTGTGGATCCCCAGGTGAAACCTCTGGAGTTTCTTGCAAACCCGAGTCTGTAAGCCAAGGGTCATTTTTCTAGCTAAATAAATGACGCTGCACAGTTTCAATAAGTGTGTTTTCAGTTCCCTGGGTGGCACACACACACACACACACACACACACACACACACCACACTTCCCTTAATACCCCCACACAGCCTCGGGGCCCAGAGTCTTTGTGAGAAGGACTTTTGCCGTGAGTAGAATCTCAGGCCGGCTCTACCCCTGCACCTCGAGCTCCTTCCCTGAACAGACATTTTCCACCTACCTTTGGGGCCTTTCTGGCTCCTCGCAGATGGATTCTGAAGCTGGACTGCAGCAGCACCCAGCGCAGAGGGACAAAGACAAAGCTTGCAGCCCATGACAAAGGGACCTGTGGCTGTGCCGCTCAGCGCCTGGTCCTAGATCCTGTTCCCATCAGTGACCTTGCCACTGGCTCACAACACATCCAGACAACCCAGAGGCAGTGTGGATTGTCACTCGAGGCTGGTGTGAGGGGAAGCGCCTCTCCTGCCTGCAGCCTCGGAGGGGCTCAGAGGCCCCCGCAGGAGAGCACCTCCTCCCCTCCTCTGGTGCCCTTTTGGTTTAGGAGCTGAGGAGTTCTGGTCTCTCCACTGAGCGGTGACGGTCTCCCCAGGACTTGGTACAGAACAACCTGCCCGTCCCGAGGTCAGTCAGCCGTCACTCTGTCGAGGCAGCCGCCAGGCTTCCCTGCGTGCCAGCGTGCGACAGGTGGACTCCACGGAACAGGATGCGGGCAGCATGCACCCTACTCTACATGGCCTTTTCTCCTCTCTGGGGGTGGTTTTGGTCTTAGTGCTCCTGCTCTAGGGCCAATCAGGGAATGCTGTTGGAGCCCCATTCCACTCTGCCACGGCGATCCGGTGAGAGGACAGAGCATGGCGCTGGCACTGGCAGGACACTTCCCCAGGGCGGTCTGATGGCTCGTCTCTACCTCCTTCCCTATGGCCGTGCACCAGGGTGTCACCCCCTCCTCCAGCCCAATGCAACCGCCGCCTGTGGGCACGGTGGTGGATGGCTGTCCATTCCCCAGGGCCTGGCTACTCCACCTGTTTTCCCCTCTCCCTGCCAGGCCAGGAGGTGGGCTCACCCCTGCTCAGGTCAGCATGGACCCAGCGGGTGGCAATCAAGCCAGGAAACTTACCAGAATAAACCAAACCCAGCAGTATGTGAGGGCCACCTTCCAGAGCAGCCATGCCTACGCTTGTTATGCACGGAGGCCACAGGTCCCGACCGAACTTCAGGGCAGGAGGCAAGCCCAGGGGAGTCCACCTCCCTGCCCCGGCAAAGGATGCTGCAAACACAGACCCTCTCTCCAACGCCTGCTAATTCCCCGGCAGGATGAAGTGTACCATGTCATAATTAATCTCTCATGTATTGCAAGCAATTTAATGTCAAAATAATCAACAGTAGCTTTTTTTACCCTTTTGTGAGAACATAATAAATACTGTCATTTAGCTACAGCACGTATCGGGTCTCTTTCGTGGTCTTTGAATACATTGCATGCCAGGAAAATGCCAGACCTCCTCTCTATCTCCACTCCCAGGCGCCACATGCATACACCAATCCACTCCAGGGGAAAGTGGCTCCAGGATGTCAAAGGAAAAGTCTTGGGCTTCGTTTCTGGTTGATACCTTGCTTGGTGGTTTAGGGTCCTAACTCTAGGCAAAGCAGGCGGGGAAGGAGCTGGACTGGAAGAGGTGTCTGCTCTCACATCCTCTCCTTTCTCCTCACATGACAGTAGTGATGATGTTGATGAAGCTTTGGAAGGGTAAGTCCTGGCTGAGATGTGAACATGGCACCCCTTGGGTTAAACCTAGCTCACTATGCAAACAACTGTGTCAGAAGTGAGCGGCCAAAGGCTGTCTTCTCTCTGTGTGGAGGGCAGCGGGGTCTCCGGCTTCTGCCGGCAGCCCCTTCTCCCGAGACAACCCACTGCTGGGCTACAGGTGTTCTCCTTGTTCTGATAGATGCTCTCCTGCTAAATTAATACAGTGACCAAAGAAAGCCCTGCAGAGAGCCCGGGCAGCTCATTCATTCATCTGCAGTGGCTTTGGTTAAGTGACAGATCTCAAACCTAGGCATTGAGGTGACTTCTCACAAACATTCCTAACTGACTTCAACAGACCCACTGCACGACGGTGTCTAAATAGGATCAGCCAGGCGCACTTCCTAGCGTTTCCTTTTTCACTAGCAGCACCTGAGTTTCCCATGAAATCTCATTACACTACCTTTTAGGTTCTTCCACCCTTTTCATTTTAAAAAAAGAGTGCGAGTCCTTCCTGTCCATGTTCAATGGGATGCAGGAGGCCACGGCTCGCAGTTCCACCGCAGCAGCTGTGTTCTTCTCACAGCCATTGGTTTTCCTTTAGCTTTCATGGAGTATCCATGCTCAAACACCTGCAATAGCCACGACTCACAGGGTGTGGATCAAACCACACGAGGCCTGCACACTAGGACAACGAACCACCATGGCTATGTCACACAGGTGCACTGGCTGGATGTCAGCTCCAGGGACAAGGACGCCTCATTTCCCCTGGGACGTGCTGAGGGTCCCCACACTGTCTTACCATGACGATGCCCACCTTGACTGGAAGAGGGGAGTCCCTGCCGCCCACCGGGCAGACACCGATATAACACTGTCTCTTCCCTTATGAGGCTACCAGAATGCTACCACGCTGTAGAGAGGTGCTTTCTGCTGTCAGCCTGCTAAGATTTTATCTACCATAGATACTTCTTTGAAAATTTCTTATTGGATTAGACAGCAGCTACCCAAACAGCTCCAACAGGATGCCTCCCAGGGGGAGAGAGAAGACAGCATGCATGCACTCTACACGGTGCAAGACTCAGGCCAGCAAGAAAGAAGAAGCCGGGGACACGGGTGGAGGGCAGGAAGGACCAGCCAGCTCTGTCTGTGGCCAGCGGCTGCAGCCTCCCTGCCTACAGGGCCCCACAGGGCTCTGGAGCTCCTGAGAAGTAGCCTGGATGCACACAGGCCAGAACCCTGCCCAGGAAGGCTTGTAGAAGCAGCATTTAAGACCACCAAATCAATCTCCCTCCTGGGCAGACCTTTCCTTTAAAATAAACTTATCTCTGTGAACTCCCTCTCCAAGCTTTTGCTTTACCCACGGAGGCTGGCTGTTTTATGAGCTCGTGCTAAAGCCCTGCTCCCATCAGCTCTGCCAGGAGACACTCACACGCCTGCTACAGAAGCCAGGACTGTCACCAAAATAAAATGTGGCCACAGAGTCCCTGTAAATTCACACACACACACACACACACACACACACACACACACACTCACTCACTTGCACGTTCTGCCCTCTGCGTGGGGACCAGGAGGAAAACCTTTCTGCACCAGAGGATGTGTGACAGGCCTCCCCATCGCATCAAGCCACCCACCTCGGGACCAGGCCCCGATCTCCTAGGATGCTTGTAAGGTAACTGTGGAGGCAAGAACGATGCACCGGTGCCATGACTTAGCGGTGTGCTCTTCTGGAAAACTTTGATTTGAAATGGCAAGAGACAGAGGCCAATGCCACAGATTGCAGTGATTCCTGCTGGGTGGAGGACGGGCCGGGCTGTGGCCCATCCCAGGAGTCTCCACATGGAAGTCTCCAGCATTGTGCGTGTGCGCGCACATGTGTGTGTGTGCATGCGTGCGTGTGTGTGCATGCGTGTGTGTGTGTGCGTGTGTGTGTCCTAAGCGAGGGGAGTAAAACAGAGCCTACAGCCAAGTCCAGTCTTCCTGGACACATCTTCAACTGGTCTGCAAAGTCACATCCCCACAGCAGATTCATCTATTTCTTGTTTGTTTGTTTGTTTTCTCTCTGTTAGAAAACAAAGTCTTCATTCTTTTTCTTCCCATCGTGAGGCTTGAACTCAAGACCTGGGAACTGTCCCTTAGCTTTGTCCCTCAAAGCTCGTTCTCTATCATTTGAGCCACAGCTCCGCCTCTGAGACAGTCTCTCTAACTATATCTCAGCTGGCCTCAAGTCAGGATACTCCTGCATCCAGCCTGCATTCCCACCCCCAGCTCCCCGCAGCTCCTTATCATGCCAGAAGGGGGAGCCGAAGCATGTGACACAGCCCTTGGTAGGTGCCCTGTTGAGATAGTTGAAAGCCCAGGCACCTGGCAAGGTCTTCATTTACTCTGAACTGCCCCCCTGGCATGTCAGGGCTGTTCTGAGGTGGGCACAATACAGTTGTTGGGGTTGTGAGAAAAGTCACAGTTTCCCTGGCTGATTCCTCCTTCCCCAGGGCCACAGTACCAAGGCCCCAGCATTCCTGCAAGGGGATACGTGGATCTGCCTTTCCCCGCTCCCTCCTCTCCCCACTGAGTCTGAGAAGGGAGCAGCCTCTGACTCTTCCCTTGAACTCCATTACCCTAAGTCCTGCACTGGGCATAGGACCAAGAGCTCAGATGGCTGACGTTCAGTCCTGAAAACAACTCCTTCCGGTAGGACCAAGCCTAGCTTGATCACAAACGGGCTTGGGGGACATTAGCTGTCCCTGGACCCTCCCTCTGCAAGTCCAGCAACTTTAGGAGCTAGCCCACAACCTCACAGCCTGGGTATGCCCTGGTCTCTCTCACCTCTCTGCAGTGGCGTCTGTGCTTGTTTAACAACAGTAGGAATTAAGCTAAGAGGTATAATCCAGTTAATAAGTAATTATTGAATGCCAGCTATGTGCTCAATACTAAAAAGAAAATAATAAGACAATTAAACATTGTTCACCATTTTTCTACTGCTTTTACAATCAGCTTAAAGGGCCACCCTTTGAGCAAAAGAAAAAAAATCTGTGCCCAATTATTTATACTTTCTCTAGATCACAAGAAATTACCACCCAATTATTTTGGTACTGCATTGATTAAATTTAGCCAAGAGAAAGAAAAATAGACAAATAGCTTATATATTTTAATTGGATGGGTATTTTTTTTCATATATTTTTTATTGTAATTAATAGAAGGGTTACATTATATTCACCAGATAGGTGGTACATTACTTCACATACATTGATACCCTTTCTCATGTCTTGGTCCCCATTTCCCTCCCCTCTACCCCCACCCTGGATGGGCATTTTTTTTTAATTTAACTTCTACATTGGCCTTAGCTGTCTGAGAGAGTAAAAAATCCCAGCAATTCTCAAAGCTAATCAGCAACGAGAAACTCAGGCACGCACCCAGTGTTCTGCAAGGGAGAGAAGGGAGGCTTGTGGATCCATCCCTGTGTTTAGATTCGGTGGATCTATGCGAGTGTGGGTTCCAATCCATCCTTTCTTTCAAGTCCTGCCTCAACAGAACTTTGGGTGGCCTTAAAATGCAACAGATACCTTCGCTCTGCACCAACATAGTTTTTCAAACTTCTGCTGGAATCTCTTGAGAGCCATGGGCTGGCATTGCCCACGTTTCTCACAGAAGACCAGGCCTCTGCCCTCAGCGCCCACACAGCCACCTCACCTCTGTGATTCATACAAAGCGCCTCACGGTAGGTGTGGACCCGGGGATTGATCCTCAAGAGTTAAAAGGCACCAGGGGTTATGATAGGCCTGGGCTCAGGTGCGTGTGGAGGCAGACAGCTGTCTGGTTATGTTAGGTAAAGGCAGGCCACTTGCAGTCTCAGAGCCAGGGGCACAAGGGTGTGTGATAAATGATTCAGGTAATCATTCCTATCATTCAAAAAGTTCATTATACCCAATTTTAGGATTTGCACACATGGTGATGGCAGCACTGATAATTTATGGGTTATTGGTATCGTGTAAGGCTAATGAAAACGAATGCATTGATCTTAGAATGTGTGTGCCAGCTTTGTGCATATAAATAGACTTTAAAAATCCTATTGTGTTTTATGGCTCCACATAAATAACAAAACAACCTCATGACTTGGAAATAGAGCCTGGACATCTAAAATACTCCAACGAGACAGCCCGGGCTCTCCACTAAATCTCCTCGGTATTGCCTATGTCTGCGTGGGCAGGCACGGCAAAGTGCATCTGAGCTGCATGAACTCACCACCAATCCCACATCACGCCGACTCTGCCTCTGTGGAGAGGGTGGGCCCTCATCCTCTGGAGCTCCCAGAGCGGGAGGGGGGGCAGCCTCAATGGTCCTAATTCAGTGACCCTTGGGCAGCCACAGCTCCAAAGCATCCTAAATGGAAAATTCTAGAAGCAAAGAAACCATATGTTGAGATTGTGTGCTCTTCTGAGCTGGGGAAATCTGCCCGTCTCCTCTACCCCTCCTGGGGTACGACTTTCCCCCTTGCCCAGCGTGGCCACTCTGTGTGTGGCTCATACTGGCTTCTCATGACACTCAGGGGGTCAACAAGACACTAGGGTCACGGTGGCTGTGTCCACACCTCCGCTGCAAGGGCCCGGATGTGTTCACCAAACCACCGCAGAACCCCTCACACATCACTCTGAAATGTTTCCCACCCTCCTCCCCTGACCCTCTTCCTTCAAATGCTTCCTCCTCCCCCTCTTCCTCTTTCTCTTCCCCTTCTCCCTTTCTTTGTCTTCCCCCTCCCCCTGCTCTTCCTCTTTCCATCTTCAACAGGGAGTAGATTGTTGAAGTTAAATCCTCCAACGCATCTTTTCTAGAGCTATTTGTGCATTCAGTATTAATTGCAGTTAGCAGATGGTCATGTTGAGATTTTGGTGGGGGAAGGGGAAGTGTTTCCATTTTCCACCGTTTTGTTTTCTTCGTGGTGGTATTGGGACTTGAACTCAGATCTATAAGCTCTTACTTGGCATTTATGCTCATTGCATGGCGCTTTAACCCTTGGCCCATTTCTGGCTCTTTGTCGGCTAATTGGAGATAAAAATCTCACCGATTCTGTGCTCACAGAATTGGACATAAGAATCTCACAGATTTGTCTGCTCAGGCTGACCTTGAACCACCATCCTCAGGTCTGAGCCTCCTGAGTAGCTGGGGTATTGGATGTGGATTGCGCATGGAGTGTCTGGCTGTGAACATAAATGGTGTAGGCAGTTGGACCGCCCCTGTTGGTAGTGTGCACCTTCCTGTAAGACTGGGAACCAATATCAACAAGTCACAAAGCTCCCCAACTGGACCCACAAACTGGGTGCTACATGCTGGGAAGTGCTACAAATGTATTTGTTAGAAAGTCACTTGTAAGAATAAAGACGTGTGGCATTTATGAACCGTTAGGTGAATGAGCACTACTTAATTTTAACTCTTTGTTCTACTTTTGGTTTCAAAATGACTGGCATTGAATTTTTCATAAATGTTAACATTTTTCTATTCCCCTGACTCTACAGCCACTTAACATTAAGACTAAGTTTTTAGGAATCAGTTACCCAAGGGCAGGCAAATAATTTGGCTAAAAATGTCTTCAATGACCTTATTATTCAAATAATAGACTAAACCAAACAAGGACTTAAGTTCAATTTTAAAGAAGTGGCTACATTATAAACGTCAAATTTCTATCCCCCCTGACTGAATCACATCTCTTGACTATAATAATGCTACATCCTACGCTCAGAACACACACACACACACACACACACACACACACACACATTTAATATAAAATGTGATTAAAGCGTGTACTTCCAAAAGTGAATATTGATAGTCAAGTTTATTAGAGTTTAAAAGACCTAGAATCGTGAATAGCAGCACAGCCAACTTTCTTAATCTTAGTGGAGTACACATTTTTTTGTTTAGAATCTTAAATTTTTCCCAATTCCTTGATAACATTTCATTATTTTCACGTGAACTCATTTCATAAATCTTTTAGTTGAGGTCTCTTATTTTCATCTCGAAGTGCATAAGTGCCAGGAAGTCCCAGGCTGACGCTTGTATTGACTTTTACGTTGATGAATATGCCTTTCTTGCTTTTCACTTTTATTTGTGTAGAAATCACATGATATTGTTTTCTTCTCTTTTTCATTAAAATATTATATTTGATTTTCCAGGGATAAGGCATCTCACACAAGCCATGGTAAAGATGAAACATTAAATCTGAAATAGCCAGATGGACCATGCAAGCAATATAAGAATGCTTCTAAATCAGCAGTGTCATAAATCAGACCTGCCACTCAAACTCATGTTTGTAGTGTAATTTATTTTTGAGAGAATTTACAACTCTTCAGGCTTCACTATTTATTAGGTAAGAGGGGGAGAGATCTGATGAAGTATTTATGTCTTATTAGGTCTTTATCCAACCCACTAATTCAGAAGACTGCTAACAAGTACACAATCTCAATCGCGTTATCTAAACTTGGCAGATGACACTGGGGGTTCAGCGGCAGCACTGGCTCAAGTGATGGCTTTCAGAGTTTCTTTTAATCCCCAAACTCTGATTGGATTAAGAGGCCCCTCTAAGTGGGTACCACAGTGGCCCACGTGGGTCAAACGGAAAGTCTAAAATGGCCCTCACTCACTCGGAGCACTTCATACTTGGAAAAGTCACACCATATTTTTATAGTTTACTTAATACTTTTTATTGCAGCTGTAAAACTAAACTTCTAGTCCTTTAATTCATAGTGAAAATGAGGCGCCTGTTCCAGCCATGAAGTTCTGGCCCTCCTCGACGGCCCGTGGGCTTTCTTCAAGGTCATCGCACACACACGTGACCCACACATGTGGCCGGGCTGTTCCTTTCTTAGAGGTGGAGAGATGAGATCTAGGGCAGTGGGGAACTCCCAAAAAATGCAAGGATGTGACCAGGAAATGACCCCCCAGTGCTCCTTAGCCTCCGCCATGGTTCCCCTTCTCTCCCTCCCTCTCTCTCTCTCTCCCGTCCCCACTCCCCCACCCCGTCAAGTTTTTATAGTACAAAGACTTGGCATGATGTGGTCACAGCTGAGGTGAATTCACCCATGCTGCTGCTCATTCCCTGAAAGAGGAGTGTTGGGATTTTCACGGTTCACGGCGCACATGATATTTTAAGCCTGGTTTCGGGGTTTGAGTGCATTAATTCCTCTACGAATCCCTCTGCGAGGGATTGTCATGCTGAAGCTGGGGGACGGAAAGAGGTCTCCATGTAAGTGGGGAGCAGCGGAGAGCCTCCTAGAGAGCTGGTGGAGATCTGGGGGCTGAATGAAGGTAAGTTCCTCTTTGGGGCACCCCAAACATTTCATGCTTGATCACGTGGAACTCCAGGTTGTAATACGAAGGTTCTTGTGACAAATGTCACCTAAATAATGCACAGCACAGACCAGCCTCAGAGTCAGAGCAGACACTGTGGGGCGCTTCCAGGCTCAGAGGCGAACAGGAAGC
Source organism: Megascapheus bottae (assembly GCF_031878675.1). NCBI lineage: Eukaryota > Metazoa > Chordata > Mammalia > Rodentia > Geomyidae > Megascapheus > Megascapheus bottae. The sequence goes on from NC_143527.1 coordinate 2,400,278, forward strand.
TCACCCCACTATGTGGAGATGGCTCGCTCTCTTTCCTATCATATTCTGGGGAGAAAAACAAGTAAGTGTAGATGGAGATGACAATAGGTATTTTACTAGGAAAAATCAAATTCGTAACCACACACAGGAACATGAGGAGTCTGGGATCCACCCGGCTTAGAGACATGTCCCATTCTGTGCTGGCCTTACTCCAATCTCACTGTCACAGTGGAAATCAGTGATCACGTAGGTTGTTTCCTGAACCTTGGAATTACAGTGAAGGTTAAAGTTTTAACAAAGATTCCAGACTGGTAAAACAGACACCAGTATAAGTGGGCCACCTTGTAAGAAAGAGACGGAGGTGGAAGGAATGGAAGAAGAGGAGCGAAACAGCAAAAACCCAGCCTATGCCCAGGGCCCTGCTGCCCCACGTGACCGGCCTCCAGAGGGGTGGCTGGCCACTAGACGTCTGCCCCAGCCTGGGTCTCACTGCATCCACTTTCTCCCTGAGGCTCTGGATGCTAAATCCTCCAGAACCTCCTCCCTCGACTCAGCAAGAAACAACCGAGAAATAAATGATTTTTGTTTTTAATTTCTCTTTCCCAAAGTAACCTGGGTTCCAACCTCTTCATTGCACTCTGAAAATGGCAGTGGAGAAAACATGTAATCCCTCTGTCACGGGTTACCGGCATGCACCAGCGTTTCATCCTTCAGAGGTGGATTTTTTTCTGTGTGATTTTCCAGCACATTCCTCTACCCGTAGTCTACCACTTGCACAGCCTGAAATGTGTGCGTGTAACAACACCACAGTGTAGGTGCATGGAAAGAGATCCTACATCTGTGTCAAGAGCACAAGCTTTCCAGGATGACCGAGCTGGGACACCGTCTGAACTCGGTGTTACCTCAAGGTCAAGCAAGGTCACCAGGTTCCAAAGGAAAGCCATAGAGTGACCATGTCTCCAGGGTGCTGATTGATCTTAGGTCAAACCAAGAGAAATGAGAGATGTAATAAACACTAATATTTGCTGACTGTAGTCACACCCAGAAAGATGGAGCTTTATTTAAAAGACATCAAAAGTGAACCCGGTGAGAATTTACTTACTAAAATAACACCTTAGGAAAACCTGAAAGGAGAGACAGACAGACACACAGACAGAGAACAAATGAAAGAAACAAAGAAAGGGAAGTCTAATAAATTAGTCAAACTTGACCTCAGGGGTCTGGCTAGTGGCTCAGCTGTGGACTGCCTATTGGGAAACATGAGTCCCAGTCTGGCCCCCAAAAGAGAGAAATATCCATTTTCATATTTGCCAGTGTCTACACTGTGTAAGTATTCAAATATAAAAATTATCCTTGAGCTTTCATACAAGAAGGACATCGAAGAAGAAATTGCTATCATAAAATAAAGAAAATAGAAAATACATGGCATCTTTAAATATTATCTTTTCATTTCAAAATATTAAAACTTTAAAAAAAAATCAGTGTTGCAAAATTTTCTATTCATCTTCCACTGTAACTGTCTAGCATCATCCAAAACTTGCCATTGATTGTGGAGTCATAAACTTGAGTGTTAACTGATGCAAGAAAGTAACTAAGAGACAAGGCACCTATGTTTTGCTGATCAGTTAAAAACTGTGACTGTGTCTCATAAGCACAACACAAGCTCCACAGCACCCCTGCGGTGGTTTGTCTTCATCACCAGCCTGACTGGGTGGAGAGGCACAAGGAGTCTTAGGAAGCCCCATTACAGAGAAGATTGACTGACAGGGCAAGCCCCGCCTTCTGTGGACGAGGCCCTGTTCTCTGGCTGGGCCCCAGAGAAGAAAGGTCCACACCACTCATCAACAAGCTCTGCCTCAGAATCCCCAGGACCAAAAGAGCCACGGACGACGGACAGACACCTCTGAAAGCAGGAACTCAGATAAGCTTTTCCTCTGTTCAGGTTGCTCTGTCAGGTATCTGGTCACAGTCACAGAAATTCTGAGTAACACACCAGGACACTGCGCTTCAAAGGAACATTTCTTTCTCACCCCACAGAGGCTGGCAGCAGTTGGGGTTTGGTCTCATGGAACACTGATGGTTTTGTAATTTGGGTGAATAGGAGTTTCTACTCCCCTGCCTATGCCACCTCTAGCAGTGACTGAGCCATCGCTCCCAGCCCGTGGGCTGACTGTCCACTTACCAGTCTTCTGATACACAGGGTTTGTGGTCCATGTTGCTTTAATACTGCTGGGGTTTTTGACATACACAAAATACGTGTATTTATTCCAGGTCCAATTTTTTAAATTTACTTTCTAGGTCCAATTTTTTTAAATTTCATTTTCTGAATTTGGAGGGAAAATCCACCTTCTGACGGAATTTCTCATCTTAAGGACACACTTTTTACTGTGGTATGTTCTCCGGGGAGTTGAGCTAGGTCGAGTGCTGCATACGAAACTTAGGTTGGCACGGATCACCAGATGAGCTCTGTGGAATTAGGGGTCACCATATGGTATCTGATGCCTTTGGGATGACCCCTTTCGACCTTTGGGGTGACAAGGAAAGGGGAGATTTGAACAGAGAAAGTTCTTGAATGTGGGCGCCCCTCTCTCTGACCTTGGGCCAGGTCTGGTGGCTGAATGAAACCAGGGAAAGCTGAGACGCATTCTCTGTGTGTTTTGGAGGGAATTTCTCCCACTGTCATTTGTCACCTCTCACCTTTGTCTAGGGGATGCCTATGCATTCACGCAGTATCAGCACATTCCCTGGGTTCTGAAAAAAGAAGAGGGTTTGCCAGGGATAAACAGATAACTCTTCTCTCTGAACCCTGGGAGTGGATGCGCCCGTAAGGCTCTGTGTGCCCAGAGCTCGGAGAATGGGCGTGCGTCTGGCGGAGAGCGGCAGGCACACAATGCCACCCTGAGCTCTCACTCTGTAATTTGCTACCTGTCCCCCAAACCTAGAAACCTGGGCTCTGGCCAGAAGTGCAACGAGCAGAACAAATGAAAGGAAGAAGCCATGTCTTTGTAGTACTGATGGTCCATGGCCTAAGGAGAAAGAAAGCCTGGAAATTTCCAGGAGAGGGGCTCTTCCCTGCAGATCTTTTTACACTAATTGTGCATAACCACTTTTGCTTATCCAAGAGAAGACTTAGACAGTTTGAATTAAGCACGTGAACTTCTGGGTGCTCATTTGAACCAAAGCCAAACTCTGAACTTTTCAGGTTTCTCTGTCATTAATCACCATTCTGAAGATCAACGGCAGGCAATGAATCACGCATAACAGCCCCTAGACTGGGCGTGAGGAGCGACACCGGGAGAGCCGGGCTGCCTGAACACCTGGGTGCCAGGATGGGTCTTGAGAGGAGCTGACACCGGGGTGGGGAGGGGGCGGCCTTGGGCCCCTGTCACCCCCCCCCACTCACAGAGCCTCAGCCATGCTGCAGACACTCAAGAGGCCAAAATTCGTGCATTGCCTAGGTACTTGTGAACTTCCCAAAGCTCAGTCATCTGCTTCCCTCCTGTCACCTAAGGAGCCTCCCAGAGAAGAAAAGCCGCTACCCCACAGGCTTCCTCACCAGCTTCACTCCAACCACAGATCCCAGCCAGGCCACCACTCCTCACGTTCGCCGTGGATGCTCCCTGAATGTCACACTTCTGTGAGGCTTCACCATCTGACTGCGTGTGTGTGTGTGTGTGTGTGTGTGTGTGTGTGTGTGTGTGCGTGTGTGTGCGTGTGCGTGTGTGTGAGTGCGTGCGTGTGTGCGTGTGTGTGTGTGTGCAGTGACCTCCTGTGATCTAGCGTAGAGGCTTCCCGCCACGGGTAGAATAAGAAGTGTGAGGGTGGCAGTGGAGGGTGACTCTGCTGCGGGCCTCCAGAATTCCCTGCTGGAGAAGACGCTCCTGTACGGAGGGCCGGAATGTAAGGAGCCGGCCCTCATGCGTGCCTCCAGGTTCATATGTGCTGGGTGTGCAGAGGGATCTGAAAGAAGCCGAGTCCACCCGTGTTCACTGCACACCTGTTGTCCTCAGAGCCCTGGAGTCCGGGGACAGTCCAGGAGGCATTGGAGAAGCTCCATCCATCCTCAGAACCCTGGAGTCCGGGGACAGTCCAGGAGGCATTGGAGATGCTCCATCCATCCTCAGAACCCTGGAGTCCGGGGACAGTCCAGGAGGCATTGGAGAAGCTCCATCCATCCTCAGAACCCTGGAGTCCGGGGACAGTCCAGGAGGCATTGGAGAAGCTCCATCCATCCTCAGAACCCTGGAGTCCGGGGACAGTCCAGGAGGCATTGGGAAGCTCCATCAGCTTCGGATCAAACAAGTCTAAGAACCAAACCTGGCTTCCGGATATGGGTTGATTACTCTCGTGCACTTTAAACCACCACATTTATTTGTGGGCCTAGTGTTTCAGAGCAATACTCTGGAAAATGTCTGTCTATATAATAAGTTTTGTTCTTAAAAAAAAAGAGTGAGTAGGATAATAAACTATATCATTGACCTTGTCCCTCCCTTCCCATTTTCTCATTCATAAAATCCTTATTTTTGTCATAACTAAAAAAGAAGCAAGAAGAGAGTTTTCTTAAGGTGCTCATGAACGAAGCATTTGCCACCCCATTTACAGCCTCTTACCCACCATTTCCTCTCGAGTAGGTATAAAAACATTCCCAAAGCAATGAAGACCTAGTCCTCTTGTACTTCCTTCCTAGACCCAGGCTCAGCCCTAAGGAGACACGAAGTAGAAGAGGAACTTAAGAACTACAGCCAGGACTGGGAGTTTGGCTTAGAGGTAGGGAGCTTGCTTAGCATGCACAATTCCTCAGTACCACATACACAGAAAGAGCCAGAAGTGGTGCTGTGACTCAAGTGCTAGAGTGCCAGTTTTGAGCAAAATAAACTCAGGGGTAGTGCCCATGTCCTGAGTTCAAGCCCAGGACTTGCAAAATAAATAAATAAAGAGGATTACAGCTCAACAATCACCCCACTGAGTCTGATATCCAGGCAGACAGACACATGCTGACATGTGCTTCAACATTCCCCTTGGAAGTTTCCACCTATTGTTTTCAGAATGTATGATTCCTTGTATTGCCTTTGTTCACAGAACGTACATTTTTAACATTTCGTAGTGATGAAATTCCAGGACAATATTCTGGTGAAGTTTTTGAACAGAACAACATTTGAAGTCATAGCTTGATTGGTCAGCGGTTGAAAGGAAGGACAGGATTGAATGAGAATGTAACTAAACTGATGAGCAGCTACCATTAGTGTGCTGAGCTGGACCCGTCATCAAGATGAGGACTGTAAAAACCTTCTTCTAAGAGATCTAACGGCCATGTGATTATCAGGGGTAAGCTGGCAGCCCTTTCAAAGACCACCATTAACTGGTGGAGGTAGGAGAGCATACCCTGGGCTAGCTAATTCAGGCACTTGGAAGTTACTGAGCAAACTAGGAAGCAAGCTGTGCCAGGAAGTAGGGACACATGCATGGCTCAAATACGGTCCTTGTTTCCAAAGAGCCTATAGTCAATTCCCACTGCATAAAAATGGGTCCATTGGGTGTTAGAGACATTACATTTGATGTGAAATAGAAGGAAACGTCTCTGAAAATTAAGCAACATGAACTGCTGCTGTTATTCTAACCAATTGCTAGAACTCTTTGGTCTTAAGCAGATGGTTGGTATAAAAACCCTTCAAACATATGTTTTTCCTAGATAAGGAAGCAAGATGTCAAATGTAGAAGGTAGTCTCACTCCATTCTTGTCCTCTGGGTCATTATTAAAGTAGTGAAGTGAGCATCCTTTACCCAAAGCCCAGAAAGACTTCACAGGTATCTCTGTTTTTTTAAACCCAGAATTTTGCAAAGCCAAATGGGGGATGGATGGTTCATTCAAAAATTTCTCTTCCAACAGCCAGTTGGCTGTCTTGTGCCTTCAAGCACAATAAATTCCCCTGGAAGTTTAAAATATACATGAGATTCAACACTGTAAAAATGAAAAGAGATTAGTAATTACAAAATTCACGCTGAAGGCAAACCCTTTTTAAGCACACATCAGAGCCAGCGGCCGTCCAAGCCTGGGTGGACCACCTGCGCTCACCCCAGAGATCAAGGCCTGGGTGGACAACCTGCGCTCACACAGAGACGCACCCTGGTGGAGCAATGAATTCCCCAAGGTCATTGTCTGCATTCACACACTTTGCCCCACACAGGATTGTGGTACTACTTCAACACATCACTTTCAGTGCCTCTGCACTGCCTGAAACCCAGACTGGCTCAAGACCCCCTGCAGGCCAGGCCAGGATTAGATCCACGTGGGGGGGAGGGTCCCTTCCGTGGCAAGCCAGGTTTGTTTCCTCAGTGGGGACCGAAGGGGCGTTCCCCCAAGCACTTCCTTGCCTGGGCTCTCTGCAGGTCGGAGACATCACGGCTCAGTTCTTCCAGGATATCTCCCTCAGCTGTCTGTTCATCTAACTGAGTCATGCCAACCTAGAGTAGATTAGGAACCTCAGACACATCAGCAAGCACCCTTCACTCGACCACAACCTGTACCCTGCCCACGGAAATGAAATCTCACCATGGTTGGAAACACCACGCTCCAGGCAGAGGCCACCAATCCTCCCTCCCAGCCAGAGACAGATCCACAGAGCTCCAGGAAGGAGAGGGGGAAAGGCCCACCAGCCCCTGGCCTGAGCTGCCGGCTCCCAGAAAGGAGTGCCCGTCGGTCTCGAGGCAGAGCAGGGCGCCCACTCCACTCCCCTGTCACCTCAGTCCTTCCCATGGCACAGCAGGCCCCAGCTCTGGGCATTCACCACCTGGGTCCGCGTTTACGAGCCGCATGACCTAGTAAGAGCCCACACATCCTCTCCCTCCGCTGTTAGTCAAATGTGTCGCGTGTGTTTTGTTTAAAAGTTGCTAAAAATGATGTCACATGGCTCACGGAGAACATGCCAAGCCTTGCCAAAACATTAGCGCCATTATGATTCTCGTTCCTACTGGAATTTTAACCTGGCTCTGGACTTCAGCTACATGCAAACCAAATACTTCCTATAAATCACCCGCTGGATCTCTTTATCAGCGTGGAATCCCAAGGCTATAAGCTGTCAACGCCAAGGAGCCATGTAGGAGTTAGAATCTCTGTAGAAGCTGCAGACTGGGAATGTTCCATGACACGCCCATGATATTACCGTTCAACAATACCTGGAACAGAAATAAACAGCTATCACGATGTCTGTGCTGCTATTAACATAAACTTCTGTCCACGACCTCTTTCCAAATTCCATCACGGGGTCCTTATGAATGCAAATTCCATTCTCACGTGTCAGTCCACTTTTGAACCACCAATATGGATTTTAATTCCCCAAACAAAAAAAGAGGAAGAAAACTCACAAAATGTGAGTCCATTCAAATGGCTCAAGTGTTTTGTCATAAATTCCCATAGATATGATTTTCAGGGGCTGAATCCAGGGAAATTGTTGATTAAATAGGAGAAAGAGTAGATAATAATGTGTCTGAAGGTATGCATTATGAGGAAAGATGTTTATTGCCCACAAAAGATCAGACTTTTCACTGGAATTCTTTATTCAAACCTTGTACCTTGCAGTGTGCATCTTTTGTCATGCTCTGTACACGTGTATACTCTTGTGTTTCCCACATTCACATACATCTGATGGTGTTGTGCTGGCACTTGGGGTTTCAGATATTTGAAGCATTGCAAAGTGCATGCTATTGCCGCTACTGTTTTTAATTGACAATCATGTATGTGTGTGTTAGTATCTTCCCTCACTCTTATTTTATTATTTAGTTATTTGCTTCATCTAACTTTAATAAGTTGTTACAGTGCATACATTTAGATAGCTTAATTCACTCTACCTTCAACTCTAAAGAGTTATACAATTATCATACAACTGTTTGCTCTATAATGTTCTTCTCTTCATATATTGCAATTTCATACAAAATCCTAGTAGTTATACATTTTAAAGTCTTGAAAGTTTAAAGTGTAGAGGTTGGGAACGTGGCCTAGTGGCAGAGTGCCTGCCCAGCATGCACAGAGCCCTGTGTTCAGTTCCTAAGCACCACATAAGCAGAAAAGGCCAGAAGTGGTGTTGTGGCTCAGTGAGAGAGAGGTAGCCTTGGGCACAGGCTCAGAGACAGTGCCCAGGCCTTGAGACTAAGCTTCATGACTCACAGAACATGTCAAAAGTGTAAAGTGTATAAAGACTTGAAAGTTTATACACTTTGGAATTTCTGCTTTTTTTCATCTGCCTACTCTTACCTCTGTTTATCTGAACTATTTAATAAATTGGTATGTTCTTAGACTATGCTATAATATCTTGTAGTGTAACTAGCAGCGAGGCATATAGCAAACTCTCAGCTCTTATTACACCCACTCCATCATGAAAGGCCGAGGCTTTTCCTCTATAATCAGAAACAAGACTAGGGTACCTGCTCTCACAGCCTTTTTATCATGCATGGTGTTAGAAATCTTTCCCAGAGCAATCAGGAAAGAAAAAAGACATGCCTGGTCTTTGATTTCAGCTTCAGGAAGCAGGAGCATTAAGAAAACAAAACAATTAATGAAAACCCAAACAAGGACAATAACAACAAAATAACAACTCCATATAACACTTGAAACTGCCAAAAATCAAAAGTACATTTTTTAAATAAAAAATTTTTCAAAAAAGTCAGAGCAAAAACTTCCATGTCTACAGAAAAGTAGAAAATAATACTTTCAGCAATTTTTACATCCATAAACATTATAAGAGAAAAGGAAGCTTTGTGATCTGCTGGAATTTTGCCTTAGTCAAATCGAAAGTTATGTGGATGAACTGGACTTCATGAGAATTCAAAGCCTGTTTTAGCATCACACTGGCATCAAAGTAAATAAAGAATTCGCTCACGGAATTAGAGTCTATTTGCAGGTGTGTGCTCAGAGGATGTTTTCTTTCAAACTTTTGCCATCTCAATGATGAGAATGATCCAAAGACAGATCAGAACAAGGGTTGTCTATTTTCCAGAGGAAATACACAAACGGTGAGAAACTGCAGGAAAGCCTGTTCAGTGCCAGTCATCGCTTTGATGACAATACTAATGTCAGCAAACCACAATGAGATAATACTGAGGATCCAGTGGAACCATTGCACCCCCAAAGACACCCGGCTGCAAAGGCTGGCAGCCATGCAGAGAAGTTGGAGCTCCCCTTGCTGCTTGGGAAGGAAACTGACGGAGGCGCACTGGGAAATACTTTGGCATTTCCTCACAATGCCAACTGTCAAGAAGCCATAAAATGTTCCCTGGTTCCCAGGCCACTCCCTCAGGAAAATGAGAATGTGTACCCAGTCAGATACCCACACATGGCTAGTCTTGTCAGCTAGCAGTCTCATGGCCAGAAAGAGAAAGCGAGTGAAATACTCTTCCAATGATACGTGGATAAACAAAAGGCGTTAGACCCATGCCGTGGAATACTGTTTGCTATCAGAAAAGAAAGAGAATGAGCCTCAACCATGATGCCTTGAACGAAGCCAGTCACAGGAGATCAAATATCTCGACTCTGTTTACATGAAGTGTTCATAATAGGCAAACCCATACAGACGAATCAGCTCACCGTCGTCCCGGAGTCTCCAGGGTCTGGAGGGATGTGTAAGGAGTTCCCTTCACCAATTGTGAATAAAATTGAGCTCGGATTAGATTACAATGATGATCACACAACTCTAAATACATTTAGGGCAATAAAAACCTTGAAATGCACATTTTGAATGGGAAAGTTTCAGAACCTATTAAATTATATCTTAATAAAGATGTTTTGAAAAGTGTTCAGATAGGTAAAGAAAACTGTGAAATACAAAATGGCCCTTCTTCAAGTAGATCGCCACCTCATCTTCCCTCCCGATGCTTGCACTGCTCTCACTGCTTAGGGGTTTTTCTAATGAAGCGTATTGCCTCTTCAGCTCCATCCGCACAATATCCTTGAACGATGAAGAGCATTTATATCTGCACAACTTGGAAGAACTAGGAAATGCTCCCTAGAGCATCACCAACATCACAAACGCGTCTGTGGACAACCTCATAAATGAAAAGGATTTTAATAGTTAACTCATGTTGCATTTTGGCCCTTCAGAACAATCTTCTTAGTTACATAAATGTCCTCTGCTATATTTTTTCTGAAAAGAAAAAAGAAACAAGCGTGCAAAATGGCTTGTGAGATGAATGTTAAATCTTTTTCCACTATGTTGAAAGTTTAAGTGATTTAATAAAAATAGAATCCAACATTTTACAACTTGAACGAGCTTTCAAACGCCACATTACCAAACTCCCATTCTTTGCTTGACAGAGGCGTCTGACAGTTCAGCGTGAGACAGAATCACCTCCTACATCTCCCCAGCGGAACTGTGTGGGCCGCCAGCCTGGCCCTGTAACCTGGTGAGGCCGAAGAAACTTAATTAATTTTCAGAAAACAAAGTGAGTTGCATGGTCTAATTAACCTACGTTTCTTAAACAAACCCCAAACAAAGCTAGGTGATATCATTTCGTGCAAACAAACAATAAGACCTAATTGCACCCCACATTTTGATACCACCATTATTATAGTTGTTCAACCTTTTTTAACTCTCCACTGCTTGGAATAATAATAGCCTGCTAGAACTTTGAAATGAAAATCTTTCCACTTGACAAATGCTGATGTTTTAAGTATTTCAAAAGCCAGTGTCACACAGGCTTCTTTTTGATTTTTCATCTTTGTCTGTGCTGAGCACTGAAGTTCTGGAAAGCCTAGCTGACAGAGGTTGGCCCCGCCCCTGGCCCCACGGGGCCAATCAGCAGGGGGAGTGCTCGCTTAGTTGGGTGAACACAAACCAAGCACAGAGTCATTTCTACTAACTTTCTCAGGCACAAGGGCGAGGGCTTGCTGGAAGTGGAGATTATGACCTGAGACACATGAGCACCCTCATTTCTTTCCAGTGGAAGAGTTCCCTCACCAAACACCCAGAACCTATCCGGAACAGCTTTGCAAAGTACTGGGGAGTAAAAGTTGGGAACCTATGGAAAGTTCTCACATTTCCAGAAGGAACCAAGGGCCTATCATGCATAGGAAAAATAAACTTGATGGCATCAGATTTTAATGGCCATAAAGGGTTCTATGATCTCTTCAATGTGAACTAGAAAAGCAAGGTGATGAATTATGAAAGGTTAGATTTCTAAACTTGGAGAAAGGTGGTATTAAACTCACAATGAAAATAACTTCAAAAAGTATTAAACTTCCAACAACAGTTGGAGATTTTGTAGTTCTGTTAAATAAGTTGTGGTAAAGATAAATAATGTATCTGGGAAGTTTTCCATACAAACAGTGCTTTGGCCATTACAGTTGCTTCATTTTTAGCTGGAACAATATTCATATATATTCACATATCATCAAAATACATATGTATATGGCATCATACAATCACAACATGGTAAATGGATGGCCACAAAGGACAGAATTCAGCTCAGTAAACAAAAGCCAGTGGCAAGTGTATCTCTGTGAATGTCCCCAAATCTTTCTGTGTCTTTGGTGTCTCATGGAAAAACTACAATTTCCATGATTACTTGCAACTGGCTCAAGCTATGATGATGTTTTGGCCGGCGGAATGTGAACGGATGGGTGGATGGGTTCTGAGTGGCTGTATTACAGGTGAGGGAATGAATGCGCTCTTCCCTCCCGTTTTCCTAGAGGTCGAGTGATGGATGTGCATCTCAGCATGGAGAGAAGGCACTCACAGAGCCTCATGAGGTTTCAGAGCAGACCAAGCATGCCAGCTTAGTCCTGCGAGAGAAAAGAGCTTCTCCAACAACCCCCATCCTCACATGGGACAAGGGAGAAATGGTAAATGGACAGACAGGTAGGTAAGAGATAATCTTGCAGAGATAGTTACCTACAGGGTAAAAGAAAAGGGTACGGCCTCAGACTAATGGTACGTTTCTTTAATTCTTATAAACTCACAAAATGGCAGAGCTTTAATAAAACGAATGTTTTCCAGCACACCCACAATCAACAGGAAGCAGAGGTTACCATTCCTGGCTGTGTTGCTACGGCCGGCCCGCTCAACAAGACCAACAGACAGGGAAGCACCAGCCTTAGGTGTAGGCTTGTGAGTATGGGAGAGGGAAAGAGAAGAAAGGTGAGAAGTGGAAACATGCTCCAAACACGTACTGTGCAGACAATCTTGCCAGTCGTAAGAGACGCAAATCATTGATTAATGTGTACTTCGCCCGTGGGTATTTGGATGACTTCACAGTTCAGCCAGTACTTTAAGTATCTACGATTTTCTCTGAAACGGGTGGATGAACGTATCTGTAGTTCAAGGAATTACCTTCACAGGTTTGATGAGGGGCATAAAATGCATGGGGTGTTAGTGTATCTCACTGGTGTGTTATCTTTTTGTTTGCCTTTAAGTTTTGTTGTTGGCATTGTTGGGTTAGATTTTTGTTTGGATTTGCTATGTTCTCTGGTTCAAAGTGACAGGAAGTGATCAGGGCATACGCCGAGCTAGGAAAAGGGAAGGTGTGTGTTCTGAATCAAAAATAATTCAAAGATAATGGGAACAACTCAGCACCCCATGAGTAAGGGTGAGTGAAGGACTGGACTTTATGACTCAAAGCAGGAATCCAGGGCATGTGGAAGGAGTCGGGAGTTACCATGGGTGGGCTTTTCTTAAAAAATAAGATGTTAATTTTTGTTCTTGGTAAAGGTCTACAAAACCCAAGTTCCAGAAGGATATATTCACATAAGAGTTTGGACAACGGAATGTGACTCCCGAGCCCAGGGCTCTAGCATGTCAGTCTTCTCAAAGCCACCTGCTCTTCTACAGATGGCTGCACCCTGGCTGGAGAATGTGTCACTAGCCTTGGGGATGTAAACGGCAAACCAGGTTTGGAAACAAGTCAGGACCTAAAGGACTTGACTAGAATCTGAAACCCTGTTGTGTAAGGCTGACTGTCCAGCTTGGAGAAGAGTATTGGGGGAACGACTACGCAAGATTTTTAAACAAAAGAAACTGAGAGGTGGGACCCGAGCCCCGTTTGCTGAGGTTGAGGCCCTGATAAAGCAGGTGATGACAGGGTGACACACACAGCTAGTCACTGTTTCATCCGCTTCCGATTTCTTCTCTACACAGCCTGTTTCTAAAAAGGCTTGAGGGAAGCTTCAGGAAGCAATGCCCAGAACAGACTCTGGGGTAGGCAGAATGAAGCGTGGAAGTCTTTGGATGTGTGGAATGGGGCATCCGCGCGGGTATAAATTTCTCAGCATACGCATACACGCTCGTGTTCAAGTTTGAGCAACAAGATGGGCAGGCCCTGCTGAACAGGCCTCTGACAATTGTTTCCTGAAATAATGGCGGAGCCTGTTCATGTGTTGACCCCACGTTTGGGACGAGTTCTTCGTAAGTCCGGGGTGGGGACTGCAGGTGCTGTCCACCATGTCGTCATTCCCCCAGCCCCCGTTCAGAAGGCTCCACCGTGTCACAGCCGTCCTGTACTCCTCAGACACGGGCCATCTGACCTTTCATAACAATTAACACTGTAAATCTCACCAGTTTTCCTCCCTCTGTCCTATTACCAAGCACACTTATCAACACACCTGGTTTTAAATAAGCACACATATGCTTGGTTCCACTCTTGTGATTCCACCCTCACACCTCCACCGTCCAACATCTCCTCACACCTGCGGCTAGATGAATCATTCCGTCTATAAAAGTAGACAGGGGGAGAGGATGGCTGCACAGAGTGCTCCTGGATAAATGTGTTTCGTTTCTGTTTTCCATAAGGAAATGTAAATAAAGCCGCCTCCACAAAGACTGCGTCTCCTGAGACACCCCCAAGAACAGTCAGTCCTCAGTTTCCCCCCCGAAGGCCGGACATTCGGCACCCTCCCAGGAGGAATGGGACTGCGAGCTCCTGTAGCACAGCCCCTTCTGTCTTATTTTGTTTTGTTCTAATTCCTCTTTCATTTTTGTTCCATCAGATTCTCAAAAGACCTTTTCTCATTAAAGTTTAGGTCATAAAACCTTTTTTTTTTCTTTTTTCCAATTACTGGTGCTTGAACTCACAGCCTGGGTGAGTCCACTCAAGATGGACACTTTGCCACTTGGACCCCAGCTCCACCTCTGGGGTTTTGGTGGTTAATTGGTAAGAGTCTCATAGACTTTCCTATCTGACTTTGAACTTTGATCCTCAGCTCTCTACTCCTGAGTCAACAGGAGTGCTCCACTAGCACCAGGTTTAAAATGTTTTAAGAGCTAATTTTGCACTTAGACACATCTTGTTTGTGTATAGAGTTTAATTTTTAAAGGTTTATGTCTAATAAAATCAAATAGATTTATTTCAAAATGTACCCACAATCAAGTGTTGGTCATTGACGGAAATTTGATGTAAAATTTTAATCTGCTTTCTTTCTTGTTTTTGAAGAATATGAAATAGGTAGTTCGTAATTTTATACTTTCTTGAATATCTGTAAAAATGGATGGAAACTACTATCCCTCCTCAACATTAAATTCTACAGGCGTGGTATTTGTCTGTCCTGCAGATAGGGCTTTCAGTCTTTGGAAGGATTCTGTACCTGTCAGAAATGACTACAGTAGAAAGGACGGGGGTGGAGAAGCAGAAATATGCTAATGTCAAATCAACTACATTCTTTTCGCCCCATTCAAACAGGGAAGGAAATTCGTAAGTGGAACTCAGTCCAATTTTCACCACATCTCATTCTTAATTATCTAGACAAATACAGCAACTTCTATGTGGCTCACTGCAGCTGAGGGTCTCTAACATTCGACTAACTCAAAAGCAGCCACCCTTAATAAGGCTGGTGTGGCAGGTGCTGGACCATGCATGGGCACATCCCACTGCAATTAATGCCAAGAAACGCTGGAGGAGCGCGTCCAGCCAGGAGGGCGGGAGCCAGCCAGCTCACCCTCCTGGAAGGAGACTGCCACAACAAGAAGTTGTTCAGAAAGCTTCATGCGTTTAGTTTCTTTTTCTTTTTCTTTTTTTTAAGGAAAGAAAGAGTGAGGGAAAGGGTGCCACTGTCCAAAATGAAATGTACTCCTTAGCCGACGTGCACCACTATCTCCTTCCTCTGTCCATCATCTTTATAATAACAAAAAGAAAAAGGAAATGCCCAAGGAGACAATTGCCTGCAACAGAGGGGAAAAAATTCTCCATTAACTTTGGGTAACTTTTAATTATTTTTATCAAGTTTTCACGTCTATGAAACCAACTCTATTGCTTAAAGTCAGAGATGTCTCAGCTCATCTTTGGAGGCAAATGCACAAGAAGATTGTGGGCAACGCTGTTTAATGCTGCTAGGTGAATTCCAAATAGGCTGAGCCAGAGGGGCTGCTGTGCCCGACCTCAGGGAAGCAGGCACGCTCTCAGAGCTCCAGGCAGGACCAGGGCTTGTCTGCTTCACAGAGAGAGTCCAGGATACAGAGACAGAACATTGAGGCAGAAAGAGGGTAAAGTTGCATGCTGGGTTTGGACAGTGAGATGAGAAGGGTCAAAGGGGACAGCCCCTGGAGTCCCATGTGTGGGTCACCGTGTGACGCCCAGGGCCTGGGCTCATCCAGCCAGCCACTCACCCAGGCCTAGCACCTGGCCACAGCGCTTGCCCATGCGATTCATGTGAACACAGGCCCTCCGCCATGCTCCCCTGAGAGGTGGGACAGTCTTTCCTGGTCTGTGTCCCCATGTGGCATGGTGCTTTGCTGTGAAGGCGCCCACTTAGCCAGAAGAGCCTGTCACAGCTCGATGAGCAGAAAGAAGAGAGAAGAAAGCTCTGGCCACTGCCCAGGACCCTGGGCTGCTTGCTTGACCTCTGGGCTCTTCCCATCACCTGGAAAACAAAGACCTTGAATTAATGCCTCTGTGACTTTAGAATGGCAGACTTCTCCTCCCCCCTCTCCCAGTCCTGTTAGATTCCATGTGGACAGTGCAGTAGAGCCAGGGCTGGCGCTCCTGCACATGGAAGCCCAGGAGGAGCGCCTGGCCCCCGAGGAGCACCTGCCTTTCCTCTGGTGGCCCACAGCTCATGGGCTTCCCCAGAGACTGCAGATCTAGCATCGATCCAAACCCCTGCTCTCAGTCTACGGGTGCCGCTAAGTGGGTGTCTGGGAAAGGGAAACCAAGGTTCAGTGGGCAATGACTGGGACGGAGAGTTGTGAGGTCATCCAGAGGCGCACAGGGCCCCCTCGAGGACCCGTCTGGAGCTGGGCAGCCAGAGCCCTCAGAGCATGGACTCCCAGCCCCGGGTTTCTACCTGCTGAAGGGCCCAGGGGCCCGGCGCCATTACCAGAGCTGCATGCCACCTTCCAAGCAAGAAGGATGCCTGGAAACGCACGGGAGCATGATGAGTGCAAGAGGAATACAAATCAGTTGTTAAAAATCAAGTAGCAGCCATGCAAGCCAGACCCAAAGAAACACAGGTTACATGGTTTCCCTCCTTTGTTGTAACAACAATGTGCAGATAAATCTACACACAATGGATGGTAAAAGACAAAAATAAATGGCGCTCTGGCATGATAAATAAAACAGGACTCTAACCATTCACTTGCTGCAGCCGCAGGAAGCTGTTCTTAGGAGAGGATCACAAGGTTTCAAGGCCCATGTGCACATGCTTGTGTAAAATAATGCTTATCAAAATGAACGCCAAGGAATGGAAACAAGAAGGCTTTTTGTTTGCTTTTTGCTTTTGTTTTTACTTTGGTTTTTTTTCTCCTTTGTCCCTGCTTTGCATTTCTTGTATATAAGTTTTTTTTGTCTTGTATATAAGTTTATCTCTTTGTGAGAGGTAAACAGAGATGGGGGGCACAGAAATGGAGGGACAAAAGGTGAACAAATGCCGCAGTGTTCTCTCTGGACACTGAGGAAGATGAACTCAACAGTTTGTGGGGTCAGGGGCTGGGGGGAAACTGGCAGAAAATGAGGAAAGAGGTGACAGTGCTCAAGAAGGAAATGTACTCGTTACCTCTTACATGCACTTATATAACTGTAATCACCTTTTCAATAAAAAATAAATTTAGAAAAATGAAATGAAAATCCAGCTGCTTCCTTTTCCTACCTGTAGAGTAGATAAACAAGCCAATGAAGTGACAAATGCCTAGATTTCTAGGTCAAATGGCCAAAATGGTGGTAGATGGATCCAGCAGCAAGTGAGACTGTGTGTTTTGCTTCATGAAGACCAGGCCAGAATGTTCTATATCACCTCAGGAACCACGGGGGTGCGGCCCTCCTTGCCCTGCTCCCTGCATGTGAGGAGAGGCTGATCCAAGCAGCTCAGGATAGATGGCTCTCCCTTCGGATGACCCTCCTCCACTCACATGATTTAAGCCATGGTTTCGGATGTTGTTGATGATTTATTGTACGAAAAATGTAAATGATCTGGATGGCAGATGTTTTATATTTTCTGACCATTCATTTTCAGTGGGAATGTAATTAAAATTTATGAAGTGTATCTGCTGCATTGCATTGGCAATTGATGAGCTCCTCCAGAGCTGTCCATCTGCAGACGATGAGTGATGGTGGACAGTGACATGAGTTGACAAGGGCAGGATGTGATGTTACTGCTGGAATAAAGCTACCTGCACCAAGGACAGAGTTCCTGGGCCTTGCAATGTACCTCTGGCCCCAGCAGGCCACAGTGTCAAGGAAGGGGGCCGGGGTCCCTCCATACCTTTGTAGGGCCTCAACGTCCCTACCAGGCCATTTGGTCCTCTCATTTCTCCACACACTTGCTTCTGCAGAGCCTCTTACAGGTTGATACCAGAGCTCCAGGGACTGGATTGGCGCCCTCTGCTCACCTCAGCAAGTGCTGGGTATCTTCAAGCTGTTTGGAGTTGCTCCGTGAGGCCTGCGGTGTTTCCCCTGTGTCAGCGTTGTTAAGAAGATTGAATTGAAAGGGCAGCTGGCATCCTGCATGGGCTTCCCATGTAAGAGCCGCACCATGCCAGTCTCTGAGTTCTCCGCATCTAACCCAGCCAGCGCACCTGGGAGCAAAGCCCGCCCCTCACGCGGCTCTCACACGCGATGTGCTTTGAAGAAGCCGCATCTGGAGTGAGTAAGGCAGGCACCCTAAAGAGCCAGACTTCCTTCACACATTACTTGGGCAGAGGTTCAGGCACTTGTCAGCCTCCCCCAAAACGTTTACTTTGGTTGCAATGGTGAGCTTCTACTTTTACCAGTATGAATGTTTAATTAAGTAGCCGTCCAGAAAAGCTTTAGTTCCGTAAGTCAGGGGATGAGTCAGTCCCGTGCATCTTCATTCAGGTCACCATCCTCTGCCCATTTCCCCCTTGTATCACTAGGCTCACTCTTCATAGCTCCATTTTTACACAGTGTACGTTGGATACAGTGGCTGCATTTGTTCACCTCCTCTTTCTCTGTTCACATGCCCCATTCATGTTATTACACGACTTGTTCACTCTTCGGGGAAGTTACACCATCAGATTCCTCCCCGGAATATACCAGCTTTAGTCAATTTGTGCATTTGTGCATGAATCCTGCATATGTTATGATGCCTGTTTGCATTTTAGATCTTCCACAGACACGAGAAAACATGCACTGTTTGTGTCTGGGAGCCTGGGTTATTTCACTTAGCATGACTTTTCTAGCTTCATTCATTTCCCTGAAAATGGTAGATTATTTCCTTCCTTCTTTCCTTCCTCTCCCCCCATTCTCTCTCTCTCTGTCTCATTTTCTTTTGTTTTGCCAGTCCTGGGGCTTGGACTTGGGGCCTGGGTATTCACGGTCCCTGAGCTTCGTTTGCTTGAGGCTAGCACTCTACCGGTTGAGCCACAGGACCATTTCATCCTCTTTCTATTTATGTGGTATTGAAGAGGCAAACTCAAGGCTACATCTATGCTAGGCAAGCACTCTACCGCTAAGCCACGTTCCCACACTACGGGACATCTGGGGGATTTCTGTATCCTGGCCATCCTGAGTAGTGCAACCATGAACATGGGTGTGCAAATCATCACCGATATCGTGGCTCTCATACCCTGTATCATTCCTTCAGCTTTCCAAGGAAGCTGCCCAATGGATGTCTAAGCTAAAGAGGTAAGAACAGAATAATGGCTCACATTCTCGGTGTCAGCACAACAGCTTTTGTATTTCTCCTGATTCTTTCGCACAGGTTTTCATTTCACTTTCCATGGGTTGCATGTGCAGTGCTCAGGTCACACTAACGAAAGAGGCTGTGATGGTGGATGGTGTTAACGCTGGGCTGTGATGGTGGATAATGCTGGGCTGTGATGGTGGATGGTGGATAATGCTGGGCTGTGATGGTGGAGGGTGTTAACACTGGGCTGTGATAGTGGACGGTGTTAACGCTGGGCTGTGATGGTGGACGGTTTTAACGCTGGGCTGTGATGGTGGATGGTTTTAACGCTGGGCTGTGATGGTGGATGGTGGATAATGCTAGGCTGTGATGGTGGATAATGCTGGGCTGTGATGGTGGATGGTGTTAACGCTGGGCTGTGAGGGTGGATAATGCTGGGCTGTGATGGTGGATGGTGTGAACGCTGGGCTGTGATGGTGGACGGTGTTAACTCTGGGCTGTGATGCTGGACGGTGTTATCGCTGGGCTGTGATGGTGGATGGTAGATTATGCTGGGCTGTGATGGTGGACGGTGTGAGCGCTGGGCTGTGATGGTGGATGGTGGATAATGCTGGGCTGTGATGGTGGATGGTGGATTATGCTGGGCTGTGATGGTGGACGGTGTTATCACTGGGCTGTGATGGTGGATGGTGGATAATGCTGGGCTGTGATGGTGGACGGTGTTAACCCTGGGCTGTGATGGTGGACGGTGTTATCACTGGGCTGTGATGGTGGATGGTGGATAATGCTGGGCTGTGATGGTGGACGGTGTTAACCCTGGGCTGTGATGGTGGACGGTGTTATCACTGGGCTGTGATGGTGGACGGTGTTAACTCTGGGCTGTGATGGTGGACGGTGTTAACGCTGGGCTGTGATGGTGGATGATGGATAATGCTGGGCTGTGATGGTGGACGGTGTTAACGCTGGGCTGTGATGGTGGACAGTGTTAATGCTGAGCTGTGATGGTGGATGGTGTGAGCGCTGGGCTGTGATGGTGGATGGTGGATAATGCTGGGCTGTGATGGTGGACGGTGTTATCGCTGGGCTGTGATGGTGGATGGTGGAGAATGCTGGGCTGTGATGGTGGACGGTGTTATCGCTGGGCTGTGATGGTGGATGGTGGAGAATGCTGGGCTGTGATGGTGGATGGTGGATAATGCTGGGCTGTGATGGTGGACGGTGTTATCGCTGGGCTGTGATGGTGGATGGTGGAGAATGCTGGGCTGTGATGGTGGACGGTGTTATCGCTGGGCTGTGATGGTGGATGGTGGAGAATGCTGGGCTGTGATGGTGGACGGTGTGAGCGCTGGGCTGTGATGGTGGATGGTGGATAATGCTGGGCTGTGATGGTGGACGGTGTTAACCCTGGGCTGTGATAGTGGACGGTGTTAACGCTGGGCTGTGATGGTGGATGGTGGATAATGCTGGGCTGTGATGGTGGACGGTGTTAAAGCTGGGCTGTGATGGTGGACAGTGTTAATGCTGAGCTGTGATGGTGGATGGTCTTAACCCTGGGCTGTGATGGTGGACAGTGTTAATGCTGAGCTGTGATGGTGGATGGTCTTAACCCTGGGCTGTGATGGTGGATTGTAGTTAATGCAGGATCTAGGTAGACACCTCCTCTCACCAGCTCACCTTTCCCTACTGCCTGCCGCGTTTCTCCTCTTCTAACGAGCCTTCCATACAGTTATGAGTGTGGTCACCCATTGCCAGACCTCTCATAAATGCAGCAATTGTGCTTGGATTTCTTCACACCCACATGGGCTGAAGCTCTTACCTATGTTGGTAGCACTCACAAGTGAGCTGACTTAGGGAAGATCAGAGGCAGGCAGAATTCCTGAGCCAAAGACTACCTCAAAAGCAGTTTTGTTTCAGAAGAGGAGTTGAAGAAGAGTAGTTGGATGGATCAACTCAAAACACATTGCACCTGCTCACTAGCGGGGTTTCTGGACTGACTGGACTTTTCCTGAAACACCAGCCATTTGCTTCCACTTATTTCCTTGGCTCCTCCAAACTTCAGTGAAGTAGCAGCTTAGCACTGTGTGCCTCCTGGTCTCTGTCCCTGGCTGCGTGCTGGATACTGAGGGCTGCTGAGAACCTGCCCCTGTCCCCTGGCCTCCTCCCCATCACGCTGTGATAACGCTGGTGGGACTTCCCCAGCTCAACACACGGGCCCTCCATGAACTCCCATTTTAACCTTTCATCTTCTCTCCTTTGAATCGTAATCCCCTTCAAGAAATCTATGCTAACAATATGCAATCACTACAAAAATAATTGTCAAAAGAGGAGAAGGCGGCCGAGGAAACTGGTAGAACAGGTGCCTGCAGAATGAGACACAGGTACATTTTCTTTGATGGACTCTGAAGTTCTACTTGTGTTATTTCAAAACTAAGTAATTAGTTATGAGAAATTAGTATTCAAAAATATTTAGTGACAAATTGTATTTATAAATGCATAATAAATCACAGAAGATTAGCAACAACTTAGATATCAAAGAGATAATTTATTCTAAAAAGTATGATACATCTATGAAGTAGGCACTATACAGCTAATAAAAAATATTTTATAGGATATTATTCACGATAATTACACTACTTATTACAGAATTAAATCATATTACTGAGCAACATATAGAGAGAAGGAATAATACTATTTTCATTCAAATTGCATATAAATAGAAAATAATTGAAGTAATAACAAGGGTTTTCTCCAAGTGAGGTAGTTATTGCCAACTTTTATTTTTTATCTTCTTTGCCTGTATCTTTATTTTTTCTAATAAAGGACATATTATGTAATGAAGAAAAATAGAAGTAATAAAAACGTCTTCTTTGAAAATTGTGATACTAAAAGGAAAACTCAGAAAGCAATTGCTATTTATTATTCAAATTGTGTTTATAAATATTTGAACTGTAACAATCCATATGCCTCATGACAATGTGAAGAGATGTGTCTATTTCTATCTATCTCTATTTCTGTACCTATATCCACATCCATTCCTACCTCTATATCTAGATATAATTATTCCTATAGGTTGGAATTTAGAGTGATTTGAACTATTTTATTCATACCTCCTCTTCTCAAATTTTCTATTGAAAACATGCTTCATGTATACAAAAATCATAAATAATGACTGTAGGATGCACATGGATTTAAATAAACTGTTTTACTTACTCAAAAGTTGAAAAAGCAAGCAGACCACGAGGTGCTTCTGGAACCATTAGCAAAACATTCAGCTCAACTCTTCTCTTTCAACTTTATTTCTGAACTGCCTCCTACTACCACAACGTGTGCCAGAGTCAATACTGAGGCGTTCACTGACAACCATGAGCTTTGCGGAGCTCCCTTCCCTGCGGAACTGTCATAATAAAAAGACATTCACAGTTTTCTATTTGGGCAAAATGTTTAGCAGGCAAACATTTGTATTTTTCCTTCAGTTTTCAAAACAACCTTAAAGCTCTCTTTTCAAAACTGCATTAAATGATGTCAGTCATGAGTTAGCAGGTGGCTGGGAGGGGAGCCCATCCACAAAGCTCCCTTTCGGGGTAACTTGATACACGGGCCAGGTGGGGTGTGCCCAGCACTGTTCCTGCAGAGCCCCGCGATGATGGCCCAGGGACAGGCGCCAGTGACAGGCTTTCCAGCCCAGAGCTCAGAAGTGACACTGGGTCAAATCCCCCCACTGCGGCTGTGTGGACAGGAGGAGATCCGGGGAGACAAAGCCGCAGGTGAGACAGGCATCGAGCAGCCTCTCCGCAGGTGGAGCCCAGCCATGGTCAGAGGTGCCCTGCCACCCCTTGTGGGGGAGGCGGAGAAGGGGGTGTAAGATATCACAGAGATGGGGGTGAGCCGAGCTCAGAGATGCAGAGGAACAAGGTCCCAGGTCAGGATGCGCTCTCGTGCTGAAATAACAGCTGGATGGCGGAGGTGAAGAAGGTCCTTCCTGAGCTGCAGGGCAGGAAGGTGCAGGGAGAGGCTCTGCTGGGAACCGTGGGCTCCTGGAAGTGGAATCCCGTGTGGACAGTGATCTGCTGGGCAGGGGCAGCCCAGCATTTCACTAAGAGGCGTTTCTGGGAGGAACAGAAACACCGAATGTGGACTCGGCCTGCTTTGTACCCAACCACCATTTCTGCAGCCAGTTGGCTCCTGTCAGTCATCTTAAAATGGATCTAAGAAACAGAGTTGCTGACCTAACAGAGAGAGAGAGCAGTGGAGTAAAGATTTTTGTTTAGCCTAAGGGCAGTATTGAGTTATATTGGACCAACCAGAGCCCCAAGGTTCAGAGACTCTTATCCTATCCGCGGCCATGTATGCCTACACTACAGGTACAGAGTGTGTGTGTGTGTGTGTGTGTGTGTGTGTGTGTGTGTGTGTGTGTGTGACTTTGAATCTGACACTTCATGCACACATGGGATGATGTCAATGAGCCATTTTTATTTAGAATTGTAGATTGAATCAGCAACAGCTCCAAGAAGACTCAGGAGGGCCTTGTCTCCGAACGTGTCTCCTTTCCACTGTCCCTGGGCCTTGTCAGTGTCTGTGAAACTGGGCTGGCCTCTGGGATTCACCCTCCTTTCCTGAGGAGGGGGACTGTCCTCACACGCCCTTCCTCAAGAACCTTCTGGAAAACCAAGGATCATAGGCATAAATTAAGAACACAGAGTGACGCCCGCTCTCCATCCACCACTCACTGTGTTCTGAGCAAAGATCTAATAAGATTCCTTATTCAACCCATGCTTTAATTGTTGACAGCAAGTTTAAAAAGACAAAATGAGGGTTTGGATGCCTCTGGCTCTAGACCTGAAGTGTGTGGTTCCATGAGGGACCAGGGGACACAGGCCTGGCACCCGGGCAGCTGGCCTTCCACGTCCCCGACTGAAGCTGGTGCCAGTTCTTCCCTCATGCTCATCCTCACTGGCTCCCTAAACAGAATTCCCTCTTCCTGTGCACAGCTCGCCAGCAGAAGGACACAGAGGCAGAAGCTGGCAAAGCGTGGTGAGCAGCATGGCGGTCTCTGAAAGGAGAGCGCGCCTCCCTCGTGTCTCCTTGAAGCTCCCGAATCTCCTAGACCCCTGGACCCCAAGTTCTCTGAATCTTCCAAACTGTGCTTCCCTCAGCACAGTGGGTGAGCACTGTGGGTGAGCATGAGGCGGACGCTCCCTTAAGCAATGGGGCAGAGATGGCAGCAGCTCTGCCACTAGGCCACAGGAGGCAGAGATGCGGAGCTGAGTGTGAAGATTCAACACATGTTCCAGTAAAGTCTGAAGAGATCTGAGACCCGAAAGGCATGAGAAAACACCCAGGAAAATACACCTGCCCTAGAGGTGCCCAGCCTCACGTCTCCATCCGAGCTGACAAGGCCAAGCCTTTGCCTTTTCACCCTCAGCTGGGTGAGCCAGGGGTCTCCCGGTGACACACACATGTGCTCGTCATGCCGAGTGCGCTTGTGCACTGAGTTCTGCTCATCTCAGTACTTCAGTGCTGAGGAACCCGGCCCCGGGAGCCGACACTGCCCTGGGTCCACCACACCCGTGGGCTCGACACTCAGTACTTTCAGTTATGATCCTCACGAGATGATGATCAGATGGGCAGCTCTGGGGTGAGCCAGGCACACATGCGTGCACGTGCGCGCACACACACACACGCACACACACACTCCTGCAGCTTGAGTCTGGCTGGTGAGCTGAGCTTAGCCAGGGGGCCTTGCTTCCCTCCACCACCTTCCCAGCTCCCTCCAGCAGCCAGCGTGGTCCTGGGCAGTGGACAAACCACAGCCAGCCTTGACCTTGCCTGTGTCGACCTCGATTCTCCACTTGCCAGGGCCAGCCACGGAGTGGAAGGGAACAGTCAAGGGCGTAGACCTGGAGAGACAGGGTGGTCTTGGGCTGTCCCTGGGCTCGGCTCACTCTCCTGACCTGTCACCCTCAGCCTCCCCACACCCCTTCTGCTCCCACCTGAGGCTCATCACTCAGTTCCCTGTGCTCTGTGGGGCAACTCCAGAGGGGCCGCAGAGCCACAGGGAGCAAAACCCAGGCCTGTGAGCTGGTCCCACGAGAGGAAGCTCAAAACACAGATCCCATTCGGAACTTCATCTTCTCCAAAGAATGTCAGACTTCGAGTGGGAAGGGGGAAAGGGGGAGCCCCACACGTAGCACTCTGAAGTCGGGTATTTTTCTCTCTTGACTAATTAAGCTTAACCAGAATGGTGGCCTGTCAAGCTTGGGAAGCTTCCCTGAGAGAAGAAAGGCGCTGCTCTCCAGGTGGGTTTCCACTGTGCTGGCTCCCACCACAACCTGCATCTGGCATCCATGACAGCACCATCAAAAATAATAGCTGGAAAACTCACTGTCTGTCACCAGGAAGTAATTATGCATAGGCTTTCCCTACACTCAAGATGGATTATACATTTCATTGAGGAAAATATATGTGGCTTTTTAAAAGAATGTAATGCATTGAGGGCACTGTTGAGATGAATAGCCAAATAAAGGTTTTTAAAAAAAGTTTGTGTGTGTGTGTGTGTGTGTGTGAGTGTGTAGCACACATGCTAGTGAGCATGTCACTAACGAGAAGATGGGAGATGTCATTTCTAAGCTGGTTAATTACAAAATGCATTAATGTTTTATTATACCCTTATCAGTAATTAATCACCCACTTTAATGTAAAGTTCAGCCTTAGACAAGTATCATGAAATTGTCCTTCATGTATGACTGAGGCTTTTAGGGGTGAAAAAAAGACCAGTCAAAGGAGAGAATTTTCTTCCCCTAGGAAAAGGAAAAGGGCACATCATGTAGCCCTTACATTGTGTATGAACCTCAGGGTGCTTATAAAACCAGACCTGAGGGAAGTGGGGCAGAGACAGACAGGCAGAGAGATGCTTCCACGGACATAGACAGACAGAGACACAGACAGACAGATGGAGAGGTGCTTCCTTCCACAGATAGACAGACAGGCAGACGGAGAGATGCTTCCATGGACAGACAGATGGAGAGATGCCTCAGCCAGGGGCAGAAGCTTTCCTCAATGGTGTTCTTCAGGTGCAGAGTTGGAATAAAAATGCAAAACAGGATGCTCCCATTCAGTAAATATTATCATTTTTATTCACTCATTAATTAAGTTGCTTAATTGCTGCTGTCAAAAGACTCTTGAGTTTGTGACTGGGGCTGCTGCACTGTTTTGATAGTCGCGGAAGGAGAGAAAGGCGATACTGCATGCCAGCTCCGGATGAGAAAGAAGCCTGGGAGCGCAGCCCCAGGAGAGGGGCCCCGGGAGAGGAGGCCTGGGGGCCCCCGGGGCCTGACGGCCCTGGGATGGAAGCCATTGCCTGAGGATTAGCATTTCAGTCATTACTCCCTGGAAAACATTTTAATGCAAAATATTCCCCTTCTTTTAGTCTAAGCCCCTGAGAGGGGCGGGGATGGATGTAGACCTGGCCTTTCAGCGAGTGACATGGTTCCTCCTTCTGTGGGGCTGGGGCTCTGTGGGACATAGAGCAGGGCCGGTCCCCTAGCTCCAGCTGTGTCCCCCAGTGCTGCTGGAACGCCTTTGAGTAACTAGGGACCTGGTCCTTCACACCGGGCAATCCCATGTCCCACACAGCCGAAGCCTGCCTGCCGCTCTGCAAACACAGAAAGAGCCTACAGGGTGTCTGGAGCTGACATTTGATTAACGTTCTCTGCCCTTTCCATGCTCAAATATGCTTTTCTTGAAATATTTGAATAACCTTTGAGTACACCCTTCCTAATTTGTCACCCTGGGTGCACCCCAAAACAATAGACAGGCAAAGACACCCTCAGCCACGGCTGGCTCCTGCTGGTAAGAGTCCGCTCTTGGTGTCCCAAGAGGGGAATCGGGACAAAACAGCCATGCTGGTGTCGCCATGGAACTCAGAGTGGATCTGCCTTGAAGGTGTGGCCCTCCTCCTGGCGCCCCAACTCCATGCGCCCCTCTTGTACTCTGACCTTCCCAGGTCTCCTGTGCGCTGTGTGAATTGTACGAGTGTGGTGGGTGAGTGTGAGTGTGTACACTCATGTTCCGTGTGCCCCGTGCCACGATCTCCGTTTGACTTTTGGGCTCTTGTTGGCAGTTTATCATAAACCTCCACGCAATTCGTCTTACATTCAGAGGTGGAGGCGCAGTCGGCTGGTGAAGGGCTAGGGAGATTCCATTTGGCAGATGAGAGACTCAAATCTTTTTTCCCATGTTAAAACACACTTAAGCTTGTTGGAATGCTAATGTCAAATACCCATGAATTTTGTGATAGAATAAAAGAATCGTTTCCTGAGTTGGTGTGGGCCTTGCCCTGTAGGCCCTGGAAAATGATTCTCCTTCTGTTGCTCTGATCGGTAGGAAAGAAGGAAGGGGTGAAAGGCAGAGGGAGGGAATGAGGGAGGCAAGTTCCTAGGACAATGAAGACACAGCTTCCTTCCATGCATCACCCTGTCCAACTTCAATTTTCTAAGAAATTCATTCATACGTATGGCAGATTTATTTGCCTCTGTTTCCTCTACCTGCATGAAAAGATGTATGAGGTAATTTTCACAGCTTTTCAACTTTTACCTTAAACATGTAACAATTTTAGACTGATTCCTAACTCTGTGGAATATACTCAAATAATCCAATAATTTATATCTGAGATGCTGGTTAGACAGTCTCCTGAGTATTAAAACAATCAAATCCCTATGTCTGAATGTTTGTCTCTTAGAATTCATATGTGAAAACCCTGAGACCCAGTGAGAAAGGGCCCATGAAGGTGTTAGTGGCCTTTTAAATGACCCCAAAGTTTTTGTCCCTTCTGCCATGTGAGGACATGGCGAAAAGACAATTATCTGTGCACCGGAAATAGGTCCTCACTGGACACTGAATCTGCCAACGCCTAGACTTCCCGAACTACAGTCAATGAACTATGTCAATGAAGCTGTGGAATGTGCTTCTGTAGCAGCTCAAATGTACTCCGAGCAACCTGATGGAAGGCCTGTGTCCTACAGTTGGTGGATAGAGGTGTCAAAGTTCACACCAGCTAGGAAAACCCAGGAGCTCACAAAAGAAAGGAGAGCCTTGGGGTGGAAAAGTCAAGCGCTAAGCATAAACTATCATCTGCGCCAGGTTCTTCATGGCCTTTCCAAGCGTCCTAGTGCTGTGAGTGAACTAAGGCTCCTGAGCATCGAAGCACGAGCAGAAAGTCTAACTGGAAAGAACACACGGATAACATGAGCAAAGTTAAAGGGGAAAAAGGCCACCGGGGAGATATGGCTTTGCACAGATTGTGATGGTGACATTGCAGCTTTTCCTGAGACAAATGCATGCAATGCAGCAAATATTCTGGAACAGGATTCTAGAAATCTAAGATTTAAGCTTTCTACACCAAAGGTCAAGTTTTCTGAAAATCAAGGAGTGATTTGATTTACTGCTTATGTTACCTTTCTATGACAACTGTAACGAACGACTACAAATGTAGCAGCTTCAAACAAGGCAGATTTATCCGCTGACTCCTCACAGCTGGGAAGTCTGACCAGTGTCTCTCTGGGGGGCTGAGATCGTGGTGTGGCCGGGTGTGGTGCTTGGTTGCTCTTTCTGTGTGCGGGGAAGGAGCCTTGTGCCTTTGTTCTCCCAGCCTTTACAGAGGCGTCCATGGGTGCAGACTTGTGACCTCTTCCCCCACCTTCCCGGCCAGCAGCCCCTCCCGCAGGGCCCTCTGCCTTCTCTGGGCTGTCATGACAGAAGCACTCTCCTGCTCTGCAGGAATCCTCTGCTACATCTCCGCATCTTAGCGTGGACTAATCCACGCCCTCACTCCACCCGCGTGCACTCACGTTTCCAGGCAGGGATGCGAGAGGGAGACAAAGAGGAAGGTGTGTGATCAGACCAGCCCGGAGACGGGCCATCCTTCCATCTGTCTCCCAGGTTACCTGTGTTTTCCTGAGACTGCCACACACCAGGTGGGATAAACAACAGAAATGAGTCCCCGGGCTGTCCTGGAGTGGGAGCCCAGCCGGCTCTGTGTGCGGAGCATCCTTCCTTGTCTCGCAGACCTTTGGCCGCTGGCAGCAGTCCGTGGCTTGCAGGAGCATCACCCCACACTCGGCCTCGTCTCCCTCAGCCAGCCTCCTCTGGGTCTCTCTCTTCTCATGAAGACATGCGGCCTAGATGATGAAAGGCCCCCTCTCAGTCCACGACCACCACCTCTTATCTGGCCATTGCTCCTGTAAACGGCTTCTGAACAAGGTTGTGTTTGCAGATGAAGCATCAGCGAGTGATTCTTCAGTTCAGCCCGGACTTGGTTGGCAGAAACAGTTAGCATGTTAAGGACTCAGCGAAGGCCCAGATGGTAGATCTGCTTAACTTGGTATAGAATACGCCTCCCCAGATTTAAGATCATGGAATCTTTTGTACAGAATACCTTCTAACAGGCCACAGGGCACATTTGGGGGCATACAACGCTAATAAATTATTAATTCTGCAAGCTACCACTGAATAAAATCTCTGATTTCTAGATTTTTGCCTCTTACATCCTCCTGATCATTAAATTTTATTTTGTTTATTTCTTTAGCCATTTTCTGAAGTAGCAGATTCCCCTCAAGATCTTCAGAATTCTTCCTTCATTGTCATGGTTTTGATGCTATTTCTTCTCCCCAGGCCTTCTTACGGAGGCCTGAATTATATTCATGGACGTGCACCTTAACGAGCTCAAGCAAATGAAGACATTGTGAAGGTCTGTGTTTTGTGTATCCGTGTAGTCTCCATGGCATGCCCTTAGAGCGTGCAGTGGTGATGCCACCTGTGTATAAATGGACAATGTTGACATCAGATTATCAGCATTTCCGTCTCCTTACGGGTCTTTTTAGAGTTCCGATTAGCTGGTCATTTTGTAGTATTTGTGAGAGCCTGTGCTTCCCTGGTGTGGTGTGGTGGAGAGAGACTCCCATTTGCATCCCAACACAGGACATTTCTCCCCGATCCCGCCTACTTCCCCGGAGCCCGTAGCTCGGGGTGCTGACATCAGTTGCACAGGTCTCCTCTAGGACCCCACTGGCGGAACTGCGCTGCCATCACGTTCGAGGCCAGCATCTTGCGCTGCCCCTCCATCCGTGTGGGATGCCCTGAGTTCTCGCCCTCCTATTACCGAGAAGCGCTCAGGAAGGTTCGCACAGAAGCAGGTGATCCGCAAGCCTGTGGCTGGACAGCTGTCTCCATTCCAGTTCTTTCCCATTGCGAATAAAGTTGTTGTGAATATGTTTGCATAAGACTTCTTGTGAACATCCCTTTTGTTTGCTTAAATAAATACCCACAAGAAGAACGTCTGGGTCATAAAGTATAAAAATATGAAGCCATAAAGCCATGAAGCTATGAAACCATAGTTAACCGGTAAAGAAATTCCAAGTCGTCTTCCAAAGCAAACATGCCATCCACTCCCAACCAACCCAGAAGAATATGAGAGTTTCAGGGCCTCCCTTTCCCACCACCCCCTGCAGGGTCAGTCCTCAAGTGAGCTGCGGTGCTTGCTTCTGTGTTCAAGGCAGGAAAAATCATATGCTTCACCTCTAAACCACAGGTTTAACCTAGGAAGGTTTGCTCTTTTGAAGTCTGGGAGAATATGACATTCAACTTCTTTATTTGTTTGTGTGTTTGTTTAAAACACAACAAAGTCAGTCTGGCACAGGGCTTAAAGCTGACACAGGAATGGGGAAGGTTGTGGTTTGAAGCCAGCCTGGACCAAACCTTAGCAAGACACTTTCTCAGTGACCCATCACTATAATCCCCATCCATGTGTCAAAAAGCACAAGACCCAAGAGCCACCGAAGCAGAAAAGACTGAGAGCATGACACAAGCACCTGCACACATGCCTACCCAGTTAAAAGGCCCCGTCCAAACAATAAATGGCAGCAATAACCATCACCAGAACCTGAAACCAAGTAATTACTTTTGAAACAATAGCAATCAAATCAATGAAGCATACAATTGTTCTGAATTTCTGAACTGATACTGTATTGTTAGAAAGAATACTGGGATGGTGTGAAAATATTACAGTCATGAGACTGAGTCATGTTTTCTCCATGTCCAGATACTGGGCCGTATGTCCCGTTATTCCACCCCTGTGCTCCTGGCCAAGGACTAGAGACGCTCTCCACGCACCACATTCAGGAAGAGCGTGCGGGTGCAACTGGAGGCAGTGGGGAGCATCACCACACTGACCTTCAGAGGACGGAGCGTGCCACGCTCCCGAGGGCGGCAGGAGGGGCAGGAGGAGCACTTTTTTCAGCAAACTCCTTTTGAAAACATGGTAAGTCCTGAAAAGACATATGCAGAGAGGCTGAGTGCCAGGAATTCATGGAAAGCGAAGGTTCTTCCCAGGACTCATAAAACAGACAATAAACTGAAACCAGAGAGAATTATCCACAACAGAAATGGTAAACAGATACACATGAAGGGCTTGTAATCAACACAGAATACACACAGCACCCACCATCTCAACCATCCGGACACATAAACAAATGAAACAGCATTGTAAGGGAACCGCATGACAAAAATGATCTCCTAACGTTTCTAGTCAGTCCCATTGTGTCAAAGCATAAAAACATGGAGAACTGACCAAGTAAATGTGTGAAGTTAACGTAGAACTAAGAGCCATATGAACACAGAAAAACTGAAAAGTATATATTCACTGAAGTTAATCAAGATGAAAGAAATTTTGAGGATTAACATGTCGATTTAAAAAAACAGATAACATTCTAGAAAATGAGTTCATTTCATACTGTAATTCAAATACAGGAAGTCTGTTAGCATGATTTATTGTATTAGTTGGTAAAAGGAGAAATTTCCCATAAGCATTTCAACAGATGCAAAATAAAAAAGCTCTGAATAGGATTTAACAGCTGCTTCTGTTTATAGAAATATATAATGAATTGAGATAGCAAGAAATTTTCTAAACAGACTAAGCAAAATCTTTCAGAATCAGCAGCAGATATTTTATGCTAAATGGTAAAACCCCAGAGGCATTGCAGAGAAGTCAAGAATAAGGCAGGAATTGCAGAATTGATCCAATACCACTGTGGGATTCCAAACCAACGAAATAAGATAACACTTTAAACACAATTATCGAAAAGAAATGTGTAAGAAAATCCCAATGAACTGATTTGCCATAAAGAAAAAAATTCAAGGTGTTCAGCAAAGCACATTAAAACAACACATCATAAATATCCTTATACCCGAACAAATTAGAAATGCAGTCAGTGATGGCATTTGAAATTGGAAGGTTTTCAACAATGTGTTCTAGGTCTTTAGATTCCCACAAGGGGAATGGACCACTCCCCAAAATGTAGCATCTGACATTAGAATTTTCATAATCTCCAATAGCACAAGTGGTAAAAAGTGAAAGCTGAGAAATTGTATTTAACCAAAGTTAAAATCTTTGTACTTCAAAATATACCTTTCACATAAAAAACAGGCAAGCCACTCATTTGGGAGGAATATTTGCAAATTTGATATCTTGGGAAAGATTTGTACCAGAGTATAAAAGAAAGTCTTTCAATTAAAAATATGTGAAAGATTCAAGGAGATATTCTCCCAAAGAAGATATAGAATGGCCCACAAATACATGAAGAGATTCACAATGAAAGTCATGATTAGAGAAACATAAATAGAACCGTAGTCAGGTACGACTGAAATTTCCATAAAGACAAAACTGAGCATAGGTGAAAATAGGGAGGAATTGATACTAACACATTGTTGGTGGAGATGCAAAATGAAGTATCCACAAAAACAATTAAGCACTACTTTTTTTTTGACGGTTGTAGGAGTTGAACTCTGGTCCTGGGCACTGTCCCTGAGCTCTTCAGCTGAAGGCTACCACCCTACCCTGGAGCCAGAGCGCCACTTCCAGTTTTCTGGTAGTTAATTGAAGAGTCTCATGGACTTCTATGTCTGGGCTGGCTTTGAACTGCTATCCTCAGATCTCAGCCTTCTGGGTAGCTGGACTTCCAGGCGTGAGCCACCAGCACCCAGCCAGTATAGTACAATTTTTAAAGCCAGAAAATTAACATGGAAATAATTGCTAAAATACTGTCTGTTTATCCCAAATGTTCATGTCTGACTCAGCCTCCAGGGTGCAGTAAGTTGTATTCTCCATAAGAAGTTTGGGTTCCTTCAGGCTGTTTTTCCTGACTTTGATCCTGGGGTTTTTGGGTTATTTTTTTTTGGTTTTGTTTTGTTTTTTACCTTTGTTAACCAGGTTACTCCACTTGATGAGTAGTTGGCCTTCCTGTTTCTTCATGAGCAAACAGTGACTTCTTTCCTCATACCTGACCAATACCTTCGGAGAGAGCTTTGACCAACGGCAATATTCTATTTCTTTTTCAAAGTCTGTCCAAGTGTTTAGTGTCTCTCAGTAGATAGATTTTTATGGAAGATGATATTTAGGAAGTAGTTTCTGGGCTGAAATGGTTCCATACTACTAAGTAGGAAACTAGTGTGAAAAAAGTAAATCTCTGTCACACGGCAGGCAATCTGTTACATCTTGACTTTGTATGTTTTTCTAAATTTGGGGTTTTTTTCTATTACTGTGAACAAAAAATATGCTTTAATGTATAATTTATTTTGTCCAACTTTTTGTGTTCTCCTTAAGCTGGCTTTAAAATTGGTTAATAAACCAAAACATAGTTGAAAATATTCAAAATACTTTGTCATATTTTCCAAAACTATTACCACAAGAAGACATCTTAACATGGGGCTGTGAAGTTTTCAGTTATTTTATGGACCATCTCATTGACTTCCCTGCGATAGCCAGTGCTGGCAATGGTGGATTAAGCAAAGCTGTTAGTAACTTTTGTAATGCAGGTGTCATTTCTTTCCCTTTCATAAGCCACCGTATAACTTTGAGGTGTGGCTCCAGTCACTAAATTTTGTACTAGAAACACTGTGCATTCATGGTTCTGCCACCAGCTGTTGTGGCAGGAAGCTCCATGCTGCTGGTCTCTCCACTCGGAGGTGGGCAGCCAGGATGCAGGGGAAGAAGCCAAGGTGCCTGAAGTGACGGGAGGTGCCCGCTCTGCTTCCTGCTTCTCTCCTTTTTGCCCCTCTGCTTCGTGTACTGTAGCAAGACCCTGTAGTCACTCTTCTACATAAAGTAAACTTCCAGAGTCTTTTTTCTTCCACTCTCATATTTGATTCTGATTTTTACTCATACAAAAAGCATAAGTTTAAGGGTATTTCATTGTTGTTGTTTGCCAGTCCTGGGGCTTGAACTCAGAGTCTAGGCTCTGTCCCTGAATCGCTCTGTGCTCATGGCTGCTAAATCTCCTACATGAGCCACCACAACACAGCCAGATTTTTCTGACTAGTTTCTTGGAGATTGTAGAGCCCTAACCACAGTGAAGCCATTTTGAATTCAGACTCCGTTTTACTCAAAGACCTGTTTACCAGAAATATAAGTTCCTGGAAAAACCACGGAGTATCTTCCTGAAACTGTCTCACCAACAACCCTTCACCAGGTGACAAATACCAGGGCCCTAGACATAAGAGAGCATTGTAAATGCTTTCTAGTTTTCACTCCTTTATTGTTTAAAATTGAGCCCATAGTCAGTAAGATCATGATTTGATTAGCCTAATGTTAACCAATCATGTAGTAACGCAGTGGAAATGCCCAAGACCTGACTTCATAGAAAACTCTTGCTGGCATGAGGGGCGGGCTCTCAACTCAGACCGCTGCATTGGTGTCAGTTGTGAGTCCAGGCTTGAGCTTGCAGTAAAGAGTCCTGTGCTCCTACATCAGATTCAGTTCCTTGGTGGTCTTTGGGGACCCCAGATTTTGAGCACAACAGAGAGAGACGGGTCTCAGGGACTGAGCCAAGGCTGGCTGTCGATAGCGATTCTCAGATGCTGTTCTCAGTCAACTTCCTGAGAAATGAGGGTTATAGGCCTGAGCCACGAGGGCCCGGCGGCTTACAAGGTTAAGTTTTAAGTTGTCTTCCCTGAGAATTTTGCACTAGGTGTCCAGTCATGCTAATTATATCCAGTGTCAGATAATTTTCTTTTTAAAAGCAATTCATCCAGTGTTTCTTTTTACCTTTTGTTATTGAAGACTTTGTCCATGTAAACAACTCAGAGAAATAATTAGCTTTAATAAGTGACTGACACAAAGGAGCTGCAAAAATGTCTTGTCTGTTCTAGTTACAAAACAAGAACTTTTATTCATGAGAAGATGTGCTCTAAAACCGTTTTAGCAATCAGTTGCATTGTGCAGTCCAGTAAAAACCCTTTACGAAACGCAATCATGCTAAGGGAGGTTAAGTGCAGTGGAAATGATTAATGTTATTACACAATAAACTTTACACTTTTAACCAAACTTAGCCATGTATATTCATTCAGTCATGAGAGCCAAGACTTCTTTGAAGCTGTATCCCTCCTCACTTTCTTGTCTTTACAGATGAAGAGTTCTGGTTGTGTTAATGACATAAACTGATTTCAATGTAATTGAGCAATGCATAACTTCATACACATTTTTAATCTGGTGATGGACTATCATCTCAATCTGACTCTTGCATCAACACACTGGGCTGAACGTGTTCTATAGAAGCATTTTTCTTCTGTTTATGTACAGGAGTCAGTCGATAGGTACACTAATTCATACCTAGTTAACAGTGAATTGAGTTTCACGACTCTCATCTATGCCCCAGAAGATAGCTGAACTACTAAACATCTGTTGATAATTAATGTGCCTCCGTTTAACACAACCAAGGAATACATAATCAAAATTTGTCATCATGGTTTACAAATTCACTTTTCTGAAGGTTTTGATTATCTTTATTCTTACTATATTCATGGTGGCTCTTCGTGTAACCCTAGCTCCTCAGGCGAGGATGAGATTGGAGGGTTGTGGTTTAAAGCCAGCCCTGGCAGGAAAGGCTGTTGAGACTTCTATCTTTGATTAACCGCCAGAAAACTGGAAGTGGCATTGTGACTCAAAGTGGTAGAGTGCCAGCCGTGAGCTGAAGAGCTCAGGGACAGTGCCCAGGCCCAGAGTTCAAGTCCCATGACCCATAAAAGAAGAAGAAAAAAGAATCCTCGTGGATATTCCTACCCTGTGTTCTTACTCTGCCCCTTCAATGGCATTTGGGAAGATATGTGATTTTTTTCCCATAATATATGATTTGGGATTGAAATATTTTTCTTTGATTTCCATATTTCCAAATTTCACAATACTATTTATGCGGTCACCTCACTGCTAAGATGACTGCCCATCACATAAATAGTCAGATAACTTTTCATGTGTCTCCTCTGCACGGGGAGTGTTCACGGCCCCCATTCTAGGTGGATTTCGGCTGCCGCCTGGCTGGGTAGAACCGTAATATACAGATTGACGGCAGCTAGTTGATGCTCTCGCCTGCCCGGAACCTTGCCTTGCAATGTGTATCAAACCGTGGCACGTCATAAATCACCACTTGGGTCTGCACAGCCATACATTCTCTCTGTGGCTTTAAATATTTTTATAATCACGGGTGCGATATAGGACTCAGGGGACTCTCTAAAGTCAGTATTTCAGAACAGCCCAATGAGATGCAGAAGACCTATGTGCTGTTGGGCTGCATTGCAAGAAAGTTCTTAGCCTTGGAGTTCAGGAGCCACATTGCATTCTTCCCTTCTTAACTCCTCTAGTAAGAGCCGTCCTCGGCCCACTGACTCGTAGGACCTGAGCTGGCTGCCCTGGGCCCACGCTTTGCAGGCAGGCACAGTCCCCCAGGGAGATGACCTCAAGCCTGTGACCATAGCACAGCTCATAACCCACACAGACAGCGCTATCGCCAGAGAGCCCAAGCAGACCCCATAAAGCTGCTGCTTGCTCCCTGCATTCCTTGGAAGGGAGGGTCTTCATTCAATTATTATTAATGACTAATTAAGGCAAATTAACTCTGGGAAAGCAGGGAGTCATTGGAACAGCCCCACAGGTTTCCCCTGGTCTCTGGGCCTTGAGGCTGGCAGGGAGAGAGACCAGTCATGAGACTGAACTGGCGGGGAAATCTTGAAGATTGATTATTCTAAATTTACAGACAGAGACTTTAATAAGTCCTCTGTCACTAAGCAGCTCGGAGCCCCCACTCCTGGGATGCTTTGAGGGTGTCCAAGGAACCTGCTCTTGCTGGCTCCTGAATCTTCCCCTCACCAATGCTGAGGAGCAAGCCAGGGCTCTGCTTGTCTGACACAGCCACCCTCATACACATGTGTGCACACACATACATGCGTGTACACGAGCAGTTCACACATGTACTTACAAGCTTGCACCTACACAGCACATGCACATATAAGGATGCACACACATGCACTTACATGCATATATGTACATGCATGCTCACGTGTGGAGGCATACACACACACATGCACACACACACACACTGATCCCAGATAATGGAGCTCAAAACATGCACTTTCATGCGATTTGCAGTTTATAGACGTTACCTAACCATGACATGGTCTGTCCTGGGAGTGGGGGGGGGAGGAGAGCAATCGCACTGAAAGGCAGAGAGTGGTGAGTGAGCAGCATGGTAACGGGTAACACACGGCAGATTGTGAAGCCCAAGCTGAGGAGTAATAGAACTCTGGCTGGTGAAGCATTTCCCACGTGGTTTCCAGGAAAGTCACCTTTCAGCTTGGTGCGCTATAAACCCATCCCCAACCCCTCCGCGTGGGTTTGTCCTGGTCACCTGGTCAAGGCTGGCCTGGTGGTTTCCACAAGCCACCGTGACAAAGGGGCACGGATGGTGAGCCTGCAGAAGCAGGGGACTCAGCTGGGGAAGGTCAAGACGCTGCACTGTGTGGACCTGTGCTTTTAAAAGCACGATCTGAAATTCTCAAGACCGCAGCAGCATCTCAGAACCTGCCAACCGCGCACCCTCTAGCCGCCCCGACTGGCCTCCCCAGAGGGGCCCCGAGAGCCTCGAGGGGCAGGCACCCGCCCTTCACCATTGGCCAGGGTGCCGTCTCTGAGTGGGCAGCGCCCTGCTCTCCAGTGAAGGCAGAGCTTCTACCCTTTCCGCTCCACCCAGGCCCCCAGGGCTATCTCGCCCCATACTCGCCCATCTACGCTCTCCGGCAGGGAGCAGTGAAATGCACAATTTTGACTAGCTTTAATTACACGTCCCATCTCGTGTAGCACAAGGGTTGGCCTTAACAGCTGCAGCCCTCTCTTCCTCCTCCTCCCACACCAGCCCTCTCACGATCTCTGGGGAATGACGGCACTTAGAGTATTTTGTAAATCTGTGTATGTGTATTTGGCTTTGTTTTGTTCTAGGCTGTTTTCCCCTACCAGTGATTAAAATTACAAATGTAGTTACTCTACAGAACAGACTGTGGCTCTATCTATACACATCCACCCAGAAAATTGCTTTAAAATGCCAGGACCATTCTCAGATTTGACCACCTACTTCTCAGCCACTGGGCTCTCTTCCACCCCACTCCCCCACCCCTTCCTTGCCATTCTCCCCACCCCTGCTACCCATCAACCTTTAATTCTGACCGCAAATTAGTACGTCCCCATCCAGGCCCATTTTCTGTGTGCCCAGCCTCTTTTGTTGCAGATTAAAAACAAACGATATGGCCAATAATCCTCATAAAATATTGTACTTGTCCCATGTCTTCCCAGGTTCACAGCAGAGACACAATGGCTCGGCCGTATATCACTTGGGAATGTTTTACTGATCGTCTAGAAATATGCCATCATTTGGGAGTATCATATATCTTTCTAAAATGACTGTAGATTTATGATGGTGACTTGAATCCCTTTAGAGCTATCTGCTTCACAATTTTGAACATCAAGAAAGAGAAAAATTTGCTGTTTTAGAGAATTTGGAGCCATGTTGATGAAGAAGCTCGAGACCAGAGACCAGAATATGTCTTGTGATTAGACAAGAAACAAATGAGAATTAGCAAACCCTTGAGCCCAGGCAAAAGAAGCTTAGAGAATTCTGAAGGACCCAACAGAGAAGGC
The DNA here is from genome assembly GCF_031878675.1 of Megascapheus bottae. Classification (NCBI taxonomy): domain Eukaryota; kingdom Metazoa; phylum Chordata; class Mammalia; order Rodentia; family Geomyidae; genus Megascapheus; species Megascapheus bottae. The sequence continues at coordinate 2,439,319 of NC_143527.1, forward strand.
TCTGCCCAGGTCAAGTCATTTGAGTTGTGGAAATGCACCTCTTACCTAACCAGACACATCACTCACTGACTCCTTCTGCGGTACAATTCCTGGAAGGTCTGAGGAAGAGTGATTTCAAAGTAAACTTCTTACCAAGGCCACTTTTTTGTTTTTTTTAATTAAAAGTTTTTATTAACACTGAGTTTTTATATCATTTTTCAGATTTCATGTTCAACAAACAAGTATTCAAGAAAGGAATCTCTCTATACAATCACTGGCATATAAATTTAAGAACATAATGAAAATTAAGCTGAGTCTTTATATGTCATAGATACATATCAATCTATATATATATATATATATGTCTATAGACTATTTATCCCACCATAGACTTGTATGTCTGTATAGATATATTTATTTCTCCAAATTCGTGTCAATAACCTTGAGTACCTGAGTACCTGAGTCCTCGCTCTTGTGCTGTTTGGATCTGATATCCACACATCAAGGAGACCATGAACCTTTGGTTCCTCTGGTCTTGGCTTATCTCACTCAATGTGACTGTCTCTAGTTCCATCCACTTGCCAGAGCCTGCCGTGAGTTGATCTTGTCTGGTGGCCACTGTTTGAATGACCTAAGAAGCTCCGGGAAGTGGAGAGACCTGCCTCTCTGATGGCTAAACCTTCAGGAGGAGAGGAAAGGAAAGGCCTAGAAAGCCTTAGCCTACAGATCTGCAGCCGTCTACCCCAGAGAGTGAGTAAGCCCTCGCCGTGTGTGAGGAGTGAGAGCCTTGTCAACCCCAGCAGCGTCGTTGCCCTCTTCATCCTCAGCACGATGCTTTCCAGGAATCTCGGCAGTGATGGCATGGAAGCAGATGGGCTGCTTCTCACGCAGGTGATGAGAACCACACCTCAGCCCCAGCCAAGCGTCTTCCCTGCAGCAAGGACACGGTTAATACCACGACTCTCGTCATCATTTGTGACCAACCGCCACACGACGAGGCGAACATGTCCTCGGCGTCCTTGGGACAGAGCCACGCTCCCTGACCCGGGACTGAACAGGAAAACTTTGCTTCATCAGCAGGAACTGAGCTGCAAACTGACGGAGGTCACGGCTGAACAGGAGCATCCCCAACCGAAAAGCAGGAGCGGCGCTCGATCCTCAGAGGCCGGAACTGACAAAAGGGTCTTCTCCTGAGTTACACGACCAGGTTCACGTAGGAGCCGTCCGTGCAGGGCCGCTAGGCGCCAGAGAACCCCAGGGACAGCGCCTGCCTCCAGGGGAAAGGACTTGGGTGTAGCAGGTGAGCTGGCTGCCCAGGGCTAATGGAGCACTTGGGAAGGGATGCCATCACTTACCCGGCGGTGCTCACGCCTGCACTCCATTCCTCTCCTTGTCCACTTACTTATTTCACCAACTCCCCGATGAAATAAATCCCAGCTCAGTGAGTGGGGAGGAAGGAAGGTGACGCTGAAGGTGAACTAAGCTTTCACTGCATTTTTCCTAATAACTCAGCACAAGTACCTGCCTCAATGGAGAAATATGTTTAGTGTCTGGGCCTCCAGTGGGTCAGGGAGAATTTTTTAACCTAATCTCCCCGGCGCTCTCGCCTTATCGCGCGTCTGTGTGTATTTGCATCATTTTGAAGGGCAGGAGGACAAGTGGGTGCTCTTGTGCCAGGACTCTGAGCCACTCCAGGCTCCCAGCAAAGATGGTCGGGAAAGTGGCCAACTCTGTGTGCCTTCAGTGCCCCCGGGCCAGCCAGCTCAGGGACTGAGGCCACCACCTTCCACAACCCCCACCCACTGAGCCCTGCCCCATCTCCAGAGCACGGTCACTTCGTGGGACTCTTGACCACACTCGGCTTGGGCCCAGGGCTCAGTCCTCACTCTCCTCTCCTTCCTGACGAGGCTGGCTCTCTTGGCCCTCCTCTACAGGAGCCTAAAGGAATGCCCTGACCCACACTAATGCCCCGAACGCCTCCCAACGCATGAACGCTAGTGAGCGTCTCTAACTCTGCCCCACGCTGGCTCCTTATCATCTTCCTTATGGCCATGAATGGCAACTCTGTTCTTTCAGCTGCTCGGACAAAGGACCTGGTGACTCCCCGCAGGTCCTGCCTTTCACTCTCCCTGTACTTTGGGCCAACAAGCAAATCAGATTTCCTCATCCTTCAAAACACACCTCAGAGTCTCACCACCTCTCCTTCCTCCATTGCACCCTCCCTGGCCCAAACCACTAACGCGGAAGCAGAGACCCAGGCCCGGCCTCCTGCCTGAGCCTCTTGGCCACGTTCGCCACGTCCCAGATCACACCAGTGCCCTGCTCAGAAACTGGCAAGGCCTCCCAGATCCACATAAGCCAGACCTCACCGGTGCCTCCCCTCCCATCCCGGGCATTTAGAAACCCTCCGCAGCCCATTCTCCACCTCCACAGCGACGGCCCGCGCCCACGTGGCTTCCCTCTCCCCTCAGCTCTTAAGTGGCCTCTTGGCATTCACATTTCAGTCAAGTATCACTGTCCATGGGCCTTCCATGGCCACATCATAATGCCCCTTCCCCTTATGTGGTACCTTTGCTGCCTGTCATCTGTTCTAAATTTTCAGTTGATTACGGGTTCTCACAAAACACAAGCTCCATGAGGATAGAGATGGAAGGGGGGTCGCAGCTGTCTTCCTGCGGAGTCCTTACAGACTCAGGCACACAGGGAGACAGGCAATGTTTGTTGGTGGACAGTATCCTACACAGAGTCACCCCGGTGCGGAGAAGAAACTCCCTCGAGGATGAGAGCCTCGTGTCCTCGCAGAAGCCTCGTGTGGGCTCTGAAGGCCTTGCATACACACTCTCAAGGACCTGTCATGGATCCTGGTAAGTACTACTGGTCACTTTGAACACACACTGCCCTCGACCCCCAGTGTAGCGAGTGGTGAGTGGTAGCTACCACCCAAACCAGACACAGAAAAGATGGAGGAAAGTGGGAAAGACAAGGAGAGAGAATTTAAGCTTGATACTGAATATTTCAGGTTGCTTGGGAATGGTGCAGAACAGGATCAATCTTTTTAGAGGAACTTCAGCATCCATTCATTCACAAATCCTAAGCAAGTTTTGGGGAAAATCTTCTTCAGTCTTTCTGTAGTCTGGAATGTGACCCGCACTCACTATCCTTGCAAACCAAGGGGTGTTACTTATTTGAAACAAGTACCCTAGCAAGTATCCAGTGGTAGCAGTATTGAACACAGGAAGCCCAATACCAGGACCGAAGGATGAAAGGTAAGGTGATTGTGAAGCTGAATGGAGATAAACTGTCAAGAAAGGTCGTGTTGTGTCCAAGTAGCATGTCAAGAACAAGGAAACATTGCAAATCACTGGTTCCACAATAGAGGAGCTCAAGTGAAATCAATTACTTATTTACTTTTAATTATAACATGTTATTTTGACATGCATTTAATGTTGTAGAGACTTTACAAGACAAACACAAGGAACATTCATATGTTATTTACCCAGATTCACAAATTTACATCTTACTACAGTCATTCTATAATTTCACAAAAAGAATCAGAGACAGAAAAAAAAGCGGCATGTATTTTCAACCATTAAGAGTACTTTAACGGTATGTTGAATGAGATAAACCAAGTTCAGAAAGTAAATACTGAAAAGATATATATATATATGTACATATATATATATATGTGCATGTTAACGGGCACACACATATGCACTGATACACTGACACAGAAACAGACACACAGGCTGTGATTCTAACTACGGGGCTGTTAGGAGATGAGGGCAGATCGAGGGTGAGTGACTTTGAAGGACATTTTCACTATGTTTAAAGATGACATAAAGAATCTCAATGAAATTTCAACAGTTTGGGGGAATGAGGAAAGAGAAATTAGTGGAGAGGAATAATCTGATCAAAACAAATATGCATATGAAATTTCTTAGTACAATTACTATACACCTACAAAAAGAGAATGACTAGAAAGCAGAGATTCTATTTAGGAGAGGGAAAGGCTACCTAAGTGAATGGATAAGGATGAATATAATCAGAGCAGTTCACTTGCATATATAAAAACAGAACAATGGGCTGGGAACCAATAGCTCATACCTGTAATCTTAGCTACCCAGGAGGTTGAATTCTGAGCATAGCAGTTCAAAGCCAGCCCATCTGGAAAAGTCCATGAAACTCTTACCTTCAAAAATGAAGAAGGAAAAGGAGAAAGAAAGGAAGAGGAGGAGGAGGAGGAGGAGGAGGAGGAGGAGGAGGAGGAGGAGGAGGAGGAGGAGGAAGCTGCCAAAAGTGGCACTGTGGCTCAATGGTAGAGTAATAGCCCCTGAGCAAAAAAGCTCAAGGACAGTGCCCAGGCCCTGAGTTCAAGCTTCAGGACTGGAAAATAAAAGGAATAATAAAACCTAAAATTATTTTAAGGAGGTTTTATACCAATGTATGCTACTAACAAATTAAATAAATAAAATGCAATGCCCAGCAAAAAGGAAGGAAACAATAATATGGCATCTCCGAGTCCCTTCATTATCTGACTGTGCAGTCGCTCAGCATGGGGGCCTTCTCTTGTGGGATTACAGCACACTTACCAAAATCAAAATAGTGAGTAGAGTCCTGTAGTTGTCACTTTTTGCTTCTTGGCACGAAGGGTCCGCCACATCTGTCTATTCAGCAGTAAACCAGAATGAGGGAGACGTGTATGCACAATTTAGGGCTTTCTGTATCCTTGGCTTCTTGTTAAAATTAAAGGTGACATACCGAGAATTTACATTCACTTAAATCATGTAATGAGCACATTTCTTTTTGGACAGTGTCACCCCTTCCCTCACTCTGTATTCATGGTTTCTGTAATTCTCCTCACTTCCCAGTCACTTCTAGCCCCAGGATAGGCCAGTAAAGGTTATGAGTTTCTCCCTGAGTTCTTCCTGTTTCAGGTTACAAATCTGGGGGTGTCCTGGATTGAATGAATGAATGAATGAATGAATGAATGAATGAGAATATCAGCCAGCGGCTTTCCCTCAATCCTGGGGGAAAGACAGGTTCCTCCTGTCTTTCCTCATTCTCAGTGATTTCAACAGCTGGTTTTTGAACTTTGTCCCGACTTCACAACCACCTGTGAAGCTTGTGCTATCCAAAGCAGAATTCAAAGCGTCTTTTTAAACGTAGAACTTCTTGTGATCCTTAGAGCTTCTGGTCCACTGTCAGCTCATTCATTGTATGATGCTGAAAACTTGGTTACTATCAACATGATTATTCTTTCTGTGATGAAGAATCCAACATGGATTCATTTATTGGTAATTGCCATTTACTTGAGAGTGGCTTCTCTGTGGAAATTCTAAAACATACCCCTAGTGGTTCAAGTTGAAGTCATCTTCTTCAGAAATGGGAAATCTAATATGTACTGCAAATAATGTAATTGGAACTACATTTCTTTGGAAGTCAGAGCAAATGAACATCTCAGAAGGAACTCTCTCTCCTTGCAGTGCATAGGATATGCATAACCATTTCCATGTATGGATAATTTAGGAAAGCAGAGTTTACATAGTTGCAAGTTGATATGCCTAAGGAGAGTGTTAATTAAACTTTGCATTGTAACTCTAAATATACCCAAGACACCTTTTCAAGTGCTCCCTCTCAGATCTATCCTACCACAGCCCTTCAGCAAGAGTCCAGATAAGCACTGTCTTCTTTTGGCACTCCACACTCCACATTCCACACTCCTGGAACCTCAGACAAAGGAGAACAAGGACATGTTTAAGGCATTACATCCTGCTGTGTACATCCCTAGCTCTGTGCTCTTCTTTGTCCCCAGTCTCCTGGCTCCTGGCATATGCTTCATTCCCCAGAGCATTTATTCCAGGAGTGCCAAGACAAGATACAACCCTACATGCACTGTCCCCAGCTACTAGGCAAGTACTTCACCAAATGTGGGCCAGAAGTGAGGCCTTGGCTAGGGCTGGAGGCCTCGGAGGCTGCACTGGAGGAAGCTGGAACTATGCTTACAATGACACCCAGATTCCATGAAAAGTCGCTGCCACCTTGAGATTTATGACCATCCTCTACCTGTAACTCTAACCTAACAACATGTCATCTTTACTTTTCATGTTATTTATTTACAAGTGCATTTTCAGTATCAACCCCTTCATTCATTAATCCTAATGTGGCCTTTTCCAATGTCTACTTACCATTTTAAATACTTAGGATAATTTACAGGGCTTTCTTGAACACAGCCAAGGTATATTATATGAGGCTAGCTTAATGGAAAGTCTTGTATACCAAAGCTGGAAAAAAATGCATTTAATTTATGATGGCTTTGAATTTTCATCATAATTTACTCATGGAGATCTATTCATACCAAGCAATACCAAATCAATTTTTCAAAAGCAATCAAAAAATAAAACAATAATGCAGATATTATTGTTGTCTGAAAGCCCAAACATATTCTATTCTAGGATTATGCAAATTATATTTAACTGTATTTTACTTAGATTATTATAAATGCTCTTGAGCGCATTCCATTAGGTTACATTTTGGAAGCACCAGATATACTCAACTGTATGTGTTCCTCTTTTCCCCATGAAAGAAGCTGTCAAAAGGTACCCCAGTTCAAGACTTGAAAATAGCAAAAGGGATCGATGGGAAATTAAGAAAAAAATCACCCAAAAATACATACCAAAGAAAACACATGCTTAAAAGATCAAAAGGAAGAGTCACATTCTAAAGGCCTTCCATGTGACCTCTAAGTCCTGAGGAGTCCACTGGCGTCCACTCTTAGCTAGGGGAAAACTCACCCAAGATTCTGACAGAGTGATGCCCAGAGGCCACTCACTCCTCCCCACACGGGGGCTCTGGGCAGGCTTCTTCTCTTTCTTCCCATAGGGAATATGTGCTGTTTTGCCACGTTGCCTACAGGAAGTCCACATGGCAAGAGAAAGACATGCACATGGCGAAGACCGCGTCCTGACGGACCACACCAAGACCTATGTGGCCCCGATGGACCACGCCCAGAGGTGCTGAAAGGACAAATGCTAGGCGCACAAGTCATCGGGGTGGGTGAGCCTGGCCGGGCCCTGGAGACCCAGCTCAGCAATGGAACACAGAAGGCCGGAATGCCGTCTGGAGCACAGGACATGACTGACCTGGAGCCCCGGGCAGACGAGCTGGGGGTTCAAGCAGGAGTCCCATTAGTAGAAGCACGTGAAGACAGTGCTTGGGACCTGAGGGCTGTGGCCTGGAGGGAAGAGGGGCTTCTCAGGGCCACAAAGCAGATCTGAACCTGATAAAAAAATCTTTAGCTTCTTTTGGTAAGCAGTGTGCAGCCCTGAGGAGCGTTGTCCACACATGGACGTGGTGTGGTGAGGAATGGCAGAGATAATGCTGATGCAGGGCACACCATTAAGGGGCCCCAGGGACTCACCCTCCACCAGGCGGTCTGAATCCGAAGGACCCAAATCTGGGACTTTCAAGCAGGGAATAGAACAGCTAGCTACAAAGATGATGGTGGTGGTGAAGTCAGAGCCCTGGTGAGTGGACAGTGATGCTGGCTAGAAGGCTGGAGATGCCATGAACAGAGACGGGGACTTACACGAGGTCAGAAGTTGAGGCTGGACACATAGATGCCATGTCCTGCCTGGGCCCGGGGCTCTGCTTGATGTGGTCAGCTAGGAAACTGCATCTGGAGCAGGGAGGAGAATGCCTAGGGGGAGGAGGGGCCTGCATTAGAATGGTCACGAGAGGAGAGACAGAAAACCAATCCAAGCAAGGGAGGTTCCACAGGCACCAGGGGGTCCAGGGGTGAGGAATTCAGGAACAGAAGGCAAGGGGGTTGGTGAGCTCTCCCCAACACTAAACTGAGTCTGTGAGTACCTGAGGCCTGCCAGGAACTCGAGAATCATGGAGTGGAGCGGGTAATCCACTCCCGTGACGTGACAAGAGGCTGCTTCATTCCTAATATGTGTGGGAAGAGCCTGAGAGACGTGAGGAAACTGGAGGATGGCATAATAAAACTCACCAAATGGCACTTTCAAACCCCTCCATATGGTTGTGGCACTGTGCTAAGCACAACAGCAGGCACAGGAGGCCAGGCCAGTCTCCCAACGTCACACAAAGGACATCAGTGTCACCAGAACCCAGCCTCCGTCACTCTGTGTCCAGAACCTCCAGTGTCCCTCACACCAGCAAGAGGACAAAGAACAGTAGAAAATCACCCCAGAAGTCAGCATTTCAGGGCACACCCTGAAGTCTCTGGAAAACTAAAAGCTTCTGCCCAGTAATTTCTCTTGTACATGACTTGTACACTGCTCTTATTTCAACTGTGAAAAAGGGATGGTCATGTTCCTAGGTTGTAGCGATCCGACATGCATAGAAGATTCATGATGAAAAACCTGATTCCAGCCAGATGCTGGTGGTCCACACCTGTAATCCCAGCTATCAAGAAGCTGAGATCTGGGGACCACAATCCAAAGCCACTTGAGCAGGAAAGCCTGTGAGACTCATCTCTCTAGTTAACCACCCCAAGGCCCAAAGGCAGCTGTGTCCAAGTGGTAGAGTTCCAGCCTCAAACACAAAACCTCAGGGACAGTGCATAGGCTTGGATTTCAAGCCCCAAGACCAACACCAAATACATGTATTTTCAAGCTCTAACTCTACTTGCCACACAGAAAAATCCATCTCAGCTGTCACAGGCAAGGCCTCTCCTCTGAAAGTTTTTTCATACCTTCCACTCACCATGGTTTTGGTTTTTTGCCTCTTTCTTCTTTCCTTCCTCCCTTCCTAAGGGAAATGTAACTGCAGTGTCCAACGGGGAAAAATGAGCCTCTATATTTTGCCTAGAGCACAGAACAAGTTCTAGATTCCTTTGTTCCTGTTAAATTATATAAAGTGCTCTGTATCCTGATTCGGGTAGGCAAAGAATCTCACTGTCAGGCTGGAAGCTTGCACGACGAAGCCATGGTAAACCTCCCCGTGTGGAGGACAATCTGATAACCCTCAGGCTCGGCCTGCCTGGGAACGTTCCATCTGCCTCTTGAGAAGAACACTTGGCTCCTCCAAAGTTGGCAAAGAAGAGAAAGGCTTCACGAGGACAGGGTACCAGATGTCATCCGCTGGCTCTCCTCCTCCGAGTCACGGTTGCCATGGAGATGCCTTGCTGGTTACTGCTCGGTCACCAGGGGAGCCATCAGGGCTCCCACGAGCTGGGGACACTCCTGTGACCAAGGCCACCGAAGGTACTAGGTCATCGGGAGGTGACGCCGCAGTGGGAGAACTTGCCACGAGTGGTTCCTGGGTCTCAGTTCCAGTCACAGAGCTGAAGCAGTGACATGCTAGCCTGGCTATGTCCCTACCCGTCCCCACCCCTGCCTCCTAGGGTGAACCCCCCACCCCCTCCAGAAGCCCAACTCAGACGTCCATCAACCAGAGCTCGCTTGCTCAGTCCCGGCTCAGCTCCAGCTCCCGTGCAAGGAAGAAGAGGGTCATGTTCACCACGCAGGCTCCCAGCTCAGCACTGGGCAGCAAGGCGGCGAGTCCTTCCTGGGGTCCAGCGGGGGCGCGGGCCCCACGGCAAGCACCTCCTTGCAGAGATCCTTCACAGAGGCAGGACCTGCCTGCACTGTGGCCACACTTGCAGCCACAAATGGTGAGGATGAATGGTGTGAGCTGGACCGGGGTAGGAGTGTGTCGTCGGGGAGAGCTCCAGCCTGGCCCACTGCTGGCTATGTCACCGCAGGCCACCACCGGGACTCTGGGTTTGCAGACGGGTCCTGGTGTGCATAGCTTCACGAAGGAAGCTGCATGGACCAGTCAGATATCAAGTCCACAATCCAGACACAAAAGTCCTGGAAAGTCTCCTATCCTCTTAACTGCAAAATAAATACAGGCCAACTCTATTTCCTGTGTTTGTGATTCACTGAGAGCTACTGGCATGAGAAGACAGGCTGAGGGGATTTACTCCTCTGTCCCATTTTCCTGCTTCCTTCCTTCCTTCCTTCCTTCCTTCCTTCCTTCCTTCCTTCTTTCCTTTAAAAATATTTTAAGGTCAAAGGGTCTTTCAGCTGTAAACAAAATGTAAGTGACCCTCATGGGAGGTATTTAAAGCTGGGTTTGTGCACTGCACAGACTGGCTGTGAAGAGATCTGTTGTCCTTGGCAAATTCCCTTGATCCACAGCCAAGGAAGGTGTAGTCCGGGTGAAGTTAACCCGTGGCTGGTGAGAGTGGGGTCCACCAGACCTCCATTCCATGAGGGGCTGGGAAGGAAGAGCATGGAGTCAGGGGACAGGGGGGAGAGCACAGGACAGGAGCGTGGAGTCAGGGGACAGAGGGGGAGAGCACAGGACAGGAGCGTGGAGTCAGGGGACAGCGGGGGAGAGCACAGGACAGGAGCGTGGAGTCAGGGGACAGGGGGGAGAGCACAGGACAGGAGCGTGGAGTCAGGGGACAGAGGGGGAGAGCACAGGACAGGAGCGTGGAGTCAGGGGACAGAGGGGGAAAGCACAGGACAGGAGCGTAGAGTCAGGAGACAGGGGGGAGAGCACAGGACAGGAGTTGGGGGTCTGTGGGGTAGTGGGGGGAAGGCCCACAGGACAGGAGCGTGGAGTCAGGGGACAGAGGGGGAGAGCACAGGACAGGAGTCGGGGGTCTGTGGGGTGTGGGGGGAAGGCCCACAGGACAGGAGCGTGGAGTCAGGGGACAGCGGGGGAGAGCACAGGACAGGAGCGTGGAGTCAGGGGACAGAGGGGGAGAGCACAGGACAGGAGTCGGGGGTCTGTGGGGTGGGGGGGAAGCCCCACAGGACAGGAGCGTGGAGTCAGGGGACAGCGGGGGAGAGCACAGGACAGGAGCGTAGAGTCAGGGGACAGGGGGGAGAGCACAGGACAGGAGCGTAGAGTCAGGGGACAGGGGGGAGAGCACAGGACAGGAGTTGGGGGTCTGTGGGGTGGGGTGGGGGAAGGCCCACAGGACAGGAGCGTGGAGTCAGGGGACAGCGGGGGAGAGCACAGGACAGGAGCGTGGAGTCAGGGGACAGAGGGGGAGAGCACAGGACAGGAGTTGGAGGTCTGTGGGGTGGGGTGGGGGAAGGCCCACAGGACAGGAGTGTGGAGTCAGGGGACAGCGTGGGTGGGGCGCCTGCCACAGGACAGGAGCGAATCTCAGGTTCAAGGACCATTCTGCTGACCAGATTGTCACATTTCATTTCTTCTTGGGAATTAAACTCTGGAAGGTTTGATTTACTGGAACTTCAACATCTTGCATTTACAGACAGTAATCAAATGTTCAATGAGTCCAGACATCTGAGTGGACTTTGGGAATAAGTTTGGCGTTTGAATGACATTTCTTATGCACAGAGGAAGAAAATTCAAATGCTGCCAGCACGCTCCAGTCAATGTTCCCTGCATGATGTGTGAGGCCGGGGTACAAATTACCTGTCACAATTGTTTACCCCTCTCCTTTCTCGGCAGGAGACGGCTCACCTGCACCTTGTCATGTGACTCGAGGTAGCCAATGGTCAGGCTCGACCCTGGGGCTTGCCTGGGCCACGGGATATGGGCAGCGTGATGCACCACACACCTGAGTAAAAGCTTCAAACCTCGGTGTGGTTTGGCTCTTCCAGTGTACGGCCTCTCTGCCACGGGAAAGCCTGTGCCTTGCAAGATACACAGTGCGTATGATCTTGTGGATGAGCTGTTTGCCACGAGAAAGAAATTGCCATTGTTATAAACCACTGAGACCTGAGAGCTGTCACTTCAGCATGCCTGACTAATGTATGGAGACGTGATTGCCGCCGAGACAAGGTGAACATGGCTTCAAGGCTCACTCGATCCACAGTCGACCAGCTGGAGTTGGGATGGAAGTCTAGCCTTGAAGCTGAGGAAGTAGCATGAAAGCAGTTGGTCATGGTCAAGTTCAGAAACGATGTTTCTGACAGGGCAAGGCTCACGGGGGACACTGGAGAAGGAAGACCTAGGTGGTTAGAAATCATTCTGTACACATCAGAAAATACATTTCCATGTCATCAACTGCATGAGAAAAGTCTAGAATGCAGCCTACACACCTGATTGCATCAACGCTCTGGTCTCTCCCCCCATGGGGAGGAAATGGGACCCTGTGCCTTTGGTGAAGATGAGGAGAAGGAAATTTCTCGAGTCAACTAAGCTTGGGGAATCTTCTGCTATATGCTTCTCTTGGGGATTCTTGATGTAGATTATAAAGGCTCTGGAAGTCCCTGATAAAGAAACTTCACTTGACTCAACATTTCCCAAATGTTTTCGTATCATACACCTGTCTTTCTCCATCACCTCGGGGATGGCCCTGAGGAACACGTACTGATGTATACAGTAAGCTGTAGTCAAAGGCCTCCCACCGCATATCAACAGGCATTCCACCATCCGCAAAACACCAACCCATTTCCTACACGTGGATATAAACCCATCTTTTGTGCTATGATCAACCATCACTTACCACAAACATAATGATTTCATTACTGTGCAAAGACGACCCGAGGCAGACTCACAGAGTTGGTATACTGACTCGTTCGGGATACTGAGTCATTGCCGATATCTTAGAGATTTCAGCTGACCTGTCAGCTGAGCTGTCCGCGTTTCTGCTGCTTGTGGGAGCGTCACAGTACTGGCATTCCTTAGTTCCATCTCCTGCCTAGCCACACTCCCTTGAGTAACAAAGTGAACGCCCCTCTCCCACTGTGTCCGCTAGCCCGTCTGCCATGGGACGCGCCGATATTTAGGGAAGTGCACCAGTTCTGGTCGCAGTCATATTGTTCTTTCTGCATGTGTGGTCCCAAGTGATTCCCGAGCTTTGAAGCGGAGGGAAGGAAGACGAGCCATCCCGGGCACTCTTCAGAACTCCCCAGCGCTCTACTAGGATCTGGCCGGTGGCACTTGCTGCTTATTTGAGAGTGTTCCTGGATTAATATTGTGATGTGGGATTTCTCAGGTAATCAGAAGTGACCTCCAATGGTTTCCTTAGAGGAGATACCACACCAGGCAGCTGAAGTGCCAGCGTCCAACTGTGGATAAAATCTACTTCTGCATTATGGAGTTAGCCTGAGATAAATGGTCGAATGTTCTCTGGAAGTCATCTGCATGACAGATTAAAAAACTAGAGGATAAAACATTTGTTGATAGCTATTAATGAATTAATGGATTGCCTCTGTTACTAATGTCTATCACCAAAATGAAGATGTCTTCATGGATGAAGTCAATTGATGAAGACTTCCATTTCTTTTGTGTATTTGAACATTCTAGGCCATGGGCTAATTTCCCTCCATAAGATAGAGACAGTGAAATCCATCAGGGTGTATCCTGAGCAAGAAGAACACAGCACAGATAATACATCGACCCACTCTTCTCTCTGGCAATAGCTGTGAGCCAAGGCTGTTGGCTCCATCTCTATGTTCTGGTTTCAGAGTTTAAAGAAACCATGTGGAAACAGTAAGACGCTCATCCCTCCATCCTACTGTGTTTGGTCATGGGCCAAGTGACTTTGCCATGTGCTTTGGGGACAATGCTAGGCTGCTCCTGGGATCCTTGGGAGAAGATGGGCACGAAGGCCTGAGAAGGCACTCCCACATTACCTCTCCAGGGCTCTCCCCTTCACCTCTCCATAAATGACAATTTGTTGTCTGCAGACACACATTTCTCTCTGAGCGATGTGTACAAGGCCTTTTCTCCTATCAGTCAGTAAGGCTCTTTATTCTCCTGGCACATCTAGCACATCTGCCTGAATGGTCCAGAGCAAGTTTTCCAAGGTGACAGAGAGGCAGAGACGACCACTTTCAGGATTCCTGTGGCCGTGAGTAGCCCAGGACAGATGGAGACATCTGAAGAACATTCCTGGACCGTCCCAGGTACATTTAACATGGCAAAATTTGCAAGATAAATAGAATTTTATTTATTTAATGTAGCACTTATATTGTTATAACTGCTCTGATCTCACAAGTCGAATTACTAAGCTCAATTAGCAAGGGTGTGGCTTTCTGTCTATTAAATTCTCCAGTGTTATTTTGATCGGAAAAACTGTTTTTAATGACAAATTGAGATATAATTTGCAATTCCCAAGAATGTGTCCTCACGTGTTTGACTCAGTGGTTTTTAATACATACACAGAATTGAGCAGCTGCTCTCATAGGAGACATCACATAAGCTAAATCATACAACACGTTGTCTTCCATCCCCGGATCTCAGCACAAGGCCTTCCAAGCTCATTCTTGTTTCTTTTTGTGGCTGCACAATATTTCACCTATGGATAGACCACACTTTAATGATCAGATATAAGGCTGGACACTCACCTTGTTTCCACCCTTTTGCTCTTGCAGATAGCGCTGCTGTGAGCTGGGTGAGAAGCTCTGGGCTCTCTCGGTCTGCTGGAGTGGAACTGGCCCCGTCGTTTCCCCACAGGCTCGCGTGTTAACAGCCTTCTGCCTGACTTCCAGTGCTGTCAAGCCACAACTGGACCATGAGGGTAGCAAGCTGCTGGACAGACAGTCAAGAGGGGGGGTCCAGGTGGAAGTGTATTTCTGAAAGTGTGCCGTTGAAGGGCGTCCGTGTCCCTGGCTTGCTTGCTTTTCCCTTCACCTCTTTCTCTTCCTCCTTCCCCTCTTCTTCCTCTTCCCCTCCTCCTTCTCTTTCCGTCCTCCTCTCTCCCTATTGCTCTTCCTCTCTTCCTTCCCCTCCTCCTCTCCCTTCTCCTCTCCCTCTCCTTGCCCCTCCTCCCTTCCTCTCTCTCCACGCTTCCTAGCTGCCATTAGGCGCCAGCCTCCTCGAGCACATATTGAACCACAATGATGCTCGGCCTTTCAATGAAGCCAGCCAGCTCCTATCTGAGAAATCTGTGAAAACAAGAGTCCTTCTCCCTGTAACCTGATTTTCACGGGTCTTTTGCCACCACAGCTTTAGCTAGTGTACCAGGCAGTGTAAGACGGCGGTTCCTATTTTGAGGATCTACCGGGTAACGTTTTAAAGTTGCTCCACTTCTTTGATTTAAAAATAGAGGAAGAAGTGGTCACCGGCCTAAAGTCCGGAAGGAAGGGCTAAAGAGTGGCTTGCATGGCACAACCTTTGCGTTACGCACCGCGTCACACTTCCATCCCCTTCCCCGCTGGGCACCTGTCACAGCAGCTCGTGTGGCTTAGGGGGACTTTAGCCGGTGAGCTCCTCTTCCACCGCTGACCCTGCAGGAGTCGGTACTGTTAGGAGCTGCACGTGTTCTTCAGCAACTACAAACTGTTTCTGGAAGCTCCTCCTAGGACCTGACGCTGAGTTTTCAGACACATTGTTGTTGGAGCATTCTTCCAGGCCAGCCATCAGAGCAGAAGACCTCAGGTGCTGATTCTATGGGATGCCATGTTTTCCCTGCCCTCCCATGGCTAAAACTCTGCTGGGGAAACAGCGCTGTCCTTGCTTTCGGACTCCTCCATGTTCCCCCTGGGAGACCTCTCCTCTCACAACCACCCCTGCTGCCTCGCAGAGAGGCGGCGGCAGGTCCCAAAGATCCCACAGCTCAGAAACAAAGGCTCGGCTTGGCTTTGTGCTCATCACATCCAACTCACCCTGCCTTTCATGAGCACCCACCTTGAACAGCCCCCTTGTCATACACGTAAGATGACTGTTGATACAAATAAGAAAACAAGCATGCCAGCACCAGCCCTCCTGAGGCTCCCCAGCTTTCCCCCAGACAATGCTTCTCCGATCCCTGGGTAACGTTAAAAACAGAATTTAATCCAACAGCACAAGTGTTTTAGCCTAATCTAATGATTTTAAAATACTTTCTCATTTGTGAAAGGTGCACAGAGTAGCCATCTAATTACTCGAGTTGTAAGTTGAAGATAATTTGTGATTGCAAGAGAGA
The DNA here is from genome assembly GCF_031878675.1 of Megascapheus bottae. Classification (NCBI taxonomy): domain Eukaryota; kingdom Metazoa; phylum Chordata; class Mammalia; order Rodentia; family Geomyidae; genus Megascapheus; species Megascapheus bottae. Next base: position 2,455,160 of record NC_143527.1, read on the forward strand.
CAGCTCCTGATGTGGTAGTTAAGAAGCGATGACATATATTTAAGCCGTAATTAAACCCACCGATTCCATTCCATCCCTTCCTAACTGGAACAGAGGCTTCCGCAGCGTTCTGAGGTCCCATCTTTCTCTTCTTGCCTGGGCACGTGGCTGGCTCCAGGCTGCAGCCAGGCCTATTAGCAGGTAGACTATTAAAATGCAAATGTGCGGCCACTCAAGTGACTCCAGTGTGTACATCTGACCTCGCCTGGGGCTGAGGTTCACCCTGTCCCCAGAATCACTCATGTTCTGACCCTGAGAGTGACCACTGCTCGCTGGTGAGAAGCCTCATCTTGAGTTTCTTGGAGGTTCCTTCTTTACACGCATTTTACATCGCTGAGTAGGTTTGCAACAAGAAGGGCAGAGGAGACTCCTGACTGCCTGAGCAGCTGCCCTGTGGTCTTCCTGCTCATCTCACACACTGCTCCAGGGCTCCAGGACCTCAGACAACACAAAAGAGCTAACATCCTTTACTGCCCACAGAATTTACTACTAGGGGCAGCTCTCAGCCCCCAGAGAAGTCAAGTCCTGTATTCACACTTTCTTTTCCTTGGGGCAGTGGTTTTGGGTTTTTTTTTCTTTCATCCCTTTCTATTCCTTGAAAACGTATCTACAAATTCTTCAGCCAGAAAATTGTTAAGGAGACTTATTTCGCTAGTTACTTGTCTCTTTCCTTTCTTTCTAGAAAGATAGACTTCCTCCAGGACTCTTGTCATTCCAGCAGCCTTCGATTTGACTAGCTCTCCACTGGAAGAATGTTTTAGTTTAAGATTGCCTTCTCAAGAGATTAAAATTGAGGATAAAAGGCAAAAAACTTACTATGTGTGACTCGTGCCCTCTACCAAACCAATGTCATATGGAACCAATCGAGGACATTCTGTTCATTGATTGTCAACTGTGTTTTTGAACACTAAAACAATTTAATCAGTTATCAAAATACTCAAATCCCACTGAAACAAAAGAAACACTGGCCACAGTTCTCTTTTGTAGTTCATTTCATTTTGCCTTATTTTATTTTAAAAACAAAATAAACATGAGGAAGTCTAATCTGGTACTCTCAAATTTACTTAGAACTCCATTTCATAGAACCCTCTTTGAGTCTGCTTTTCAGTTACACTGATACTTCAAATCCGGCAAGCTAGATCTCAGGAGTTACTTTTGATAACTTGATTTTTAAAAGTGCAATTCTGTATTTTCTTTCTTCTGACTTGTGACCTTGAATATATAAACTTATTATTTATTTAAACAAAATAAATTATTTAATGATGAATTGGCAACATACAGAGCTTGAAAACCAGACACTGTACACTGTAACTATAATTATTCCTTTATCAGTTTTGAAATGAACTCTGCATCCATGTTTCTTCACTTCACTGAATCTTTTTTACATGACTGTTGTTGCTAAGGAACCATAAAGATGGACAGAGGGGAACTCTGAAGATCGAAAAAGAGTAAAGAGAAGTGAACCAATTCCCCAAAATATATCAGAACAATTCACTCGGTAATCCATTTGTAGTCACTGAGGAGAATATCGATTCTGGATAGCTACCCTCTAAACCACCCTCTCAAGGGAAATGGGGACAGAAGAGGTTGGGTCCATTCAAGATGGAGCCGGCCTCGCACGGCAGGGTGGGGCCTGCTCGGTCTGCAGGGAACCCCACACCTGGTCTCCTTCCCGCAGAGGGATTCCCATGAGCTTCTCCACCAACATGTTTCTCCATAAGAAGTCCTCAGCTCTTTCCAGTTCACCTCCCAAGCCATATTCCCTTCAGATTTCCCAATAATGGATAGGGTGCCCCCGACCAGGAATCAGAGGCTTAGACTCAAACCCAAAGGAATGGTAATGTTTTTAGGGACCTATGTTTTTTTTAGTTAAGAAAAATAGGAATATTTTTGTTCCTCTCTTTCACTACAGCTTCTCCGGTTAGTCAGCATGCTCAGTCCATTGACCAACACCCACGCCACATGGGGCAAGCAGGCCGTTTCAGGGGCCGGTGGTGGGGACAGATCAAAGCGTGCTTTCTGCACATCTCCTGCTCCCAGGATGCAGGGCGTCTTCAAAACTCAAATAAACAAGCTGAAGAAGTATGATAGAAAGCTTTACTACCAAATACTCTAGGAATACGACTTAAACTCTGTTTGGTTATCGAATCTCTTCCATATTCGATCTATATTGAATGATGGACAAGGTTGCCTTGTCTCTCCACGCTTCTCGGACATGGGGCCAGCCTTTCAGGGAGGAGGTTCTTGACTAGCGCATTGTGAATTCTTTTCGCAGCCTTCATGAGGATGCACCAAAAACAACGTGACTCTGGCCTACTCTGGTAGGCCTGGAAGCACCTTCGGCTAACAAGGTGGACTCAAGCTGCCTTCTATTGCAGATGGTTTTATACGGAGCGCAGTGATTAGGCAGGCATATCCTTGGGTCTTGTTTTCAGTGTGAGTGTTAATAACTAGTCTGTACCAGGCTCGGCCTACTGTGGAGAGTTTATTCAACATAATCTATATTCCCTCTTCCTTAGCAGCCCTTAATGAGTGGAAGGGATTGGGACGTTGTTCCTAGCCAAGCCAATATCCCATGTGTTATAAATGACATTTCATCCTCCTATGCAGATTTCCTGCACTGAAGTGAATTATTTACAAGGCAGAGCTTGTGGGCTCCAGCAATCAGCTGAGATTTACACCTACACTCTGTCTCCACGCGCCTGCTGGGAGAAGTTGAAGCTTCTCGCTGCCCGGTACAGGCTGAAGATTTAACTGGAGCAGCTCTTTGCTAGGGAAGTGCTCCCTTCCTGGAGGACAGCTGAAGAGGCTACACAGAGAGGAAGGGAAGGAAAACCTGAGCCCCTTCCCCAGCTTCTTCCTGCTGCCCCCACGAGGCGGCCCCCATGGAGGTGAGGGAGCTGTGTCGAGGACAATGGAGACGCCAGGAGGCCTCTGGGCCCCATCAGAAGTGATTTTATAACCTCCAGTTTTAGTTAAATAGTATGCTCATTTCCTCTTGAATGTGTGGAAGTTTAACTTTTCTCCTAACTCAAGCTCTATGTCCAGCAAGCATCTTCCATCCTTAGGGAAACAGAAGAACTGGTAAACTCCCAATTTACAAGCATAAGAGAACGATCAATAAGAGTCCAGTGCCAGCCAAATTTACCCATGGAACTAAAATGATAACACAGCCACGCACAGGTGGCTCACCCCTAGGAGATACTACACACCTGGGTAGCTCCTGGCTACTCAGGAGGCTGAGACCTGAGGACCACAGTTCAAGGCCAACCTAGCAACAGTGCAATCAAGTCCCTGAGACTCTTATCTCGCCAGAAGTAGCGCTGTGGCTTCCAGTGGGAGAACTCCAGCCTTAAGTGCAAAGAGGCTCCGGGCAGCACCCAGACCCTGAGTTCAAGACTTGGACTGGCAAAGTAAATGAATACATAATTAAATACCATTGTGACCAAGTTAAGTACATATTTAAGAGCTGTAACCCAGAGGCAGGCCCAATTACTAAGGAAAAGGTGGGATTTTGTTTTAAACATGTGGAATGAACACAACTATATTGTTGGAGAAAATAAAATAAACATCCCTATTTTGCATCGCAAGCAAGAGTAAATTTTTGTTAAATCATAGAGCCACATGTAAAACTCAAAAACCAGAGGCTGGGGATTTAGACCTTGTATTCAGCATGTGGGTAAGTCCTGAGTTCAATCCCCCAAATTACTAAGAAAATAAGTATACAACAACAGAACCAAATAGCATAGGAATGAAATATAGAAAGACATTTTTGTGATCTTTCAATGAGAGTAAACATAATGTGAAAGGGCAAAAGATATTTGGCTTCAAAATGCCTTAAACTTATTTCCAATGAAAACCAGACTAAACAAAATTAACAAGTAGCAGACTGGGGACACAAAATATTTACAACTGACTGACGATTAATTCTCCAGATTGAGACCATCCAACTCATGTAAAGAAGTGACCGACGATTCCTGAAGGGATTCGGAGTGTAGGAAGTAAATACAAATGGCCGATAAATCTATAAATGGTGTCCAGCTGCATTATGGATCAAAGAAATGTGAACGTAGATAACAATAAAAGCTTATTTTCCAAATCTGACTGTTTACATGTAAGACAAGGCTAGCAGCAATTCTTGCTGAGGGTGTGATAAAATAGAATGCTTCATAATTGTCACCAGAATAACCAACTGGTACAAATTTAGGGATGTGGCCAGTTGGCATTAACTAATAAGATCTGATCTTTGCATATCCTTTACCAAGCAATTTCACTTTTATGAATCTATCAAAAAGACAAAAACATTGTCAAGATATATGTACAGTAATGCTGAGTACTATTTATAATGGGAAACGTTGGATAACGCCTAAATAAATATCAATTGTAGAGTGCTTTAATAAATTATGATAGAGTTGAAAAATGGAGTGCCAAGCTTTCATTAAACTCTCTGAACAACCTATTTCCATCCATAGGGGAACAGTTAAATAAATTGTAGTGTCCCATTAAATTGCATATTGGATAGCTGTTGAAAAGAGTGAGAGCTAAACCTGGAAAGATGGGAAGCTACATGGGCCACAACTAGAGAGTAAAACAAGTTGTAGACGAATGATTCCTGGTACCAGCGGATGAGTGATTGACAGATGACTGGATGTAGAGGATTCATTCAACTTCTTATTGACTTTGTGTGTTATCAAGGGAGGGGAAGCAACATCATGACTGTAGCAGCGTAGGGTTTTCTGCTATTCTAATAAAAAACAGTTCAAGAATCTGTATAATTTATGCTCCTTGAATTCTGCTGGAATTCAAGACAAAATCAACATTTCCTCTTCTTTTCTACCAGTATCCCCCATACCTGAGACGGCAATGCCAATTAACCAAGCTGCTTGTGTGTAGAGGTCAAAAGAGTCGAAACTATCCGTGTGGAAGGGTTTGGTTAGGATTGTGAAGTCTTGGGTCGTTACATTTTTGTGTCAAGTGTCCACTCTTGCCTGATCTCCTTAATCCATGCTTCAAAACCAGAAACTAAACAGGGCAAGCCTTCTAGTTTTCGGGAGTGCTGAAGGATGTGAGATGCAGGCCAGTCAGAGGCAGTGTTTTGGGTTCTTTCCATTCTTTTCTCTTTTTTTCTTCTTTTCATTTTTTATTTATTTATTTTGCGCCTTTTTCAGCCTTTTTTTTGTTGGGCAGTCTTTCATGTGGACATGTCGATAGCCACTTGGGATGGAGTCTGCTCAGACTCCCTCAGCTCCCTTCCTCTTTCCCAGAGGGTCTTCATTTCTGCCATCAGAGAGGCAGACAGCACTTGTTCACTAGCCGCTCTGCTCCCTGCAAATTCCCTTGGTCTCAGTGTGCTGGCTCCTGTCTGCCCAGGCCTGCCTTCTCCTTTCTCCTTTCCTCCTCTGAGTACCCACCAGCATGCCAAGTCAACGTGGAGCAGGGGTCGCCATTCTAGTCCCTGATATGGCACCAGGGACCTAGTAAGTACGCCATAAACAGAAGCTTTCATACAGATGAAAGTAGTTTTTGAGACCAAACACATTCTTTCTATTTGCTTACCATGGAAATGTTTTCTTCTTTGACAACTTTTATTTATGTAATCCACAGTAACATGAAACCTGTCTTTGAAAATAAATACAGACAGTTGTGCTGGGCAGTGGCTTTGTGTGTGTGCATGTGTGTGCGTGTGTGTGTGTGTGTGTGAGAGAGAGGCGAGACAGACACAGAGAAAGAGGGAGGTAGAGAGAGCAAGAGGGGGACCTGAGAAGGTGTCCGTGCTGAGCGGGTTCAAAGCAAGGATTTGCTTGCAAAGTAAGTGTTTAGAGAATTTCCCCCCATGTTGTTTCCTAAGTTAAATGCTATAAAGTGCATAAAAGTCATTTGAGTGCTTATTTCATTCATTCATGAGTATTTGCTTATTTCATTAGTTCACGAAATACAATTTAGAGGTCTGGTTTGCCCTTGCTGGAGCATCCTAAGTGAAGGCTGGGTTTTGTGCAAAGATGCTAACACGAAAGGAGCTTGCCATATTCTAGAAACCAGGGGTCTCTCTCCAGCCAGGTGGGATCCACCTTGTGAGGCAGGGGAGGGGAGGAAGAGGGAACAGGGGAGGGTGAGAACCGAGCTGGGGAGCGCACAGACCCAGCCAGATCACTGCTGGCTTTGCAGGTCCTGCTCTGCTCTGAGGATGAGGAGCTGTTATGGGTTTTAAGTACACGGATGACGTGGCTCCCAGCTTCACGTGGAAATGTTCAGCAGCAAAACACTGATGGACGCAGGAGTCGAGACCGAGAGCCTCTCACATGTCTTCCCCAGATACAAGTGAAGGACCGCCAATTCAGCCAAGACGCCTAGAAAGACGCAGAGGCCACCCAAATGACAGCTCCGTAGAATTAGCCGTGGCCTGTCTTGGCAATGAGTGGGATTCAGTGTTGAGAAAGGAAATGTGGCTGCCGCGTGTTTGGATAGGAGCCGCCTGGAGCAAGACCGCAAGACCGAAGGAGGAGATCTGGGGGCTGGGGGAGGAGGGCTCTGGCTTCCTGGACTTCAGGTGTCCGGGAGCGCTGGGCAGAGGAGGCCAGGCGGCATCACCGCCAGCCAGTCTTCCAGTGTGCCTCGCTGCAGAATCAGAAGCTGCCCGGGGGAGGGGCGGCGGTGCCCTTCTAGCAGAGTGGGGCTCTGACGGATCCAGACAGCAGCCAGGGTCTGAGGAAGAGCCTGGGCACATGGACAGGGGAAGGCACCTGGGAGAACCTGGAGGGAGAAGAACAAAGAAAACCGAGGCCAGGTGGACCCTCGGCGGCAATGGCCAGCCGTCTCCGGCTGTGCGGGAACAGACGGGAGGGCCCTGCCACACTCCTCCCTCCTTCTTTCTCTTCTTCCTCCTTCCTTCCTATATCCTTCCACCTCTTCCCTCCTGCCCTCAACTTTTGCAGAAGTTGAAAGGGAGACACCCTTCTAAACAATGTCCTCTGGTGCCTTTTTCCCTCCTGGGGCTGCGGGCTCGTCATGTTCGAGATCAGGAGGCAGGACAACGTTGGACCCGGACCTCGGCCGGCCTGGGAGTTTGGGGGTCCAGGTTCTACAGGAAGAACGAATCTCTGGGCCAGCAGCAGCAGAACACCTACGCTCACCTGATTTCTCATAGCCGCTGTCACCTCCACCTATGTATCTGCTAGTGATTTATTAGTACCTACTCCACCTGTCTCCATCGGCAGGAGACGCTGGGCTGCCAAGTACCTTCTTTCAAGCGTAGAGAACCGAAGAGAGCACATAGGATTGTGACTTATTTTCCTATGTTGAATTTATAAAAAGATCTTTTGTGAGACGTTGCAGAGCCGTTTGTGGGAAGAAATTAATCCTATGAATAAAACTGCTAACCTCACCTAAAGTAGGTGCTTTATTTAAAGAAGGATCGATGGGGCTGGCTAAATATTATTTTTAGTGTTGATAAAGGCTTTTCATAACCTCAGGCTGCAAATGTGGGATAAACTGACACCCTGGGTATGTCAGCGACACCCTGGAGGCAGCTAAAGATGTCACAGGACGTGGGGCCGGGGACATCGCTGTCTCAGGGCCTCCGTCCCTCCCCCTGCCACACAGGCAATGAGAAGGGTTGCTTGTAGCCCACATGAATCTGCACACTGCTCCCAGCTCCCAGCCTCCTCTCTCAAGGAGCAGAATTTGTGGCTTGTGACTCCAGGGCTTTAAGGCCAAAGCCCTCCTCTGGGCTTGCTGGTGGCTCTCCCGTGGGCTCAAGTCTTTGGGCTGCAAGGCGGGTATAAAACTGAGATTCCATGTTGCGCTGATTTTCTTTCTGGTGTCAAGCCTCACGGTACAATTTCCTCCACAGAATAAATGCACACTGGATTCTGTCACTCCTCTTACAGGGCTGCTAAGGGCTGCAGGAAGCCCATGTGTACACAGTCTTCCAGAGGAGGGTCCCCAGGCTGCGAGCTGCCTGAGTTCAGATTGTCCCCTTTTGTTCCACAGCGTGCAGGCCTGTGCCAGTAATCTTCAGCCTCAAAACAGTCAGGAGATTTATAAATTCTAAAGTGGGTTCATTGGATTCAAGTGAACACAAGGGCCGGGAGTGTGGCCTAGTGGTGGAGCGCTTGCCTAGCATGCACGAAGTCCTGGATTCAACTCCTTGGTATCACATACATAGGGGAAAAAGCCGGAAGTGGTGCCGTGGCGCAAGTGGCAGAGCTCTAGTCTTGAGAAAAGAGAACATTAACTTTTACTCTTAACACTTTGATTATCTACAGCAGAGGTAGTTTTCTTTCTCCTGTTTGAACTTGCTTAGGAACACACTAGAACTACAATAAATAGAAACTTATTTGTCTCTCATGGCCTTGATATTATTTTTTTTAAAAAGATAAGGGGAAATTAGCAATTAGCAAATGGTGACTCACTTTATTTATTTATTTATCTTGTGGGTCATGGGACTTGAACTCTGGGCCTGGGCACTGTGCCTCAACTCTTCAGCTCAAGTTTACCACCTTACCCTTAAGCCAAGTCCCACTTCCTGTTTTCTAGAAGTTAATTGGAGTAAGAGTCTCAGGTCCTTTTGTACCTGGACTGGCTTTGAACCTTGATCCTCAGATTGCAGCCTCCTGAGAAGCTGGGATTTCAGGCATGAGCCACCACACCCGGCTTGGCTCACCTTTTCGAAGCACTAGAGTTTGAACCAAAAGGATGCCTGCTTTGCTCTTGAGTCTCTCTTTCCTCTTTACTGCTGAGGAATATTCTGGAAAAGAGCAGAGGACACCACTCAGCCCTTCGAATCAAAACAGCCCCAGCAGAGCAAAGAGCTTTTTCATTAGCACATCAAGCCTGTGGCCGTATTTTCAGTCTCCACTGAAACTTTCCCCTTGCAAGAGCTTTCACTTCTGCGGGGACCACCTAAGGCTGCGTGCGGTACATAGCAACCCAGTTTGAGACATTTCTGTGATGTTCTATACATCATATAGTAGCTAACAACCTGTCAAAGTCATCTTGACACCAAACTGAGAAGCTGATCGTTTGGGCAACATATTAGAAGAGATGAAAAAAGAAAGGGGAAAAAAAATAGATAGTCCTCATTACTGTAATAAAACCAGCAGAGACACACAGAGAATCAATTACGGATTGCGACCTAATGAACTAAGCCTCCGTCAAGTCAGGAGCCACACCGGCCTCTTGCATTATCAGATGATTTAGGGTGGAGCTCTGTCTGAAAGCAGGCCACAAGTCGAGGCAGATCCGTTTTCTTAAATTGTGGCTGACTTAATTACCTTGTTCCTGAGTGCAGGGATCAAACTGAGCAACTTAAGGTGCTAACGCTCTGCACCAGCTGGAAATGAAAAGGAAATAATTAACACCAACACGAGCTTCGTCTGAGGCTGTGGGACCTCCTGACAGAAGCAAGGAGTTGCAGAGTTCAGGCAGGTGCAGAGTCCTTGACAGGGGCGCCCCGCTCTGCCACTGACTGGCTTCGTCCGGTTGCTTTTGGTGGCTGAGCCCGGCAGGGTCCCAGTAGCAGAGCCAGGGGCTCAGAGGCCACTGCACAGCCAGGCGACCACAGGGCAGATCCGCCCCTGTGGGCTTGCTTGCGGACAGACGGCCTGGATACCCGGTACAGAGGGTAGCTCTTTTTCCAGAGCCCACACTGGTGTCTGAGGCTGTGACCAAAACCAGGCTATGTTCTTGTCACCGGTGGGCATTACTGCCCAGCACAGCCAGCCGACCTGCCAAGCAGGCAGTGGATGGTGTGGACTCAGAGGTCAGTGGTGGAAGGATACATGCGCTCGTGCTTTGAATTAAATTTGAGCCAGCCGTTTTTCATCTCATCTGTCACTGCAGTGCCCTTCCCCTTGCACTTGGGGAGGTGGCAAGGGCACCAAATCAGAATGTGTGGTCTCCATCCTGCGGAGCGGAAGAGCTTCTGGGGACACTGCATCCCAGGGTCACACCGGAACCGAGCGCGGGGCACTCCAGACGCCAGCTCTGCTCTCAGCCTCCCGGTGGGCTAGGGCTGGGTCTTTATCTCCACATGCTCCACGTGATTTGGAATAGGGGTCCTGGCTGGAGCTCCCACTGCCCTTACCGTGGATTCCCCCACCCGGTGACAGACCCACAGAGGGCAGACAGGGCCAGCACCCCTCAGGAAGGGCACACATGAGGACACATCAGGAAAATGGTCATAGCCGGAAGCGTTTGGACAACTGAGCACTGGAGGAGGACTTGGGCAGGCTGTGCTCTTCTCAGGAGGCCCACGCAGCCCTCTGCCACCAGTCACGGGCATCCACCACAGATGCCCTCCAAAGAGGTGCTTCTCCATCCTTAAGCCAGGTCAAGGCAAATGCAGCGTCCCAGGTGTGCTGTTCTGACAAGCCTCAGAGGAAGCCTCTGACTCAGTTATTCTCTGAATCAGTCCGAAGCTCTTGAAACGTTTCCTCTTCCTCAGGAGCCCTCATCCCTGTGGGAAGACATGCTAACTCAAACCACGAGCCCTATCTAAGGCATGTTAGCCTCTTCCCACCCAGAAGAGGGGGTCCACGCACCCCAGAGAGGGGGTCGGGACCCTGGCCCTCCTGCCAGCCCCACCTTCAAGGCCCATTAAAGGCCAACCCCAAGGCCACCAAACAAGCAGGCCTATAGGAGCGGGGAAGTCGAGTTCTCTTAGAGGGAAGGCAGGCTCTGCTCAGGCCCAGGAAAGCACAAGGCAGCCACGGTAAACCCCACCAGGCCTTTGCACCCCCACCCACAGGCATGAGCCTGTTAAACCTAACCTAAGAGCGAGGAGCCATCATCAGAAGTAATTTGCAAACCAATGATTCATGGACCTATCGTGAGGCAATTTCTTGTCTGGAGATTTTGCATAATAAAGTAATAAATGCGTCCAGTAGGCTCCTTGCTCAACTTAGGGTAGCAAAGAGGAATTAGACAATAGCCAGGAGCTCAATAAGAGGGAGGGAGAGTTGACGGAGCCCTGCCCTTTGTCACCAAGTCTTTATTGAATGAGAGCTGGGTCCACTGCAGTCCTTGCTGGCTAAGCCATCACCGTCCGTCCCTCCTGAAGACCGGGTGATTCGTTGGGAGTTAATATTGTCCAGAGTCATTCCTCCAATCCCCCCAAACCCCAGAATTCTGTAGGAATGCTTAAGAAGACAACATAAAACAACAAACCAACAAAACGGCCATTTAAAGCCGTCAGTAGACTCCATTCCGTACAGGAGGATCTTTATTAACGTACAATGCCAGGCTGGATTTCTGTCCTGCAGCCCCTTGAATCCACCCCAGAGCAATCCTCTCCAGCCCCCGCCCCCCATCACCGGGGAAGCTGCCAGGAGCAGCGTGGTAGGCTTTTCAGACCTCTTCCCTGACTACATCTAAACTCCCACAAGCATTTGTCACAGTGGGCCAAGGTAGAAGAGTCTCACAGCCTTGATAGTGAAATTCACCATTTAACCACACGTGCGGGATCGCCCTTCCATCTTCCCAATCCCCTTTCCAACCCAGCACACGACATGTCCACGAGACCAGGCTGCAGGGGACACTGCGCCCAGGTGGGTGCCGGTGCCTCTGCTGCCCCTCTGTCACTCTTGGTGAGACGAGGGTGAACCCGGAGGTGAGTCTGGGTGTGTGTTTTGAACTCCACAGGAGTAGCCAAGGCAGAACACACGAACCAGCTGGCCTAGTGCCTCCTGCAGAGGTCAGGCTGGCCTGCTCACTGCGGGCTCACCTCTGGGCTTCCTCGAAACAAAGATCTGAGAGTGGCTAATGTGCCATGGTGGCCCCTGCCCGTGGCCCTCAGAAGCCACTTCTGCAAAAACCAGGCCATCCCAAACCCAGCCGTGTGCTGCTCACAGGACCGGGGGCCTCATGGTGCCCTCTGACCCGGACCTCACCAGTCGGGACGCCAGCTGGCCTCTCTGCAACCCGCACAGGGCAACTGTGTGATGTCTGTGTGTCTTCCCCGCCGAGGCCTCAGGCCCCCGAGAACTGTGGCAATGTCCAGAGGTGATCTCCCCTACCCGAAACAGGAGTTCCACACCAATGCCTGGCTAGAAAGTGAGGACATGCTAACTGGATGAGTAAAAATCACTCACATTTGGGGATGAGTAAAAAAACGAAGAAGAAGGATGTTTGGAGACGAGTCAGCCAGGGCGGCTCCCCCGAGACGGCGCTGGCCATCTTACCAGTGGCCTCACTCACCCCCAAGGCCGAGGATGCACAGAGCTCCTGCCAAGCGGCGGTGGCCGGCCTCCCGCGGGGCTCCGCAGCCCCTCCCAGTGCAGCACAGCCATGTCAGAAACACCTGTTTGGGTCCTGATGACCCGATGAAACTCACAGCCCCTGGTCCCCTGACTGTCACCTCCCCCAGCGCCCTCCCCCCTTGCCGCCTGCTCTCTCAGCAGAGGGTGCTCTCCCTGCTGTTCAGGGGGTGGGGCAGGTGAGATGGACCACGGGAGAGGAGACATCTAGAATTCCCTATCACTCCAGCGCTACACTTCACCCTCTAGGCAGGAAGGATTTTTCCCCACGGCCAGCCAGACTTCTAAAGTCTTCTCTCCTTTTTCTATTGGCCACACAAGACAATGTGTATCTTCCTTTCTCTTTACACACTCGTGAACACCTCCGCGAGTGTATACCTGCATGCATGGACACACACGAACAATTGTAAATACGCAATGTAATTTCTCCTTTCAAAAAACAGAGTGATATGGGCTAGGGTTGGTGGCTCTGGTCTGCGAATGTGGCTATGAGAAAAGTGAAGATAGGGAGGGTCGCAGCTCCAGGCCAGGCTGAACTAAACGTCAGAGATCCCGTCACACCAAATAAGCCAGCTCTGACTGCAGGAGTCCGTGATCCCAGCCACGTGGGGCAGATGGGAGGACCAGGGCCTGAGGCCCACCTTGGAGCAACTCACCGTAAAGATATGCTCCGCGACATAGTAGAAGAACTGTGCAAGACCTGCACAGCTCTCGGTCCAAACTCCAACGCCACCAAAACCAAAAGAAAACGAAAACGAAACGCAGAAGAGCATTTGCACCGTTGCAGAATGTCTGCCTGTACACAGCTAAAATCGCTCTGCAGGAAACAACAAGTAATCTCTGGGTTGCCGTCGTCCTGTCCTTGCTGAAGCCTGTATCCTATTCCTTCTATGACACCCTTACCTCCAGATTTTCTGAACACTCGATTTCAGCCACTGAGTTGAGTTCTCCTTTCCCGCCTCCTCCTAGGGTCTCGATGGTTTGCTGGGAACTAAAAGGGTTCTCATCTCTCCCTCCTCGAGTCCCGCTCCCTCCCTGAGTTGGCATATTTACTCCTTTGGCTAAGAACTCTGAAGTATGGATCTTTCCCGGAGTCTCTGCAAAATGCATCCATGACGCTGAAGCCAGCCTGTTCAGGTTCCTTCCCAGCACTTTTCAGGCGCCGGGGCAGCACATTTCCGGGGAGGGGAGCTGGCTCCTCCAGATAGGAGCACCCCGAGTCCTTTCTGCATGGCTTCATGCCCAGTCAAGCACCAAGCTTCTGACTCTTTCATCCCCACACCATTCTTCAGGCACTTTATTCATTCTTCTGTCTTGCCAAGTAGTTCAATCTCTACCTAACTATGCCAGCTATGTCTCTCATATTATTCTAAGAGCTAGTCTACGGGTCACACGTGATGTCTCAGTGAATCATCATCAGAACCCCAGGAGGAAACCTAGACTTCCACTCTAAAGTTCGCAAAGCCAGGCACGTTTGGTGCCCACTTCATACCACTGTCGGGATATAGAAACTCTGCTAGAAGTTCTATAATACGATTTTACCAATTTTTGTTTGAAACACTGCTTTTCTTGATTTCTGCTCCTCTTCCTTCATGAAAATGAATGTTCATCTTTTGTTTTTCCTTCTACCTAGGGACTGACCTTCTTCGTAATGCTATCAATAACAGCTTACGTTGCTTTCCATTTACCTCAGATATCTTTATTTCACCTTCATTTTGAGGGCTAATTGTGCTAAACTCATCCGTAACAAACATTCCTCTGCCATTGCACTGTTTTTGCTTAGCAGATCGTTCCCTACTTTAGGGCTATTTTCAATATTTCCTCTTTTCTTGGATTTGTAAATTGGTATTTCATACGAAACATGGGACAAAAGGAAAACCAAACTACATGAGGTCATATTTTGGTTCCACACTTTATCTGTTGCTTCTTTCAATAAAATATTTTTTCTTTTCTTTGTGGACTCTTACCTAGCACAATCCTAGCTCCAAAGTCTTGCCTTCTCTTATCCAAGTACAATGCATAACGCTACCCCTCTATTTTTTGCCTACGCTGTGATTTCCACTAGATGTGGTCTTTCTTCCAAACCCTTGTCAATGCACCAATGTCTTTCTCACACGCTGGATTCAATGAGCTGTCTACTTGTCTGTGACACTTTTCACACTCACCTCCCAATAGTTCCTTCCCCTCCTCACAAATGTGTCCTCTCCTCTCTAGCATAGTGCATGAAATGTCACTGTGGTCCTGCTTTTGTGCACCTCCCTCCATTTGAGTATTCTCACAGATAATAATTCTCCTAGCTTTTCTTTGTGGGCCTGGAGCCTGGCGCTACGTGTTCAGTACTTATTTACGGGTTGTTGTATGGGTAAATGAATGAACAGGACTTACTTCAGGCAATCACCTAGTATTTCTAGGGCTGTTGGTAAAGAGAAATGCAGTGACATTTATTTTAACACAATGATAAGTAGCTATGTTTTGATTTTGATTGAGCACATAAGGGACATAAGGGATACTGAGAAACTTGCAGAGAACAGCTCGCAGGTAAATCCTGATTCTGAATGGAGGTCAGCAGGGAGTTTGGGATCTGGGAGGAGGGTCCAAAAGTAGGAGCAGTTCTTTTATTCTATATTACCACTTGAGCCCTTATACAATCACATAGTATGCGTTACAATAGCATCTATCAACTTACACATTCATTTCGTGCTCTGTTGTAATCAGCTGTTAATGTTGATAGAATCAGGCGTATAAAATAAGGGCTACCCAAGCAGGTCACTGACCACAAAGGAATCTGTAAATTCAGGCACGAGAGACATATGACAAATCCCTCATAGCAGAAAAGTTCCTGCGATGTACAGTGGAGTTTGAGACATAAGACAAACTCTGAAAGCCTAGTGGGGGCCCAGGGTCCTTGACCATCCCTCTTTCGAAAACTTGAGACAAATTTAAAAGAAAACGGTGACAACTTGACATTTGATTCAGCATTTTTCTTCCAGTTTATATATGCAGATCAACGATGTCCTGAATTATCTATCTCTTATTTGCCCCATTTGCAAGCGTGTAGTTCTCTGTTAGACAGTAAATCTGATTTTCCTAAACGGTTGTTCTTGAAAATGGCCTTGGGGACAATGTCAAGATAAAGTGTATTTCCACCTGTCAAAGCAATGACGGACCTATTAAGAACAGGAGTTGTTAAAGGTGAGCTACTGAGCTGTCCCTTCACATGGGGTCATTTGAAATGCAAAGTGAGGCTCACAGGCTGACCTTCATGGATTTATTGACATGGGTGCACTTTGTGAGTTGCTGCTGGAGGTGGAGCTTGCTTCTTCCAGGCGGGCACAATTCTTTTCTAAATGTGGCAATTAGTGTTCAGGCGCTTATAAATATAAGCTATGGGTGACCCAACCCATAATATCCCTCCCGCTCCAGTGCCAAAGTCCTCGAGTGTGGACAGACCCTTTCATGAACAGAGATCCTGGAGGAGCAAGCAACGCTACATAGAGAGAATTTCACAACTACATGGCTCTGAGTCTTGTGGGGTTGTTTGGCAGCGCTTGTCTCAGAGGTCTTGATGGCTCTTCTCAGTGTCCCAGGCCTGAAATCCTATGACTCTCTACTGACCTTTTCTTCTTAGAAAGAAGTTAGACGCTGGATCACTGTGCCCTTCTAAGACCAGCAAAATCACCCCTGCCTACACACAATCTAGGAAGCGACTTTGTTAGCCTAAGGACAATGAAATCCACTTTGTAAACAGCTAACACTTGAGAGCCTCTCTGTCTCCACCTCACACCTTGTCAAGGTGGAAGGTAATGGCCTGCCCTGCGTAGCCCTGCAGTTAGGGCCTGGAGAGCTTGGAACATGCACCAGAGCTGCAGTGTGCCCACCCATGAAGGGCCACCAACCTGCCCCACACCCAGAGCACTGCCAAGCCACACAGGAACAGTCTAGGCACCGCCCAGCGTCATGTTGGCCTTGAGCCATATCTACTCCATAGCCACCCTCCGCTCGCAGCTCTTCTCGTGGTCTCCTTCCTGCAAGGAGGGCGGGTACCAGTTCCACTCTGGCCACCCACACCACAACCTTCCTCGCAGCAGTCAGGAGAGCCAAACTCCACCCAAGGCTTGTCCCTTGAAACCCACACAGGAAGACAAGGAAAAAGAAAGCCCATGAAACACCCGGCAACCCACCTGAGTCACTGAAAGGCTGTTTGCCTCTACTGTACCATGTCTACAAAAACCATAAAGTGGAAACCTTTAATTACTCAGAAAGGTCATGCTTCAAATTGTCTATTTAATCTGGATTTAAAGAAGCATTGTCTGTGAAGTTAGGCCACGGCGTCTCCACACCTGCTGCCTCCATTTTCCAAGACCTGCACAAGCATTCCCAGACCCACTCAGAGACCAACTGTGCTTAGCATGGTTCCCGTTCTCTTCAGAACCTGCTTTTAGAATTCCATCATCCCAGCACCTGTCAGCACACGAGTTCTTCTGTGCTGGATGGTAAGAATAGCAGTATAAAAAGGAGATAGTTTTTCACCCAGCTTAATGACTAACTAGGGAAGAAGGGGATACTGAGGTGGTTTCTGAAGATACCCATTTCCTTGCCTTATCTCTCCCTTCCTCTCTTCCTTTACTTTTAGACCTAAGTCTGTTAGAGAGGCTCACTACGTGAAGAAACTTAACAGCCATCAGATACAGCAGCTGCAGATAGGCCAAGCGATGTCTCGTCAACTGTTGTCTCGGGCAGTGAAAGTCAGTGCTGTGACTGCCAGAGAAAGAAGGTGCAGATGTAGAAAGAGAAACCACCATAAACCTGTGGTGTTGACCTCACGTTGGAATTATTGACACACTTAGGGGTAGCGTGGGATAGATGGATACAGGAATAGGCGCGAATATTAACAGTTGGACACATTGTACACATTATTTACACTCTCAGACATACGCTCCCTGTCATCAAGGGTTGAAAAGCAGCAATATCACCACAGCTGTGAGGCCCCCCTCATCTGGTTCTTGCTCTCTCTGACTCTCTTCCCAAAGAACAAGGTTTCCTTGGAGAAATGGTTTGTTTCACATTCGGGTTGGAAAAGGACAAGAAGAGCTTAGAACTTCGTTTTGTGCAAGATGAGACAATATGTCCCAAAGAATGATAAATACATACCCAATGATATATGTGTGTATATATATATGCATACATTTACTACACACACACATATATGTATTAAGTTTGAAGGTATTATTGCTGCTCAAAGGTGGGCAATCTGAAGAGCCAAAATAAATGACAACAGTAGGGGCCAGGAGTTTGGCCTAGTGGTAGAGTGCTTGCCTAGCATGCACGAAGGCCCGGGTTCGATTCCCTGGTACCACACACATAGAAAAAAGCTGGAAGTGGTGCTGAGGCTCAAGTGGTAGAGCTCTAACCTTGAGAAAGTCCAAGAACAGTGCTCAGGCCCTGAGCTCAAGCCCAGGACTGGCAATAAATAAATAAATAAATGAATGAATGAATGAATGAATGAATGACAACAGTAAATAGATAGTAATACACTGGCTAAACTGGTAATCCAAGAGTTTTCACAGATGACATAGATGAGTGAACCAGTGGAAAAAGGAAGACTCTTTGTCTGAATAAGAAGAACCTGATGCTATAGCCACAGGATGCAATTTTAAACTCGGCCTTTGGCAGCATGACAAAGACATGAATTCAAGTGAGAACCATTCGTAGGTGCTAACAGAAGGGCAAGCACCCGGGGGAAGGAAGGCCCTGCCCACAGAACACAGTGATGCCAACAGGGAGAACGCTGGACTTGCTGGGAAGGATCCTGGCAGAGGTCACAGGAGCCACAGAGGGACCAGCCTGTCCCACGTCGTCAGAGCACAGCCCTGGACTTCTCTGGTGTGCCAAGAAGGCAGACAACCTGGGTCTTCTCACAAGGAATCATCGGATCAATCCAGACTGAAAGACTGTCCACAAAAGTGACTGGCCTTTAATCTTCCAACACATAGAGTGAGGAAACTAACGCAGATTGTAGGAACAGTGCCCTGGATCTAGTGGATGCTCAGTAAATTCCAACAAATGTATCTTTCCATATCTCATAGCTTCCATACAAAAGATCTTGGCCAACCATCAAACGACTGTTGGCCTCCAAAAGAAAGGGGTCTCTTAAACAATATTCCGATGCCCCCGTCCAGCGTGCATGAGCAGGGGAGAGCGTGGGCAGCTGGCAGGCAGGGAGGTCTCCGGGGATCTCCTGCTGGCCCGTGTGGAGGGGTTGCCCCTTCAGGAACCAAATGTCATTGCTGGGAAAACGAAACACTCATGCCTGGCATTGAACTTCTCTTCCTAACAAATGGCATCTTGAACAAAGGACTTCCAAGCGACTTGTTTTGAGTTGGGATACAACCGCAATCAGCATCATCTACACAAAGCAGAATTCCTATCCAGATGGGTAATCTGAGCACGATGAAGAGAAAAAGGATATTCCCCAGTCTTGTTTGCTTTTGAAGTCATTTTTAAACTTTCAGGAACATCTTTCTACCCCATGTTACTTACAAAGCAACCGAGGGAAGCATGGGTGTTGAGTCTGGGCCGTGAGCAGGCACCGGCTGGTCACCCTCCCCGGGTCACGCCTCAGTGACCGTGCTCATCCACAGTGTGCTGAGAGGGTGACCTCACGCGTGAACGAGGGCCTGAACCCAGCGGCCACAGCTGGCTTAGGACAGGCAGACGACCCGCTGGCTGGCACATGCAGGGAAGTCTGAGGTGCCATGTGCTATCCTGAGGGACAGCTTCTGCGCTACTCCTTTTCTGTAACTAAATCATTTTTATATATTCATTATAATCATATAACGTGCACCTCTCATCGTGATCTAGATTTAGAACAATTCCCTCCCTGGAAAAACCTTGTACGTCTCACAGCCCTTAGCTACTCAAAATGTTTTATATATATACATCTATTTTATAATATGATACTATATGTAATAATAGTATTGTAGATATGTATTTCTCTGGATGTTGGTGACTCTGATCAGGAAGCACTGGAGACCTTTTGAAGTTCTCCTTTTTAAATAAAAATACAAGTGTGTGGTCCACACATGAGACATAATCAGGTAGTGCAGGAATGCCTATCTTTCTCCTCCACTGCTTCTTATACAAGATCTACAACGCTCGCAGATCTGAGAGCCCCTGGATATTTGAGACGAGTGAGGGTGCCACGTGATGCTGCCCTCTGCTCCTCACCCAGTCTATGCCCTCTGCTCCTCACCCGGCCTATGCCCTCTGCTCCTCACCCGGCGTATGCCCTCTGCTCCTCACCCGGCCTATGTCCTCTGCTCCTCACCCGGCCTATGCCCTCTGCTCCTCACCCAGCCTATGCCCAGGCTACACGGGGCAGGAGAGGGCAGAACACAGAGGGAGGCGCCCACACTTCCCAGATCGCCTCCCTCAGTGGCTGACACCAAGAGACCTGCACAGGGAGCCAGCCCCGCCGCCGCACCGCAGCCACGCTTCTACCCTTACTTACAACCCACGCTTTTTCACAGAGCTTTCCCAGACTGTGTGCAGGGAGGAAAGAGAGAGGATTGTCCTACAAAATCACACACACACACACACACACACACACACACACACACACACACAGCCTCTCCCTATCCCAGCTAACTGATGATAGTAACTTAAAAATATTCACCGTACTATTCCTTCTGTTAAAAAGAAAAAAGCACAGCTGATGAATCAATTTGTTAGATAAGAATACTTGAAAGACGAAAGCAAAATGAAAAGATGAGTTGACAATGATGCTTCTCATTGAGGCTCAGAGAGTCTGCATCTGCCATTATGAAAAACCACCCCGACAGAATTCATGGAAAGCCATTCCTGCTCCATCTGCTTCCTTATCTTGGGAAAATGCATTGTTTCTACAGCTGGATCTGAATGGAAGTTCAGATGCCACAATTAGGCCTTGAGTGAAGTCCGAGGCTGAAGTTAGGCTCTGGGGTTACACCAGCACCCATGCCATTTCTGGCCTAAGTCTCCCTGAAATAAAGAACCTGCCCCCGGCACGCTCTGAACTTGTCCTTGGCAGGACAGAGATGGATTAGATTGCCCTCACGTCACATCTGCATGCCACACCCTTGTGGCTCTGGCAGAAATCAGAGCTTAGCAGCTCGGTGGACACCAGGAAGGACTTCCTGCTTCCATCAGGACGAGTGTGCAAGGTCCTGGAGAGGACTCAGACTGGGTCTCAGGTGTCCCCTGTATTTGCTTGTGGCTCCTTTTGAACTGCATATTGCCTTCGGGTTTGTCGTGGTATTTGGAATGGGCTCTCTCAGGGCCTCTGCACCAGAGTGAAGACTGACCTCAATCCTCCACTCTCCAGCCTCCTCCTGGCTTTCTCCCTGTGCACAGGGTGGACGCTAATAAAGGCTGAGGTCTCAGGTAAGATGGCTTCTTCCAACACCCTGATTCTGGACATGATCTCCTTCTAACCAGCTTCTTGTTTCTTTCTTTGCTTGCTTGCTTGTTTTCCCAGTTTGAAACACACACACACACACACACACACACACACACACACACACACACACGTGCGTAGGGACGTGTGCAGACCTGGTGCCCCTCAGCGGTGCTTTGGGTATGTCAGTGTCTAGCCAGGGCACAGATTCACAGCGGTACCCTTGGCACCCACACCCCCACGCCTAGAGCCACTGCTGATAGCAGGCTGAGGCCCTTTCTGGCACGTGGCCACACCAAAGCTGCAGGTGTACAAGACACTCCGCTAAGAGAAGCTGCAGTAATCAGGGCAGGTCTGTTGGGACACAGCCGGGGAGGAGTATGGAGGCAGACCTGTCACCCCTGGGAACGGTGCCACCCCACCTGTCACCCTGGCTGAGTAGCAGCTGCCCAGGGCCACAGAAAGGAGAGCCATGCACCTGCGTGCAGAACTCTTTCTTATCCTCCATACTTGTGTCATCGTTAAAGGCAACACATCAGTCAAATCCAGCAGCCTGGAAAGGCCCTCCTCCTTTTACTACAGGGAGCTTGCTCTGAAGCCACCCTGAGATTTTAGAAGCCAGGGTCCTTGGCCTCCCAGAGAGAGTTCTAGATTATCCCGGGTGGTTTAGAAGCCAAGTTTGTTTGTGTCTTTTCCCCTGCGATTCTTACATGCTCTGGGTTATGTTCATTGTCTCTGGTTTTGTTTGCTGTCTCCATGTCTCCTCGGGGTTGTATTGTGCGTTTTGCCCATCTGCCGGTTGGCTGGCCAATGGTCTGTCAATTATGTAATTGCTCCTCACCCATCCTGTGCCTCCCCTCTGTGGGGTGAGCTGGACACCCTGGCAGCGAGGAGTGTTGGTGAGAAATGGTCATGTGTCCACTCGGGCATCTCATTGCTCCTCTGTGTGCCGGGCTGCCCGGCCTGCTCCGCTGTGCTATGGCAGGACAGCACGGGGTCCCCCACAATGCCAGCCTGTTTCTCCAACCCTCCAACATTTGTCACCCTGGACGTCAGAAGGGCCCCACGTGCCAGGTCCAGGATTATGGGCTAAACTTGTGGCTTGAGAGAATTTCTATGAGTCAGCTTACTGCAGTGACAAGCGAACCACACACAAAGTGATTACCAGCTATACAAAAGTTAATTTATCAATGCTGCTTGAAGGTGGTACAACACATGGAGACAGGCAGGGAAAAGGACAAAAGAAGACAGCCCCCTGGTGCAGGCTGGTGCCCGTGCCAGGCTCCACAGCAGCCCACTACAAGTTCAAAGACAAATTCCAGGGCACATTTCTGAGAAGAAGATGGGCCAGCCACTGTTACCTCCAGCTAGATAGCCGGGCAGGGGCTGCGGAGGGGGGAATCCTCTCTCTGGAGTCAAACAATCCCAGTATGCCTTCCCCCAGATCCAGTTCCTCTCTTCTCTCAGTGATAGAACCATGCCAAGCATGGAGAGGAAGCCTCCCCCAAGAGGGGCCATCAGTGAGAGAGCTCCATTCCTAGTCATCCGTTATCTGGCATGGAGATCTAACACCTTCAGAAACAAGGCCAGCACCCTGCCAGTGCAGCCCATCTGAACCGAAGGTCCTTGGCCACGCCAAAGACCAGGCAGGAGTGGTGTGGAAGGTGGCTTTTGAGTGGTAAGGGACAGACCTCACCAACAAATGGTTTAAATGATTGATTTAAATGCTTCCCTGTCTTGTAGCAACAAGAAGGCCTGTGAAGTTTCCAGTCAAAATGGCTCATGAATGGCTAATCACAACAACCTAACAGTCTTTTGATTTCCTGACAGATCCGTGGAAGGAGAGAAGTTTGCATGATTGATTGCTGTTGACTGACAGTGGGTTTCGTGGAATAATGAGGAGAGTCCCAGACGGCAAACGGCTCAAAGTACAAATAGAACCCCTTACCCAAGAGGGGTACACAGACATGACTGAAGATCACACTACCCTAAGGGCATCCAGTTCAACCGGCGGTGCCCACAGAGCGAGTGAGCGGGTGATTCCTCTGGCCCCTGGGCAACAGAGGGCAGCTTTCCTCCTTTCCCATCCTCTCTCGAGGATCCTCTTGGCAACTCTGACCCCATTCCTGCCATCAGACGTGTGTGGTGATGTGTCGCAGGCAAGAGGCGTGTGTCACGGCACCCCAGCAGCATGCAGACACCTGGTGCTAAGTTCAAATCATAGTAAAGTGTGTGCTCAGAAGAAATAAAATTCAATAACCGCCATGAAAGTAAGACTCTATATGGTTAATAAACCCACAAAGTTAGTAAGAGAAGTAAGTGGGTCTTGTAACTCAAAAGAAAGAAATGGGCAGAGGCCTGGCATGCTACATGCAGAGGTCATTTGAAGGTCAGACCTGGCCCTGCGCTGTTGTGTCAGGTTTGAGCCTGGGAGGGCCCTGGGGACCTGAGACTCACACCCTTCTGCTCACTCTCCACTGTAAGTAGAACGTCTTCTGTTTGTGGATGGT
Source organism: Megascapheus bottae (assembly GCF_031878675.1). Taxonomy (NCBI): domain Eukaryota; kingdom Metazoa; phylum Chordata; class Mammalia; order Rodentia; family Geomyidae; genus Megascapheus; species Megascapheus bottae. Next base: position 2,478,397 of record NC_143527.1, read on the forward strand.
AGGGCCACCAGCAGCCGGGAGGGAAGATGACGTGCAAGACCTCAGAAAGACCCACATGCCAGAGCAGGAGACTTAAACAGTGATCGAGGCACCTTGCTGGGGAACTGCACAGAGTGGGGTGCTAAGACTCGAGTAGAGAGGTGTGCAGAGCATGCACGTGCTGAGCTCCTACTGTGTGCGCCTGCGTGAGTGTGTGTCTGTGTGCGGGTGCGTTTGTGAGTGTGCATGCCTGTGTGTGTGCATGTGTGCGTGTGGGAGTGTGTGTGTGCATGCCTATGTGTGCACGTGTGCATGTGGGGGTATATGTCATGTGTGTGGGTGCATGCATGTGTGTGCATATGAGTGTGAGTGTGTGTGCGTTCATGTGGGGGTGGGGGTGTGCGTGCATGCATGCATGTGTATGTCATGTGTATGTCATGTGTGTGCGTGCATGCATGTGTGGTGTGTGTGGCTGCAGAGTGCTTAACCATGCCATCCAGGTCTTCATGGGAGAGACCTAGGCAGTTAGAACCCTGAAACTGCTGGCTCAGGACACAGACTCTGTTTGAAACTACAACCAAACCCTCTGCGGGTCTCTGAGGCGCAGGAACCTGGCCCTGAGCAGGTGAGGGAGGGAAAGCCGCTCCCTGGGCAAGTGGGAAGAAAGCATGCACGACAGCCAGAACAACAGCCTTGGGGCCTAGCGACACTACAGAGACCTCCGTCTCCAGCACCAAAACCGGGGCAGAAGGGTATCTGGGACAGAGACTTAATTCCATTCACCAGAGGACACAGGTCAGAGCTGTGCGGCCTCTGTCCCTTTTTTCTTTGAAGCCAAGACCACAAGGGGGCAGTGAGGTTGAGGCGTGTCTCAGGGGAGCAAGTTGGCCCTGGACTCAATCCTGGTACCACGGTGACTATGTGAAGGGTCATGTGAACAAAGGGATACCTAAGGAAAGAGAACCGAGATCAGACTAGACCTTACCACAGGCGGAGGCCACGCTCTCTGTGCGGTGTTCTCATCAACCCACCGATCGAGGAGATTGGAGCGCTGACCTCCAGGAACCCACAACCAGGCCTGAACAGGCCAAGACTCACTGGTGAGACAGGCACAGGGCACGTGTCCCAGAGACCTGCACGCCCAGGAAACACGGCCTTACAGCACCAGGGTAGGCCAGGGCAAGAGAGACGACTGTGGGAGGACCTGATAGGGTGACGAGCAGACACAAACACCAAAGGGAGACAACTTCTATCCGTGTACACTGTGCTGTTAGCTTCTCAGTGCGGTGACAGAATACTGAAGACTACAGCCTCCAGGACGAAGGATCTGTTTAGACGTGTGGCTTCCATCCATGGCCAGCTGGGTTTGTTGTTTCTTGGCCCTGAGAAGGCCAGACGTCACAGCTGGAGCAGGAGGCAGAGCAGGGTTGCCATCTCACGGGGACCAGGAAGCCGAGCAAGGGTAACGGAGCATCTTTCCAGGGCTCGTCTGCCCCGCTTACCTGCCCGCCTGCATCCTCCCAACACTTTCTACTCCCTGCTTTGCCCCGGCCCCCAGCCTGGCCATTCTATCAAGGATTACCACGACATTAGTGAAGACAGAGCCCGTCACACAGTGCAGTCACACCTTAGTTCGACCATCAGCTGACGACCCTGAGTCTATGGAGATGAGTACACAACCCAGAGCGCGTGTGAATCGAGTCCTGGCAAAGACTTTGGGGGGCCTGTGAATGGAGCAGGCATGACCCCAAACACACATAGACGCTTTCTGAAGAAATGCTTGGGAATTAATGAGACAGCGAGTCAGAACGCGTCCATCTTGACGGTAGTAACCATGCCTTTGTTGTATGCTGAGTGATATTTAATCAATATTGATCCCAGCATTATTAGCTGTAAGAACGATAATAGAAAAAAGTGTCATGTAAATACAGAGTCTTATTATAGCTAGAAAATTGGATTCATAAGCTGATTAATTTGAAATCTGTTTGGATTTCCTTTGGATTTATATTGCCAAGTTTCTGGGTCCTCACTTTGCACTGGTGACTTTCAGAGCTGAGGCTGAGGGCCTGAGACGGCGCTAATTAGTGCATGAGCCTTTCACATGGGAAAATCCGGGAATCCGTCCTTCTTGGGTCAAAAGTGAAAATGAGCTCGGTTCTCCCTCAGATCCGTGCTGACACGGTCGTCCTCACCGAGCTTTCGGGGTCTTTGGCACAGCCTCCCGGCTGTGTCAGGAAAGCTCGCAGCTCAGGGCCCAGGCCAGGCCAGGCTCTGGCCCTCTGCAGTAAGGAAGGGACACGTCCACGGAGCAATCTCCACAAGCCCGGGGCCTCAGCCCTCGCGTCTCCTGCGCAGCAAAGTCCTACCGGCAGATTGTAAAAGGGGGAAAAGGAATTAATGATGCATATCCAGTCTAAAAGATAGTGTTGTCTACTTTATTTCTCTACTTGTGTTTTACTTCATTGGTTGTGTCCTGTCATCTCAAGGCTCGCATGCACGGAACATCTCGCAGAAGAGCAATTGTGAGTCTGTGTGCACTCACGCACCCACAGCGCAGTCCAGAGCCTCACGCTGGCCTCTGTGCCCGCACAGCAGGGGGTACCATCCAGACCAAGACAGCTGCACCCCACTCCCAGAGGCTGCCGTGTGGCCCCTCCTCAGTTCTGACGGACATTGTGCCAGTGGCAAGAGGGGTGTGGCACTGGACTCCAATAGGTTATAAGAAATAGCTTCCATTCTCACTGTCTCTCACTCATTCAGTTACCTACCAGACAAGCTGAGCTGGCCTGGGAAATCAAAGCCTTCCAGGATCAAAGCTGGGCAGGAGGCTCCTGGAGACGGGACCCAGCTTCTGAAAAGGCAGCACAGAAACTAAGGCCCCAAGCCTGTGCCAAGAGGGCTGACAGGAGTCTATAACCGTCTACACAGACCCACGGGCCCAGGACCATGACCACGGCACAGTCCTGGACTGGGGGCAAAAGACAGCTAGAGAAATGTTAGCATTCATTCCTTCAACTTCCTAGAAAGTCAACAGATGGCTGGGTAATAGAAAGCTGGAAAAATAAAAGAAAATAAAATGGCCTAAACGCCTGCAGTATCAAAAATGGCCACTGCGTATCCCAACTTGGTCCTTGCTGACAGACCACCAAGGAGGCCTGGCTGCTGTGTGGAGAGACAGCCAAGAGGACTGCGTGGGGAGCCACAGCTCAACGTTTCCGGGCACTCACCCTGGCTCCTTTTCTTCTCATCCATGAGGAGCCTGGTCCAGCCACTGGGGCAGCCATGAGCACACCCCTGTACCTGGCATGCCCTGGGCCTTGCTCCAGTGACTTCATGTGTCCTGCAACAGGCAGCCACACCCCCACCAGCCACTGGTCCTGCATCTGTGACACCCAAGGCCCTTGTTCTCCAGGTCAGGATGAGGAAGACACAACCTGGTACCCTCTCCCCTTCTGAGGACCACCCAGACTCCCTGGGCCTGCGAATGTCCTCCTCACCAGTGTTTTCCTGTCCTGTAGGCCTCTGAGCGGGTGGCACGGTGTGGACAGCTAGTTCCAGGAGCCACGGGGTCTGGGGGGGAGGAGGAGCAGGAAGAGTGAGCTCTGTGCATCCTGTGAGTGTGCCCAGCCACACGGGTGCCTCAGGGCAATCCATCACCCATCTGGGCCGTTCACATCTCACAGAAAACGGGCCATCTAACCTTTAGGACCTGCCTCCTGTTTATTTGTTGGCTTTTTATTTTCCAGTCCTGGGACTTGAACTCAGGGCCTGAGCTCTGTCCTTGGACTTTCTCAAGGATAAAGCTCTAGCACTTGACCCACAGCACCACTTATGGCTTTTCTATGTACGTGGAACCGAGGAATCAAACCCAGGTCTTCCTGCATGCTAGGCTAGCACTCTACCACTAGGCCCAACTCCCGGCCCTCCCTCCTATTTTCTGGCTACAATCTCGTGCCATCCACCCTGGCTGCTGGCAGCTATCTGGTCCCACTCCAAATCAGGCCCATTGTCTCATTACCCCCTCCCCTTCAGAGAAGGCCTCCTTCACAGAGGGCTGAAGGCTCAGCAGCCCTTGTTCCCTGCCACCAGAACAGCTCCTAGCGTATCTCAGAAGCACGTCAGCAAGGCTTAGCAGTCCACAGCGATTATAACTAGGGATTGCTTTTTTCCTTAAGGAAAAAAATGTACTTAAAATTCAAAGAAAGGATCGCATTTGATCACTCCATTCATGCGGGGGGGGGGGAGTGAAACCATCCTATTTCCCAGAGTGCACTGTGGCCCTGAGAGTTAGGACCAGAATTCATAAATCCTACTTTAACTATGGAGAGGGAGGCTGGCACAGATACCTTGCACTGACTAGATGCCATTCAAAGCAAACACTAGCCTAAACTTTCCCTAATTGTTTTCTGAGTATTTGCTGTGGGGAACACTGTTGGTGAGGAATAAGTGCACCTCTGACACGATCTGTCGAGTAGAGGAGGGAGCTCGTGGGATGGAGAAAAGGAGATGTGCCTGGCCTCCCATCCCCTCCTCAGAGGAGAGTTCACCCAGGCTGGGAAATGGCAGCTTTACTAACAGAAGGGTTTAAAACAAGTTTCTTTACATTGCTCTTCTTTCTTATGTATCACCTGGGTAAATGCAGGATTGGGCTGTGTAAACTCAGGAGTGACATTTGTCACCAAGTCAAGGACCCCCACTTACATTCCATCTCTGGTGAATAACTTCACTTGCAGACTAGAGGAGTTTTGGAGATTTTGTCACGGCATTTCACAAAGGGTGGGCCTGTACAATTTCACACTGGGATCTTCATTGATTATTTGCCCCGCTCAAGTTGATTAAGTACTATAATCCTATTCTTAATAGGGTAAAATTTAAAAAACAATGCACACATGGTTGTGGGCCTAGCATACAGAGCTGCCTGATCCTTTCAGGACAGTGCCTAGAGTCGTGTCCCATCCGTCAGATGAGAAGCCGCAGGACGTTGTCGTCACTCCCAACGGTCAGGTGTCCTCTTCACCTCCAGGTGTCACCATTCACTGCAATCCCCACACAGCCCTGCTGCCTGCAAGCCTTCAGACTCACCTCTCTTCTCCCCGGTGTGTCTCAGTGCAGATGGCCTGGTTGAGTTGGTTCAGATCATCCCTGAACCACTGAAAGACAGTCACTTTTTTTCTTCTCCCCGTCCTCCTCCCTTCATCGTCCCTGACTTCTTCCTCCTGCTTCTCCTCCTTCTCTTCCTTTTTCCTTTCCTTCTTTGTCTTCAGTCTACTTGGACAATGGAAGACTTTTCATGAATAACAACTGAATGAAATTTTCCCTACAACTAAAGGAAGAGGAATTCCAGGCAGAGAAGAGACAAAACTCGGCTTTTCCTTCCTCCTCAAATCTGGAAATGATGGGAGCAAGTGCATTTGTTTTTTCCTACGTTAATGGATCGAATCCAATGAATGGATTCATTCCGAAGCTACTATGTTCAAAGCACAGTACTCAGCACAGGACCACGGTGAGATGAAACACAAGTTCTCTGGTTGATCTCATTAAACAGTCAAGAGAATTATTCAAACACACCCAAAACACACAGCCTCTGTCCACTCAGACCCAGCAGACCAGGTGTGGGCCTGTGATTTCTTACCAGTTCATGGAGTACAACCTGCGTACAAGGGGTTACACTGGACGTGGCTCCGAGCTTTAGCGAAGGCCACCTTGAGAGCACATCACTGCCGTGAGCCCCACTGGAGGCAGACATGACAACTTGCTACGTGCCAGGCAGTTTCCAAGCCAGTGGCCCCTCAACACAGGGAAAACTCTGGGCCATTTCCTGGTTGCTCTCCAGACTGACGCTTCCCCTGGATTAGAGATCTCAAGAAGAAATAAGAATGCCGGGTGATCAGCATGCAAACGACACAGGACCTCTCCACCCTGAGCTGACCTCTCCACCCTGAGCTGACCTCTCCACCCTGGGATGACCTCTCCACCCTGAGCTGACCTCTCCACCCTGAGCTGACCTCTCCACCCTGAACTGACCTCTCCACCCTGGGATGACCTCTCCACCCTGGGATGACCTCTCCACCCTGGGATGACCTCTCCACCCTGAACTGACCTCTCCACCCTGAGCTGACCTCTCCACCCTGAACTGACCTCTCCACCCTGAGCTGACCTCTCCACCCTGAGCTGACCTCTCCACCCTGGGATGACCTCTCCACCCTGAGCTGACCTCTCCACCCTGAGCTGACCTCTCCACCCTGGGATGACCTCTCCACCCTGAGCTGACCTCTCCACCCTGAGCTGACCTCTCCACCCTGGGATGACCTCTCCACCCTGGGATGACCTCTCCACCCTGAGCTGACCTCTCCACCCTGGGATGACCTCTCCACCCTGGGATGACCTCTCCACCCTGGGATGACCTCTCCACCCTGAGCTGCGACCAGCTGTAAAGCTAGTGTGCTATCTCATCGTCTCATCCAAGAGAGCTTTCCTAGCATGTTTCCAACATATCCACAGACAAATGTACAAATAACTACATGGTCAACCCCTCACCAACCAGAGATTTTTAAACTAATGAATTGTTTGACTGACTGAAGGCGTAACATGTGTGTGTGTGTGTGTGTGTGTGTGTGTGTGTGCACGCGCATGAGAGAGTGAGAGAGAGAGAGAGAGAGTTTGTGTGTGTGACATGATTCTGTGTAGATGTCCCCTAAAAACATAAACAAAGAAGAAACAGACACACAGCCACAGGAAAACACTGTTTGCATTATTATTTAATATTTTACAAATAAATTCTGAATGGAACAAACTGAAAGTCCTTGTAAGAGTTTTCAATGGAGTCGTTACCATCTATGTGTGTGTAGTGTAGCAAGGATTAAGTCAGTCGTGGCACTGAGCTGTAGCTGAGGCTCTTGACACCACCCAGGAGATGGAGCGGGTAGGAGGGGAGGCAGGGGAGGGCAGCCAATGCAAAATCTCAGGCTCAGGACTCAGCAGTGGGGCCTTGGGTGAACGGTTCACTCACTAGTGAGCATTTTCACCAATGTGCAAACCTGAGCTTCACGAAGACTTGGTTATCACCTAGGTGTGCTGTGGAAGGAAAGGACACAGCACTGCTGAATGGTAAGAACACTCTGGGAGGACAGAGAGGAGAGCAGAATAGGGGTTGAGAGGAAGCTGCTCTTCTGAGCCTAAAGCTGTAACCCACTGGAGATACCTCAGACTGAGAAAGGAGACCTGAGTGACTGCAGAATTTCCCGTTGACTTCGCTCTGTGGTGAAGCTATCCTGTCTGTCTGCCTGTCTGCCTGTTTCTCTCTCCTCTCCCTCCCCCCTCCTTTCTTTCTCTCCCTCTCCCTCTCCCTTTGCTCCTTTCCCTTTCCCTTTCCCTTCCCCCTTCTCTCTCTCTCACACATACCTCCAGAACCCTTCCTCTTGGACCTCCTGATAGTCCCCTCTCACTCCCAACCCTACCCACCAGAAACCCCTACCCTTCCCTGTCTCACATCCTCCCAACTGAACCAAACTCTTAGCCTGTGACTTGGTCCACCGCTGCCTCCACACTTCTGAGGACACTGACCTGAAAATCCCCAACCTCGTATCCAATTTCCTGGTTCCTGGTCCACTTAAAATTGTTCAAATAAAACACAGAATTGTACAAACTTGTCATATGACAAAATTCACGTTAACCTCAAAGCAATTCTATAGAGAGCTCTTAACCTGCTAGTAGCTCCTCCAACAGTGGCCTGACCTCAAACTTGACTGAAAATACTCAGAGCATGGAGGCCAGTGACACAGGAGAGCGATGGCAGAGGAGGGCCTGAGATACGACCCGGCTTCTGAACACAGACCTCCTACCACCAGCTCATCTCAAACAGGGCAAGAGTAAGAGCGACTGGACTCAAATCCCTTACAGACCAACTAAGAGCTCTCCAAAAAGAAAAAATACCAACAAGAGAAATGAGGGGGAACAGAATTCTCTGACAGAAAATACTACACCTTAAGTGAGCAGCCAACTGCTTAAGGAAGGCAATAATTTAGAACCTGACCCATTCTCGGCAAACTGAAATTAGAACCTTCCCTTTTCACTCCCTACCTACCAATCCACCGGACAGCAAACAGGCAGAAAGACTGGATGAGGTCACGTCCCATTAGATGGAAAAGCCTCCACCTTGTTCTCGTCCCCACAGTTTCCCATCCGAGCCAAGCCAGCCAAGCTGCCCAGTCACTGTCACTGTCACTCAATAATTATTACAAGCCAGGCAAAGCCAGCAGACCTGAAGTCATCCGAGCTTGGTGATGCTGGGGACGGACTTCAGCAGGTGAGCAAGAAGGGAAAGGTGGCTCAGGCCTGCCACTGGGAACCACAAAGTCAGGTCTTTCTAACTTGCACCTCTGCACAGGTAACTGGATGAATCCCAAACTCCAGCACGAACAACGATGGCACTGTGTGTTCCTATTGTTCTTGGCCTTAATTTCAGAGCTGCCGGGCTCTGTCCGAATCATTCGTCCATGGCCCAGGGATTCCAGTGCCATAAAGACAGTGCATCAGGTTGATGATTCTTCTCGCTCCACACCTGACTAGAGAACAGCTGAGTTCTCCCAGACAGAGAATAAGTGTGCAGCAGTGCTTGCCTTCCATACTCCATGTCTTCTGCCATCTGTCACCCTTGTGAGATGTCTAGAACCACAGTTCACATCACAACTGCAATGCTTCTAATCTTAGGAGCTATATCCTTCAGTAAGTCCAGATCTGAATCTGTGATCTAGAATAACTCCGAAAGATAAGCACAGGTTAATCCTCACTTCATGTCACGAAACAAAACCAGCAGCTGAAAATCCAGACCACTGGAAATCTCACCCCATAGTTCAAAACATCTGAAATGAACACCTAGATAGCCCACCTTGGTGGGGGCATTTTTAAAGGATGTGTACAAGCTGCCCTCCAAAGCTGGTTTGTGACAGGAAAGGGTTAATCGTGTGACCTTTCCCTCTCTCATTTCAGCTGAGAGTGGGCGTGGGAGTGATGAGCAGGGCTGTTTTCCGGTCTAAGTTCACTGTCAAGAGAGTAACCAATTTCGTAGCATCTTACATCTCAAGGTTGTCATAAAGAATTGATACGTTTCAGACTGTTTTTCTTGTCCTCATTATAATCTGAAGGTTGTCCTAAGAATCAATTGATTTTGTGCCAGTTTTGTCTTTGCCTTGAGAATAGCTTCATTCCAAGACATTTTTGTCCCCCGGCCATTTGTGTCATGGAGAACAATCCTCCATGGAAAGTCTCTGTCTCAGAAGCCATCTCCAGAGCAGCATGTCCAGCCATCTAGATTTCATCCTGCAAAGAATTTCCTACAATGGCTTTTTTGATCCCGCCACATTCACAGACAACATGGGGGAAAGCAAAGTGCAAAGTTCTCATCTTTATTTACTGCTTCCTGCATCATTTCCCTCTGTGGTACAAGGCAAGTTCTAGACTGGCTCTGAGGTCTTCTAGAAGAAGACATCTGGTGATCCAGAAGGAAACTACCCAGGGGAAGAAGGTAGAGATTAGAAGCAGGAGACAGCAGCTCCACTCAAAGCACTGACGGAGCTAGACGCTCCAAGCAGCACTTCAGAGCCATTAGCTGCAGAAGCAGCAACTCATGAGACCTGAGAAGATAGAAACCCTCAGTTCTCTCACGTGCCCCCAAATAGGTTTTATTTCTCTGTAGAAAACCATTTGAGTCCTACTGAACTCAGGCTGGATGAGAATAGGCAGCAGAGCTTTCCTTAAAAGCTAACAGAGCCCAGAGTCCACATACAGACAACACAAAGCCTTCCCTGAAGTTGCTAGCTCAGAAGTAACACAAAGATCATTGTCTCAAATGTGTAGCAACCTGATGCATTTGCGGTCAGAACTCAAGAACAAGGTACAGATGGTCAGTAGACAGAGATGCACAAATAGGAAGCAGGCGGGACTTGAGGGCTGTGTGCTGGGTGTAGGGCCCAGGGATTGCTTTGTTTATCTCAGAGCATATTCAAATCAAACACTCGATTCTGATTACTCACTATTTTGTATAAACCATGGTCCACACAGGCTACAGAACAGGCTTTTGGAGCTGTTCACTTGCAATCAGCACGTTAAAGCAGCCACTAACTCTGGAGCCTAGCCCCTCCCAGCCCCTTCCCAGCCTGGCTTCCTGCTGGTCACTGCTGGGTCACTGGAGCATGAGGCCTCGCAGGCGACCCTGGGCTGGTGGCCCTAGGCTGGGGAGGGTGCCCGCACTTCTCCATCAGGTCTGCAGCACTACCCACTGAGAACATGCTGGACTGGAGTCTCCGAGCGGACTGACCTCCGGTCTCTTGCTGCTTTTCATTAATTTCTCAGGGCAATTGTAGACTTTTAGGCATCTCATTTAGCAAATTGTTAAGCTCTTTATGCTATCAAAGGGGTCATGCGATCTCTGAAGGGTTCTAACATGCAGCCCCTCCTTAAGAGTCCTGCTGCTAACACCAGAGGCATTGTGATAAGCTGGGGAAAGCCAGGGCCCCTCCCCTTTGCTCCCTGGGGCTTCCCCCTCCACGTGCCCTCTACAAGACTCTGGGCTTCCCAAGAAGGCAGCAGCCCTATTCTCCCTGGCCTAGGCCTGCAGGACTGCGACACAGTCAGGCCTGCAGCCCTGAGATACTGGCATATCAGTGGAGGATAAATCGCAGCTAGAAATACAGGTCTCTGACAACCTAATCGCTGAGACCCTGTCAAGTAACCCCTAATTTTGAAGCGAGTGTTTAATTCCCAGCAAATTGATTTATGCACTGTTTGAGGTTCGGCAAGTTGTGTTGTTCATGTTATTACCAAGAACCCCCTCTGCCTATTCATTTAGAGAATCGACACAACCCAGTGCATCTCCTAAGAAAATCTCCTTCGTCAGCACATCGAGAATTTGCTAATTAAATCAACGATGACATTATTCACTTTCTCCAGGAAAAAAAAATAAATCTCAGTCCCTTCCCTCGGTCACCGGGATTTTCTTTTCTCCAGGCCTCTGCCTCTTCTCTCTGACTCTTATTCTGAGTTTTATAAGCAGTGAGAATCTCCAAGTCTAACTAGTCTTTATTGCACTTTTTTTCTGTTGATTCAATTAGCAGTGACACACACACACATACACAGACATATAAACACGCACATGTACACATCTGTACGTGAACATACAGGTAAGTGTGCCCCCAGAACCATATGCACACACAAGCTCGGGCACAGCCAAAGAACTACCATGAAAGAACACAAGACAAGCCTGGACATGTTTGAATCTGGCTTTTTGTGTTTATGCCAAGACTGAGGCCCTCACATTCTTGCTCACAGCTTTTTCCATCAAAATTGGTGCCCTACACTCCTCCACTTCTGGTTAGTTGGAGAGAGTAGCCTCTTGGATTTGTCTGCTCAGGCTGGCTCTGAACCTAGGGGATCCACAGATCTCATTATCCTGGGTTTGTTGTTGTTGTTGTTGTCATTGTTTGAATTTTTTGTCGGTCGTGGGAGTTGACTCTGGTCTGGACGCTGTCTCTGAACTCTTCAGCTCAAGGCTACAGCCCTACCCCTTGAGCCACGGCACCACTTCCAGATCTCACTGCCCTGAAGTATTACAAGTGTGTGCCACTGGCTCCCAGCCTGAGGCTAGGTTTTGCACTGCATGGAGAAGGGTGGATTTGAGTGTCTCGGTATCGCTGTCTGTGTGATCAAGCTGAAGGGAACCCGGATGCAAGGCCAGCCATCCTCGTAGCCTTCGATGCTTCTCTAACTGGAATCAGCCATTCTAGGCGACTGGGAAATGCGAGGCCGGGTTTTTGTTGCTTTGTTTTTCTAAAACTGGAAATCTCTCTTTCAATTCATAGAAATTAAAACCTGAAATTAAGGACAGGAAACTTGTATACTACTTTCTTGTTTTAATCACTGTCTGGAAAATTCTCACCTCCTGACCATAAGGAATAAAATGAGAGTGGCCATCAGATGCAGAATAATCAATTATCAGAACAGCCCGACTTCCAACAATGTCTTTACAGTGCTTCATTTTTAGGAAAAAAAAATAGGTTTTAAAATACTTTTAATTGGCTGGGCAGACCATAGTCAATTAGTGTGAGTTGCAGCGGTGTTCTGAAAGGTCAGCGTGGTTTGTGGGGACTTGTTCTGTTCCAGGGGCCGAGAGCAGCGCCCACTGGTGTGCTCTTCGGCGGGCTTCGCTGTGCGGCTCCTCCTCAGGCCCCGGAACACATGCAGTGTGGGCTTTGTAAAATTTGCCCCTTTGGGTCCCAGTTTTCTCCTATGATGGAAACAGGGCCCACTGGACGCAGGCTCCGAGTCACGCAAGGCCCAGCTTGGACTTGGATGCAGGGAACTGGGCAGGCAGTCATGGACTTGCTTAAGAGTCACGTGGGCAACAGGACTAAACCTCTCACTGTTCGTAGGTGTCCCTTCTTCTTTTTCATTTGATTTTATTGCCAAGGTGATGTACAGAGGAGTTACAGTTACGTATGGAAGGTAGTGACGACCTTTCTTGTCAAACATTGTTACCCCTCCGTGTTTTTCTCCACTTCCCCCCACCAAGGTACAAAGTTCATTTCTAACTTCGGGTCTTGTGGTGATTGCTGTTGCATTGGTAGGCCCTCTGTCCTTTGTGTCTGGTAAATACATACAACACACTGGGTACCAAAATAAAATACAGTGACAGCAGGGGACAAAATATAGTGGGGGAGAGAATGAAAGAAAAAACAGTAACTTCACATAGTATATTTTAAAAAAAACCCACATATCTCTTGCTCCATATCTTGGAGCTCATTTCACTTAGAATCATCTTATGTGGTCACATGTACATAGCTTTTGAGCTATTGTCCTCTGTTAGGACAGTTCTAAAAACATGCTAATTATTACAAATGAGGGAAACCATGGAGCCTATGTTTCTTTGGTTCTGGTTTACTTCATTTAATATGATTTTTTCCCAAGTCTTTTCATTTTCATGTGGCATTTCCTTCTAATCGCAGCATAGAATTCCATTTTATGCGTGTGTACATATATAGAGATAGATAAGTACATGCATGTGTGTGTGTGTGTGTGTGTGCGTTGGCGGTTCTGTTTCTCGGGAGAACATTCACTCAGACTTGTGTGTATTGTCTTTTTCTTCTCAAATGTTGACCTTAGACATAAGTTGTGTCTATATAAAGCCGTCAAAAGGACAGTACAGTAGAGAATGAACTTGGGAGATTGGTGGGGCATCTGGCCTCCCCAAACAGCTCAGACTGGTGTGGACTAAGCCAATGATGTGGGTGCAACGGACAAGCCAGGGCTCTTTCAGTGGCAACACACTCCTGTGGGGCCTCTGCTGGCTGCTGTGGGTTGGCAGTCCGCTGGGCTCCGGTTTTACTGAGCATAATGTCACTGGAAATAGTGATGCCCACTTGCAAAGCCTCTTCCCCTTCACAGGAGTCTTTGCCAACTGAAGTCTGCATTTCTGAACCGAAAGGAGAGTTTTCTTCAATGCATAGCTTACTAATCAACTTTTTTTTCCCAGCTTGTCATTTTGTTTAATGTTGCAAAATACAGCAATTTTTTAAAGTAGGGTCTGATTTTGCAAATAAATGTCTACACTGGAGTAAAATAATGGATGTAACAAAATACCACCAAATATGACAGCTTTGTTCTGCCAAAGTGATTTGCTGATTCTGGAAGAGAAATGCAGAACAGGCTGTGCCATTCTCAGAACAGAACGGTGTGTGACAGAGACAGGCCTGAGTAAGTGCCGGCGTGCTGCACGAGATAGCACACTTCTGCACTGGTTTTGATTTTCACATAGTCCTCATGGATGGCTCTTCAGAATTCTGCTGCCCTTCCAAACAAAAATGGGAGATCCTACCTTAGAGAGAGAGAGAGAGGTTGGTTCAATGGGATGATCCACCAAATCCACTTATGCAAAGCAGTCTTTGTGGTGGCATTTCAAGAAGTTGAGAATTCCTGGAACTAACTTTCAAGGAGGCAGTCCACCCGCCGTTAGAACACAGAACTCTTGGTCTTTGAGGTTCTGCCTCGTTCAGTCAAGGAGGCCTGGCCACGGCTGAGCGTGGTGACAGCAGACTTGCCATCCCTCGTGACAAGCAGTCTAGATAGTCCAAGGAAAAGGCTCTTCAACAGAAGGAAAAGGAGGTCTGGCACTGCCTTGTGTCATCAGAGCCCAAGCTCAGCGCTCTGAGAAGGGAAGTGGAAGGATAGACGTAGACATAGAGCAGAGCAGCTTCAACCCACTGGCTGGGCCCAGGGAAGTCTGCTGCAGGCCCACGCTGGGAGCGACACCCTCCACACCGCAGCGTGGAGCTGTGCAGCCCGGAAGCCCACTTAATGCCCTCGGGAGGGGAGGACGGGGGAGGACAACCCGCCCGGCTGCATCTCAGGGAGTGTGATGAGCGTGGAGATGGTAGCACAGAGGGACCTGTCACGGCTACTTCACAAAGGGAGCTGCACCCCTCCACACCAGGGGCCACTGCTCCATTCTGAGCGAGCTGAGTGTGGGTGGCCAGGATGGGTGAAGGCTAGGGGCCCGGTGTGGGGCAGCTCCTCTTCATGAGCCACTGCACGCCACATGGCCACAGCCACTGCGCTGCTGCTTCACTTCTGTCCGTCCCACTTTCCCTCAAACAACCCCACCGGAAGCTCTTGCTTTTCAGAACGAGTCAATGGAGGCCCCAGATCTGATACCCACTCAGAACCCAGAAGAATCCTCCCAGAATCCGCCCTGCGTGGAGTCAGCGGCAGTCAGGAGACGCTCCGCCTCTCTGTCCACACCTGTGCCTTCCTTCCCGGAGGCTCCCACCACAGCAGAGGGGTCATGGACAGCTGCTCAAGTGCAGCCTTGTCTAGCATGCAGGAGGCCAAGAAAAGAGGAGGAAGGAAGGGGGGAAGGAGGGAGGGAGGGAAGGAGGGAGGAGAAGTTTAAGCAATACTTCACAGTATCTTGGAAGATGACGTGTTGGGCTCCATCCCAGGCAGGCTGGGGACTCCTGGCCGGTGTGTACTGAGCCCCCATAACAAGCACAATATGAGCAAAAGGGCTATTTTTTAAGATACCATGTGAAGTTATTTCTTTTTTCTTTTTTTTCTCCAATGGTTTATCTCATGTTGCTACTGTATCTGACTGGTGCCTGGTATACTGTGTATACCTTTATTTGCTTATTTGAAATAGGGAAGGGAAGGGGGAAAACAAGATGATTGGGAGGAGATGGGAAGAGGGAAAATGAGAGAAAAACAAAAGAGGTATCAATGTTCATGAAGTAAAGTACCCATTACCTGAAAAGTGTCACAGTAACCCCTCTGTAATCACCCCAACAATACAATAATAATAATTAATACAATTTTAAAAGGGGTTAATAGGCACTAGCCACACACTATGTGTTTTCACCTCCCCAGGAAAAACCTGAGAGGAGGAGTCATTGGTCGTACGGCATGCGTAGTGAATGGACAGGCAAGTGGCACACAGAAAAACCAAGTAACTTGTCCCAGGTCCCTTCAGAAGTTACCAGCGGGGCTGAAATTTGACATCTGGTACACTGCAGCCCAAAATCCCAAGTAGCAGGTTCTATAGCTAACTAAAGGAGAAGGCGAAGAACTGGGTGTCTCCCGTTAGAACTGGCCCCAGTGTAGGTCTGAGAGTCCCTGGGCCTCTCGTGTGCTGGGACAGGTGCAGGCCAGCTTGCTGGAGCCTCAGTCCACATGGCCTGTGGGCTGGGGAGAGGGGCAGAGCCCTCCAGGCTGCAGCTGTCCCCGATGCAGAGGACTGACAAAGCCACCGAGAACAGGATTCTGGGGGCAGGGGAAATAGGTCAGAGTGGAGGTGGGCTCCGGAAAGACACCCAGGGCTATTGTGGGCTCTGAAGCAGAGACACAGCTTGGTGAAAATAGCATGCTTGGAAGACTATCCTGCTGATTCTGCAGAGGCCCCAGTGTGGCAGGGCAGGAAGAAGGCGCTGAGCCTTGCAGTGGGACTGAGGCGATCCAGCGGGGCGGACGGGGTGGGGCGGGGGGACTGGGTGAGAACAAGACTGAGCTGGAAGGGTGAAATCACCGAGGTCAAGGTGTCAACATGGGAGTCACTGCATTTGATTTCACACAAAGACATCGACCAAGTATAGATCGCTCCTCTCGCCTTAAAGCTCGACTTAACCTCAATTAAAGAATAGATTTCCTCCCCTGCGGGGCAGTTGAAGCACTACTTTTGGCTATGTCTCTGCCCAAAGTCACATCGTAGTTGTCAACATGGCTCTAAGGCTCTGCACGAGACCACCAGCTCTCCAGGGCCTGCATCTTAGCATCGCCTGGGATGGGCGTAGGAGTAGGAGTAGGAATTGTGGTCAGCAAATGGCCAAATGACAGGAAATGAGTCATTCATTTGTGTAAGACATGATCACATGGAACACTGGTGTGGGCTCTCCTGGCCCACAAGATCAAGACATGTGACATGGCACAAACCAATGCACTCAGGAAGTTGGAGCCACAGGAGTCCCCCAAAACTCCATCTTGGTCCACAGTATGACTCAATTCAGGGTCACAGCCTTGGAAAGAGTTGTCCAGAGAGCCAGCATTCTGAGTCTCCATGGATAAGAAGCCACACGCACATGCCAATCCCCGCGGAATCACACTAACGCCCACGATTCATCAGCAGTGTCCAGTGCACCAGCTCCACAGCCAATTCTACTGGAGCCGCAGCTTCCACAAGGATGCCTGCTTCTCTGTCATGCCTGGTCCTGAAGCAACACACAGGCCCACCCTCAGGGAAACTTGTGTTCCTGCAGGGTGCTTCCTTCTTGGCCACCCACGCCTCTCAAAATGTCTTCCAGGTTTGTCCCAGAGAAATCCTGGCTCCCGTCCTACGCTGCTGGTCCTGCCTTGAAGAGGGGAACGGCCTTGTGTCATCTCACTCAGGACGCTCTGAGCAGCCAGTGTTGGCCCTGGGGTCAGTCGAACACAGGACGGGCCATCCCATGGCCCATTTACCTCTGGCAGATCTCCTCGCATGGTTCTGACTTCTGGAGGCATGTGCAGCTGAGCTCCACTGCTGTTCCCAAGAATTAAAGTGTGGCAGGGGAGGAGGGCAGAGTCCTTTGGAGCACATGGGAGGCAGAGCCAGGCCTCAGGAAGCTGGCTTTGGGAATGAACTGCTCTGGCAATGGTGAATTCTCTGTTAGCCATGCTATTCTAGCCAAGAGTCATGGACAGCACAGAACAGAAGCAGCAAGTAGAGGGGTTGCCGGGTGCCGGGCTGCTCCCACTGCCCGATGCCCAGCCCCTCCGCCAAGTCCTATGAAACCAGTCCTGTCCTTGGTTCTTGGCTGTCCTGTCTCATGTGGATGGGGGCAGAGGGACAGATTAAAGAGCAGTCAACTTGTCTCACAGCTCTGGTGGGCAGGAGTCTAAGGTCAAGTGCTAGCAGGACCTGGGGGACGCTGTGGGCTGCAGTGAGTCTCTGCCTGCATCTTCTGGCACTGTTTCCCTGGGGGGTGTCTGGTCAAAGCTCCTCTCTTATCTCACAGGAGGCACACTCTAATGACCTCATCTCTACTGAATTATCTCTGTCAAGACCTTATCTTCCAACCAGGGCAAGTGCTGACAGACTGGCAAGGAGGAGCCAGCCTGTGAAGTTTGGAGAGACTCAATCTGTAACAGAGAGCTCTGAGCTGAGGCCCCCGTCACAATCTGTCATGGACCTGTACATGTGTCCACATCCACAATGAGACGCCCAGACACCCAGAATCACTGCCCTCAGTGCAGTGGATAGGGGTTCAGGCTCACCAAGGGCCCTCACCAGAAAAACAGAAGTGGAGCTGTGGCCTAAAATAGTGGAGCAACGAACTTGAATGAAAAAGCTAAAGGACAGTGTCCAGTCCGTGAGTTCAAGCCCTAGTACCAGCAGGCGTGTACACACACACACACACACACACACACACACACACACACACACCGATAGAAACATGTTATTAAAATAAAATAACTCCATTTTACAGAAGAGAAAACAAAAGGACAGGAATTCACAGAAGATGGTAAAGTTAGCTTGGACCAGTCGCAGGCCTGTGGACCAAGGACAAGCTTCCAGCAGCAGAGAGAGCATTTCACAGGGACCCAGGCAGAGGCAGAGGCAGCATAGACCCACTGCAAAATCCTTAGTGCTCTCTATTTGGGAATGGTTTGCAAAATTACCACTAGAAATTTGTCTTTGCTTTTACACATGGTTTGACAAGACAAACCCACCATCATGAGCAGTTCTTCAGCCCCAAACTTAATTGCATTTGGTTGTACTTCATCCAAAATTTAAAATAAATATAAAAAACACTGCTATTTTCCCAAAAGCAAGTCGTCTCAATACAAGTGTGATTTACATGTTTAAATATGTCATAACTCCATCTGTACCCATACTTTGTAGGCTTTATGGAGACCATGAGCCTGAGTATGCGCTTTAGTAACACACACAAAAAAATTCAGGCTTGAAAATACCTTATTAATAAACATTCATCTGTTCTCAAGCAGACTAGTGCCGCTGTCTTACCTTACCCTGGCAGGGGTCTACAGAAGCACTGAGTACAGACTTTCCTTCCTCTTTCTTCTTTTACTTTGTCCCTAGCACCATGCACTTCGAGAGAGCTGGCCGTGCCTGAACCAGGCTTGCTGGGACTGTGGCCTGGTGAGTTGGGGCAGGGTCACAGATCCGTGCTGTGCACCACCACAGGAAGTCCGCCCCCAACCCCCCCCCCCCACGCGCTCCAGATTCCTTCCCCAGACATGTCACATCCTTTACCGCGCTCCCCACTGGAGGAGATCCCGCCGCCTCTCCAGGCTCCTCCCAGAGCTGAGTCTAAAGACTGAACACTGAGCTTGGAATCAAGCCACACTCAAGTAATTTGGCAAAGAAATGGGAAAAATGAACAAAGAGCAAACATTCGATAAATTCGGCCATCTCAGAGGCAGTTTTAAGTGGTGCCAAGTCTCCCGATCCTTGAGTTTCTTTGCCTAAGGGCCCTGGAGCTTCTGGTCCAGCCCTGCCCCTCTGCTTCCCTGGGGACCTGGGCACAGGTTACCTGACACTGACTGGGAAATCAGTGTCCCTTTTGGCACAGGGCTCAGCCACTGGTGATGAAACAACTCAACGGAACCTCCCGAACTCGAATCCTCCTGCCTCAGCCTCCTAAGTGCTGGAATGACAGGAAGGCACTGCCCCAGCTTTCATCTTTTCTTCAGCATACCGTAGTCGTCACCGAGGCGGTGGTTTCACCCTTGTATATGATGTGCTGTCACTATTAAGGAACATTGTGTGGCTTTGGCCCTGTGATGGTTTGTTATCCGTGAAGAATGATCGAGACAGGCCTTGCCACCAAGAACTGGCTGCCAGGCGCTGTGTCCTGCTGATAACACACCGCAACCTCACACGCATCAGACCTGCAGGAGGCAGCGGACCCGGGGGTCCCAGGTCTGCGTCCATGGATGCAGCCAGCTGAAGAGCAAAGGTCTTTGGGAATTGGTCCTGGGTCAGTGCTGCGTATGTACAGTTGAACAGATGAATTTGGGGCTCTTCAAAGATTCTGAAAGCAGTAAGAACACAGACCAGTGACTCCATATCTGTGGAGTAGATCAATGAATCTGAGGATGCTAAAGAGCAGTACTGGGGGCGGGGCAGGGGGAGGACCCCGCTCCACGGTGGTCAATCCAAGAGCAGAGGGTGGTGGTGCTGCAGGGCAGGATGGGACATGCCATGGCTCAGTGAGGAGCGGGAGGGAGAGAGCAGCCCCAGGGAGTGCCACTGGAAGAAGCTCCATGAGGAGAAGCCTCTTCAGGCCAGTCGTGGCCTGCTGCATGGCCCAGGACGGCCTGTGGACAAATAGGTGATGAGTGAGCTGCCTTGGCGGATCACCCGCGTCAGCTGGAGTGGTGACTGCGTGGCTGCTCCAGGACGCATTGCCGTGCTCTTCTTTGAAGACTGGAGATGGCCGGGGTGTCCTGTTCACCAGGGAGCCGTATCTGAGCCTCCCGGGGCCCAGGCCACGGGGCCCACGGGCCTGGTTACTCACTGCTTTCACTGGCTGTGGGCGCTAGAACTCATCACAGACATACTACTGCCTCTGGAGCTGCTACTTTTCGGAATTCACGGGGGAAGCTGCCTTTCGGATGATCACGTGATGGTTTATAAACATGTCTGAGTTTTCTCCGGAGGTTTTGACCTTTACTCATGCCTCGGCAGCGCTACTGTTTAGGTTGGCATTTGATTTCCTACTTCAGATGCTATGATACCACGCAATACTTTTACAAATCAAAGTCTGTTGGGCCGGTGTTCTTTGGGGTTCTTGATTTCTGCTGCAAAGCCCGGGGAACACACACACACACACACACACACACACACACACACACACACACCCATGGGAGCAGCTCTGGGAGCTGATTTGTAGCTACTGAGCTGCTGAGCTGGGGGCTGGCCCAGGAGCCAAGGTCAGTTTGTTTACATGAGGTGCTGGGAAGATAAGGGGAAGATTTGGGAGGCAATTCTGTTCCTGTTCTTCCTTTTTCTCAGTACTAGGGACTGAACTTGGGGCCTTGTGCTTGAAGGACAAGAGCTCTACCACTTAAGCCCCACCCCCAGCCCGCTTGCTTCTCAGGCGGGGTCTCAAGAACCAGTTCACACAGCCCTGGGCCATCTGAGCCGTCATCCCTACCCCTCCCGGAGCCCCAGCTGCTGGAACTACAAGAATGTACCACCAGGCCCAGGCAGACGCCAATCTAAATGTTTTCATCTTTTAAGGAAGCTTATGAACATCTGTGGATTCTTGGAATGTGCTGGCTGCACACCTGCCCTGGATTCTGCTCTGAGCTTATTTCATATTTCTCTACGTCCTTTCAAAGTTGCCCATGTGATTTTTATTTTCATGGCCTTAGGTGTCTGCTGGGCACTAATGTCTTGTTTGAATGATTTCTGCAATGATTACTGTTCAACTAGGCAAATGCCCTTTTAAAGGGCAAAGCAAATTCCCTCTTAGAGTAACTAGGGGTGAGACAGAGCCTGGAAAATTCCAGAGGAAGTTCAAAAGAAGCTGTTCCTCATCTCTTCCATGCTGCCATTTGAATGCGTGCCCTAGGGGAGCACTGGAGAAATCAGAAAACACAGCTCATTATTATTTGTGTAGATTATGCAGACTTTGCCTTTTGCCACACACACACACACACACACACACACACACACACACACACACTTCATTGCAGAGGAGCAGGGTAGGAATTTGGGCTGCATATGAGTGGGAAGGATTAGCTAGCAGGATGTTGATTTATAAACAGCAACAAGCAATTTCTTATATTCTCTCTGCGGTCATGTCTCCTGCACAGTAATTCCCAGCCTTGCTTTCCTTCTGAAAGCCCTTGGTACTCACTTAGCCCCGAGGTGTAATGTTTGATAATATAACTACCGCGACTGTCACTGCGTTTTGTACAAACGCATTATATGTGGCCCGGAATGGTAAAGATTTATGTATGGGTATGGAAAATAAAAACCAGCATTGATTAAAAGCCCCAGATAGACCATCCAATACCGCCCAAAGAACATCAGTTATTTTGCATTTTGACGTGGCGATTGATAACTCATAAATGCAAGCAGGAATGACAAATGCAGGCGGAAACTGGCTTTGACAAAAGCGATAGCAGAGTCAGTCTCTGGGGGCGATGGAGGTACAAGCAGGAGCTGTTTAAAATATTTAATCATTTTATGAAGGCTGCAAGATGTTGTTTGACCCTGAAGGAGTGTGAATGTCACATGGATCAGAAATTGCCAGGTCTTTGAAGTGAAATAAAAAAAATGGTGTTATTATAGATCCTTCTTGACATCCTATCATTTTTGTATAGGATTAAAAATATGTATACAAAGCAGGAGATAAAGGACTCTGGCAAGGGCTGTCTTGGTTGAAGGGGGAAGTGAAGGCACACTGCTAGCAAGTTTTCACTCCAGAGTCGCTCAGAGCATGTTTTTACATTTCCTTCCAAATGGACAGAACTGAGCTGAGAGCTCGTAGGAAGAAGAGGCCTTTGGTTTTCAAATAAAGAGAAAACCATTCTTTATCTGTGTTACCCAGAGTCCTCTGCCGGATGGTGCGTGGTCTTTCTCAGTCCAGCACTCCTCGGTGTGTTTACAGTCTCTCTTCCCCTAGGAGAGCCACACAGGATGGTGTGGATTCAACAAACGGGGGCTGTGGTCACGCACCTGTGGGCAAGTTTATGGGGTCCCAGGAGAGCGCACATTCTTAGCTGCTGAACTGCACAAAACCTTCCGGGGGTGCAGCCTGTACTGCCCAGCTGGCTGGGAGCAATGGCGTTGGTGGTCTTCAGGAAAGGGGGAGAGGCCAGGAGGATGCCTCGGTCTGCCTGGACCTGGGCCAGAGCAGATGGTGATGGCGGCACTTCCTCTCAGTGCCCAGCCTCAGCTCACTACCTAGTGTTTCCTGCTCTCTGCCGTCTGTCTGGGTGCACAGCCAGCAGGAGCCCTGAGCAGGGCTCTCTCTGTCCTCATCTCTAAGAGGCTGCTGTTTGCTCCTGAAGTCTTTTTTTTTTTTTTGGTCACAGAGCTTGAACTCTGGGCCTGGGCGTTGTCCCTGAGCTCTTCAGCTCTTGAGCCACAGCACGAGTCCCTCCTGAAGTCTTTTGTCCTTCTCTCTGGGCCGTGCTAGAGTCTTCCTGGGGGAGGTGGGTGTCTCTCTGCCATGGGCACGCTGCATGTGAGCAGACATCTAACTCAAAGAGTCACACACACACACACCCCTCAGCTACTCATGTGAATGCACACTCAAATCCCACTCCAGCACCGTTACACTCACACTGACATGAGTTCACATGCCCACACTTGTGCACAAAGCACACAATAACTCAACCATTGCTACACATGTAAGTACACAGGCTGGCACACGCATCACGTATGCACACTCATTAACTCAGAGGCACACGCACAGCCCGCTGGCATACACGCAGTGTCACGTGTCCTCTGCTTTGGTCACCCATTGTCCCCATGTAAACGCTCTCTCTACTGCAGCCTCCCCAGGAATCAGGAGCAGCTGTACCTCCCAGCTCTGGAGGGGCCTCACCTCCCACCTCCAAGGCTGGGGTGAACTTGCATTGTTCTAGATGCCCTGTCCATAGTTCCAGAAGCTCATGGTAGACCAGCCTAGGGATCCTAAATGTAAACCTGTCCCCAGAGAGGCCTTGGCCCTTGAGCATGGAAGAGGGCACATCACTACAGCAAGGGGAGACTGGGGACCCACGACACCGTTCATCAGCCGCTTGGAGGATGGAGGTGGGACCACAAGCCAAGGAAAGCGAGCTTGGGTGCTGCACAAGGTCAGAGGTGGCTGCTGTGGGAAGTGCAGCCCCACCCACACCGGGGTTCCCTCCATGGTGCTGACCTCAGATTCCTGGGTCAATATGAGAGAACTTAGCTCTGCTTTTTCAGCCACCACACTTGTAAAGATTTGTTCTCACCGCCCTAGGACCTGTCACGTGGCTTATGTGGACTTCCCTTTACCGAGGAGGAAAAGCGTGAGCATTTCCGCCCAGCCAGCCCCTGGCAGTCCTTGGCAGGAATTAGTCTGTGGCTGCTGCATGGGGAAAGGAGGGGTGGAACTCAGATTTAGTCTCAGCCGTGCATCCCGGGCTGGCGGCTTCTCCCTCTCTCCACCCAGCTCATGGACAGCCTCGTCACTGGTGATGCCGGAGCGGGCTGCATGGCTGCCACCTTCTCCTCCCCCTTGCTCCTCAGAAGCCCCTGCCCCTTCCACAGAGGCCCACTTCCGTCCACTCGGAGGCCACACAGCTGTATTCTTCTTACCTTCTTACCTCTTCCTCTTCACCTGTGAAAACACGACTACAAAACTGACAGACCCTTCCTCCCTCTGGGTCCCTATTCTATGTGACAAGTGGCTTAGTGTATAATTATTTCCTATTGATTGGATATGTATTCATTTTGCTAAAGAAATCTAAAAACCAGTCTACATCTTCATAGGATTATAGTTCATTGGGGGAGGCAAAACTCCCTGGATTTGTTTTTTACGGTGTTTGAACACAGGGCTTGCTGGGCAGGCACCCTTCCACTTTAGCCATTCCTCCAGACCTGCGGTGTCTGCAACGTTTTTTTTTTTTTTTAGAAAAAGTTTAGCATTTGGCTGAGAACCAGCTTAGATCCAGGATCCTAAGGTAGCTGTCCAGCTGGGAATCTGGGAGTGACCGGCTGTGTTATTTCTAGGTCAGCCTCGGATGGCAGTCCTCCTCAACTGCCTTCTGAGTAGCTAAGAAGCTGAGACTACAGCCAGGAGCCACTGCACAGGCTAGAGAGCAAACTTCCACATGGAGCAATTGACATCCGGGCGCTTGAGTTGATAGCTACCCTGAGAAGACAGGAGGGGAGGAGAAGCGAAGGGAATTTGATTCCCCCCTAGCTCTATACCTGGGGACTTCCACTGCCCTCCAGGTCTCGTTCTCATCCTCAGTAATAACCACTAGCTAGTGACCTGCGATGGCCCCAGCTCCACCACCCTGCGATCTAGGTACTGGCACAGGATGTGCCTTCCCCAGCCCCCAGGGACCCCACCAGGACGGCATGAGTCGCACTCCCCCAGGAGTGCCACACCACAGCTTAGTCATCATCCTGGAAGCCCGAGCGAGTGCAGCACAGATCCCGAGCAGCCTGCCTTGCCGCCCGAGCCTTTGCTGGCACCGACAGCCTCAGCACGACCCCCAGCTTCTGCTCCCTTGGCAGGATGCAGTCAAACCAGGCCCTCTTATCCAAGGACCCAGAAAACAGGGACCAGAAAGCCAGCACATCCTGTGCCCAGACCTCCGGAGTCTGGCATGGGGACAAGAGGAAGTCTTAGCAGAGAGCGAAGCCTCGGATGCTGGGTCCACCTTGCCTGTCCGCCTCTCAGGCTTGCGCTCCGCACTTAACGCTCTGCCTTTGAAATCTCATGAGCAGGAACCTCTCGATCCACTAACCCAAGGACCAGGTCACAAAAAATGAGTTCCTGGAGCACAGCCATACACTCAGCCCACAAGGTGGGCTGTGGGACGTAGAAATAGGATGTGGTTCCAAGGAAAAGCTAGCCCAGAGCGGTGACAGCCCGACAGACTACAGCCCAGCATTGTCTCGAAGGGTGACAGCTGTGCTTGAGCTGAGCAGGCCACCAGCGTTCCACCAAGAGAAGCAAATCTCCTTTGTGCACAGCAGCCCCACTGGGGGCTGCAGGGCTGTGCAAGCTCACAGCCCAGGAGGGTAGATGGCACGTGGGAGAACAAGTGCTGCGATTACAACGGAAGTGGTCCCCAAACCCTGAACCATTAGCACTGTCACATCTTATTGCTACTTGTGTTGTTACTGGTGTCTTCCACAGCAAAGGCACCAGCATGCCAGCCTTGCCGTTTAGAGATGCAAAATTGGCAGAACCCTCTAGAAAACACAATTTGTAGCAGCGACATTACCATATTCTAGCTGGCGTAGTGGACAGGACAAGCCTTGCTTCTCACCCTTGCTTTCCAACTTCCTTTTGTCCCTCATACACTGAATCACGCTGTCGTCTAAGCTCAGGGCTAGGTGTTAGGCAGAGAATGAAGGAAAGGCTTGGTGTCTAGAGAGGCCCCACAGTGGAATGTGAGCCGCCACTGTGGCAGAGGGCTAAGGAAATAGAGAAGTTACACAAGAGGAAGAGAGATGTTCTCACCGGTCAAGGGCGTGCAAATCTCAGTTATCATTGTACGGATTGAGACGATCCATCCATCCACGGATAACAAAATGGAGACTCTGAACGCAGCCTATGAGGTGGCATGCTCTGAGATTCTAAAGGATAGTACAAGGCATGAAGCCCCAAATCGAATAAAGCAAGGGAGGAAGCCACAAACAAGTAAAACCAATCTGAGTGAAAAAGAAATGTGGCCTGATTTTGAAGGGCTCAGATCAGTGCAAACTGAAGACAAAAGGGTAAATGGGGGGGGGGGCGGGGTTAGGGTGAGGCCAGGTGAATGGTGGGGGGGGGCAGGGTTAGGGTGAGGCCAGGTGAATGGCGGGGGGGGGGGGAATTCCCCTAAAGAGGGCCCAGCATGCACAGAAAGCAGAGTTCTGTGCTGTGCGTGGACCTGTGGTCCAGCAGAGGAGAGCAGAGCCCCAGGGAAAGCAACAGCCAAGTGAGGGGAGTGAGGCAGGACTCGCACTACACTAAGAGTCACAATAAACCCAAGGCTTGTGAAGACGGAGTTAACGTCCCATCTTACGAAATCCTCACCAGTGGCCTAAGAAGGCCAAGGGCCTGAGAGACTGAGGACTGGGTGAGTCAAAGTCCCAAGGCAAGGTGACCACAGGACTTTGTAAAGAACCAGATGTGAGCAAAGTCAGGGAGAACATTCCAGAGATGGCCTGGGAGAGCTGAAGCAGAAGCTGTCCTCAGCTGTGCTCCCCAGCCTGAGGCGGTGCTCCAGGCAGCTCAATGGAGGAAGCTCAAATCCCATAATCCCCACTCCCGTGGGGCCTGGTAGGACCCAGGAGGCTCTGGGAGCCTCCTGCAGGATGGAAGGACTAAGGTAGATGCCCTTTCTGGGCCAAGGGTATGAGCTCCCCAACACTCATTTACAAACACCTACAAGAGGAGCAAAGAAATAGCTTTAAGCTTTGTACCTGCAAACCCAGGCTATTTACTTACAAACTATAAAGACATACCACTCTAATAATTTTACATCTGTTACAATTGACACCAGTAGATATTAAAGTAAGGTTCCAGAAATAACAGCTTAAATCACTTCATTTACTAATATCTCCATGTACGATTAGCTAATTTCTTGTCTATCAACTTTTTGACAGTAAGCAATAGGATCAAATGTTTTCCTGCCTCTGAAAATCTGGCCATAAACCAGAGTTTACCAAACAGTAAGTCAATCTCCTTGGAATCCCCAAGACATCTGCAGGTCAACTCATGAGGTCAAAGCCGTGGTCATCCTAATCTTCGGTGTTTTCTTTGCCTTTCTCTCTGTGGTGACATTTGCGTAGGGACAAAATGCACCGACACTGAGGGCCCTGAGCGAAGCCCACCGATGGTCAGGCTTGCCAGCCTATGCTGCCTGGCTCTCCCTGGCTGAAGCCCTGTCTGGGTCTTCACTGTTCCGAGTGAAGGAATGGCCCCTGGGCTTCTGAGGAAAGGAGGGCAGAGGGCCCGGGAGCAGCATGTGTGTGGCACCAGGATCTGGGAGCCCGACCAGACTCTTTTCTCACGGAATACCATTTTCCCAATGGTTATTCACACTTGGCATATTTGGCAGACACTTTCACAAAACAAAGTAACTGCAGAGAAAATAACTGGCAGCATTCGTTGCCAAGGAGAAAATTCAATCTTTTGAGTGAAAATTAGAAGTTTGAAAACCACGATGAATCACTTCAAACTTGACAGCTGCCCAAAACTTCCAGACTCTCCTGATGGGACTGGGTGACGGGAACGAGTGGGACATGTTGTTCAGGTTTAATGGATTGGGTCAACATTCGGAAAACCTGTGAAGCTCAGGGGAAAAATACTGTTGAAACAATGCAAATGCTGCAAATGCATAGGCAAAAAACAAATTCAAAAATGTAAGAGAAGCCCATGGAATTTGATGTTAAGAAGAGCAAAGTCCAATGATATCATTTCACTTTCCATGTGACTTTCAACATTTTAGCAAGAACCACTTTTTGTCAGATTTTGGTGTAGCATCAAAGAAGAGGCCCAATCCCTGGGAAGGAAGGTTGTTGAATTCTTCTCTCTTTACCAAATAGCTAGACAAGGCCCATGAATTCCCTCAAAGTGACAACACAGTGGCGCAGACAGAGTTCGCAGCCATATTGAGCCTCAGATTATGGAGATTTACACAAATGCAAGCAACTTTATTTTTTGTCCTGTGTGGATAGAAGACATGGTTATGTCCCGCATGGGAAGAAGATATGGTTGCTTGATTTTAAGACATTATTATGTGAACATAAAACAAATAGCATTATTAAACGACTTTATAAAGAATACTTTAAATATTCAGTTCCAATTCTTAGATGATAAATACCAATAGATACATCTCACATAAAAAAAGAACTCATAAAGGTCATCAATAAAGTTTAAAAGCACAAAATGATATTGGGGATATGAAGTTGAGAACTGCTAATTTGATGTTTTAACATAACCTGAAGAGCTTCCTTATTCCTAGTTAGGGTTGCTTTTGCCCTCATTGTTGAAAATTATGCTGCATAAAATTATAGGGTATTACGTATATAATATTATGACTCTATAAATGTATTTATATTTGGGCAGGATCGTCTAAACCCGGAGGACAGCAGTCGTGTGGATGCACATTTCAAATCATGCTGTTGAGCACATTGAGGCGTTTGGTCACCTTTCTCTCAGATGAGCCCTTTACGGTGGCATAAGAAGTGTGTTAGGGAGCATGGAAGGTCAAGGGTGGCTATTTCTTGCTATCTGGATGTTCCTGCAATATCAGCATTTCTTTCTATCTGCAGTTTCCTTGCAGGAATTTATTAGACCCCTTGTTCACTTCAGGGGCACCCTCAGGTTCCCATCTGCCCCAGCCCACGCTGTGAATGCTTTTGTCCCTGCAAGCTCCCTGACAAAGATCTTTCCTAGGACAATACTTCTTTCCCACAGTCCTGAAGCCTGGGAACCCAGAGACCAGGGTGCTGGCAGATCTGGATCCCAGCACCTGCCTCTGTATGGCCACCTTCTCCTGGTATCTTCATGTGATGCCCCTCCCTGAGGTCAGGTCACTAAAGCTGTCATGGGGGCCCCTTCCACACAACCCCACCTACCCCTGATTACCTTGCTAAGACCTCCATGAAAACAACACCATATTGGAGCTAGGGCTTCCACCTAGGAGTGTAACTGTGAGAGAAACTATCTCCAAAAGAACAAGACACCAGTGCCAAGAAATCACACACACACACACACACACACACACACACACACACACACACACACACACATTGCAGGAAGTCATTGAGAATCGTGAGTGAGGTTCTGCATTGAAACTCACTGGATGGAGAGTTCCATCAATCACCGAGATGGCTGGTTTCCAAACGCAGTCCACATCACAGGGCCTGCCCGTGGCTGGGAAGGGAATGGGGCTTCCTTTCTTCACCAAACCATACCCAGAACCTGGAGAATGCTGTCTTTGAGAATTTTAGTGTTGGAGAACAGCTGACCTAAAGGAGAGTCCTAATACAGTAAGTATTCAAGTAAAGCATACGACAAGCATT
Organism: Megascapheus bottae; assembly: GCF_031878675.1. Taxonomy (NCBI): domain Eukaryota; kingdom Metazoa; phylum Chordata; class Mammalia; order Rodentia; family Geomyidae; genus Megascapheus; species Megascapheus bottae. The sequence goes on from NC_143527.1 coordinate 2,507,654, forward strand.
CGAAGCCCACATGGCTCCCTTCCACCTGGTTCCCCACCCAGTCGGCTTCTAAGCAAAGATGCAAAGACAGGGTCTTCCTGCTCTTACACTAAAAGACAAACAGAGCGTTAAGAAAGATCTGGTGGGCTTCACCCACTCCCATGAAGACGGAGGTCACGGGGGCTGAGATGCACACACCTCCCCACTGAGCGCGGCCAAGTCCTCATGGTGCTTCCCTGGGGCCAGACATCCTCTCTAGAAGCCACTGGGAAAGGCTCACTGGGGCGTCCCGAGAAGCCATGCCAACTCTGTTCTTCCCAGAAGAGCCGCGCACTACCTACTAGAATATCCTCTCTTTTCAAAGAGGCACTTAGGAGGTGGGCATGGCGTCCAGTCCTGGGAACCAGTGCTTTTCCTCCATGTTGACACTGGTGAACCACAAAGAGAGGGGCGCTTGGAAGTGGACGTGGAAGATTCTGGAAGATTCAGGAGTCTGGAGTCTGAAGTCACATCTAGTTTCAGTTTGCTTCCTGTCATGGGGAGGAAGGTATGCAAAGGGATTGGGAGATGAGTGACCAACCCGCAAGGCTGGTTGACCTCATCTCTCCTGTGCCGACTTCATCTGCCTACGATCCATGCACCAGCTCCCGTGGGCTGTCCTTGATGAGTCTCTACCACAGGAGTCACTGGCATAGATTGCTGGAAGGAGCTTTCTAGAGCTTTCTGGAGGAAAAAAAAAAAGAAAAGAAAACATTCAATATGCAAGTAGAGAGCAAGGTGTGTAACTCAGTCTCCTTCCATCCCCATGTCCCATGCCTGCTTCCCTGCCCCACCTAGCTCACTGCTTTCCGTGTCCTTATACCAAAATGGAAGACAATGTGTAATTTATACAGCAGGAAAATCTGTCAGAGGATAGCTGAAGTTGCTTAAATAGTGCTGATATACAAAGATAAGAGATTTCTCCCCTAACTAAAATACCTTTTTTTTTTTTGCATGTGTAACTGGCAAACAACCTCGCCTAAAGTCAACTCCTCTTCTGAAAGTCATTGCCTGTTTGATAATCTCTGAGTCATTAGATAACAGATAGAACGCCACACTTAGTGGTTTCAAATGTTTATGGTCTGCAATTCATTCTTAATGAGCTCTCTCCACGTCTTTATTCTTCTCAGAACCCTCCTGCTGGGAAGTGTCTTGCTCTGCCTTGCCTTTTGTTAATGATTCCACAATCATTTCAGAGCCATTTCTCCTGCCTTATGTAATTCTGACACGGCAGAGGAGCCCAGCTCCCTGCCTCACAGTTGGAAATGTAACCTTTAATGTATTAATTTCTCTTGCTCAAAACAATTTAACCTCTGTCTTGGTTTTGTGATTGCTAAGTGTTCCAATTAAACGCTTCTTTCATTTTTTTGTCCTGGAGGGCCTGCTCTTCCCCCAATTGAGTTGAGCAAAGCCTACCTCACTGGGCTCTCTCATGAGTACTTGCCACATACCCAAAGCCTTCCTCCCACCCCAAAACAAGATTAATTAAAGCCGCTCAGAGTAAGCAGTAGCCATGTGCACGTGTAAATCGGAAGAGGGACACATGGAGAGCTCTCGCTCCCAGCATCCCCCACCCTTGGACCAGCTCCGATCAATAGAAGCTCCTGAGCAAGAACTCCTCAGACCCTAGAGCTGCCCGGGGCTGCATCCATGTCAGCAGTAGAAATTAATCATGGTAACAAAATGTCTCTGGACACTTGACTTTTGAATTTCACCACCTTCCTCCAGGCAAAACAGACCCTAGAGGTGGAAGATTCCCTGGTGTTCCTGTGCACAGATGTGGGTGAACAGGCCCTCAAAGGGCCCCGAACTGCCCCACTCCCCTGGAGGAGCAAAACCCTGGGGGCTCACTCCTCTGAGGAATGTTCACCTTGAGTTTCCCTTTGTCCTGGTACAGAAGAGTCTTCGTCCTCGTGACTTTTGCTGAGGCTCGGACACTGTAGCAGTTCTAAGCTGGGGTGCGTAGCTAAATCAGCACTCTAAGCCAACATGAAAACGACCCTTCAAGCACAAATCAAGTTCGTATTAAAGAACAGAATTGTAATTCACCATTCCATGGTCTAATCAGAAATCTTGTTCATGGGTGGGCCATGCCCACCTCTAGTCAGCATTCCAAGCAGTTGTGTGATTTAGTCATCGATCCTCTCCTCTTTGCCCCTGCCAACCCAGTGTTAAGCCAGGGACCCAGACTGAGTGAGGGTGCTATCTATATAGGAATAGGATAGCATGTTGAGCTTGGCTGTGCTTTCTTGTGGATCAAAGGGAATGTGGTTTGGTTAAAAATAAGAAAGGAAGTATGCTGTAGAGGACACCATAATGGCCAACTAAGTAAAACCTTCTTGAATTTGTAAAACTTGTGTCTATCCAGACACATAACCCCTGTGCATCCCAAGCTGTCATGCTCCAGGGCCACCTGGGTCTGTTTGCAGGATTTGCTCCCTCTTTTGAAATTCTGAAAAGTTTCTTTGAAAACTTCCACCAAGTGGTGTACTCATTGAATGAGAACTCCTCTAGCCTCCATCAGAATATATGCTAGCATTCAGAAGACAGAAATAAAATCTTCCAAGAAAAAAGTGCCCGGTTAGTTCTGTGAATTAAGAGTGTACAAAAATATGGACACCCACATTTGGGAAGCATAATTAAATGCACTGAAATGCTATATTTTAAATGATCAGCAAACTATTCAAGACAGCATCAAAAGCCTAGACTTGATTTTTCATAAGCTTAGACATAGTTTAACCAATGTAAGTGGAGTTTTTAAACTTTTCTTGCCAAAGCAAACACACAAAACAATTAAAAGTGATGTAGATCTAACCAGCAGTCACATAAAATGCAAATAACACAAGACCTGGTTTTCAAACACACACACACACACACACACACACACACACACACACACACACACACAGAGCAATGCAAGTGGCAAAACCTAGGCTGGAGAAAATTGAACTGAACAAAACATTCTTCAAGTGACCGAGTGGCAGGCAGGTGTGGTGGTATACCTCCCAGCATTTGGGAGGCAGAGGTAGGAAGATACCAAGTTCTACGCCAGCTTGGGCTACATTGTGAGACCCTGTCAGGAAGAAAGGAGAGAAGGGAGAGGATGCAGAGGAAAAGGAGGGTGGGTAACCCTTGAGAGAGGGTTCAAAGTTTGAACTACCCTATGACCACCTTGGATTTGCAAGGAGATTCCTATGCCTTGTCCTGGACTCTGAGTTACCACTGATGAGAGTCTTCTAGGACTTTCCTCTTCAGACAAGAAGCTGGGGCATGTGGCCTTGGTGTCTGGAGGATGGTGGATACAGATGCCCCAGCTCCTGGGAACCCAGGGGCTGCCCTGCTGCCCTCCAGGGCTCATATATAGCACCTGCACTGCTTGGTTCTTGGTCATATCAGAGGGCAAGGTCTTGAGGTCTTAGTGCAATAAAATCAAGTCATTTCAGCCTGATTAACTAGGCCTGTCATATCTAACATATCATAGAAACTGCTGCTTAATTTACAAAGAAATCTTTGCCTTACTTACTACAAACATGCCCGTGCTTATGGCAGAAAATTTTTTAAAAAAACACACAAATGTGACTAAAAAGAGCAAAACAAAACTGGCCATAATTTCACGGACACCATTTTTAGAAAGGAAAACGACTATGTACAAATGCTTCCATGCTTTCCAGAAATGAGGTAGAAAATCTTAGCACCTCTCTTCCAAAGAAATTTAAAAGTAGACAAGGACTTTCATTCATTTCTTTTCATTCATTCATTTCATTCATATGTTTTGGAATATGAGTTCTCTAATTTTAAAAAGCAAATGGAAGTATCTCTTGGTCGCACAGGAATACAGAGTGCTGAATAGAACATGCCAGCACTCTGTAATTCCATGAGTATCTCCTCTACTCTAGGGGCTGGGTAGAGAGACTTGGAAGGAAAATCAAATCCTTACTTGGTACTTGCCACACAGTGATGGCAACGCTGCCCAACCTGAGTTTATCTCGGTTTCTCAGTCTCCCATTTCACTGAGAGATATAATAATGAATTGCAATTTCAATTGCACTATAACATGTATCACGTACATGAAAACTGAATTATAAATTTTTTGTAATGATTAGTTGGCTAAGAACTGCCCTGCAAAAACTCATAAGCAATTTATACAGTAAATTCTAACCATGATTTTCTTATATGCACATGGTCAAGGAGCCAAAACAATGGCTATTTTCCCCAACAGAATGGAACTGTGGGCTTTCCACTTAGATAAGATTTTTGCCCATTGTTTTGTCATAGTAGCCACTTAAAGAGTATCTCTTTCTAATAATTGGTTTATTATCTTCCTTTGTTCAAGCACAGCACTCATTCTTGTGAGGGAAGAAAGGGAAACTCTTTAGTAGATAGATAAGATAAGGACACCTGCTCAGCTATGTTCATCTCTGCACTATTCACAATAGCCAAGCAATGGAAAACAACCCAGATGCCCTACTGCAGATGAATGGACACAGAAAATGTGAGATATAGATACAGATATAGATATAGATACACACACACACACACACACACACACACACACACACACAATGGAATTCTACATAGCCAGCAGACAAGATAAAATAATGGCATTCGCAGGGAAGTGGATGAATCTAGAGCAAATCATGTCGAGTGAGACAGGTCAAGACCAAAGGAACAAAAGGCACATGGTATCCCTAATATGTGGCTATTAAATCCAAACAGTACAAGAGCGAGGACTCGATATTTGCATACCCAGTGCTATGGACATGGTATTGGAAATATAAACACAGCTACATAGACATAAAAATCTGTGAGTCTTTAGACATAATGTGTTATTACATAGATTAATATGTATCTAGGACATACAAACCCTCAGCCTAATTTTAATTATGTTCTAAAATCTAAGAGCCAGTGATTGTATATAGAGTCCCTTCTTGAATACTTGTTTGTTAAATACGTCATTTGAAATATGATGTAAAAATCAATGTTAATAAATTCTTTAATTAAAAAAAACTGGCGCATCTTGGCATATCTTGTTCCCATAGTGCCTTGGGCTCCTGCTCAAGCACGTTTTCCCACCATGCCCCGGGCATCCACTCAACCAATGCAAAGATCCAGGGTTGCGCATGCAGGCCGTCAGCGCCAAGCCTGGGGAGGAGGTGTGTGAGGAGCCCTGAGCTATGACAACGCCCTCTGCCCTCTGAGAAGACCCCGCTGGACTCCTCTTGGGGTCCCTCTCTTCAGAGACTCCCTACTTTTCTTTCACAGCAGTCCTTTCCCTTTAAATAAATTTACTCTGTTTAAATACTTCCCGCCTTATAATTCCTTAGAATCCATACTACTAAACTCATCACTTGTTCTTGAATTTCAATTCTTTTCAGTGTAAAAGGAGCAGAAATCCTCCACCTCTGGTCAAACTAAAGAAGGGCCTTTTCTTACCTAGGAATTTGGCTCTATGCCATTTGCCTTAGAATTAAAAAGTCTGGGAAGGCAACGTTTAATCTGATACTGAGGTCAGCTGGATCAATTTTCTACTTGGCAACTCTTTGCCTTCAGTACTTTTTTTTAAACTTTTTTCAAACAAGTTCATAATTAGAGTCATTTATGCTACATGAAAATACCATTTTGAGGGCCATGGATACAGCCCAGCAGCAGAGCACTCAGGCAGCATGTACACCACCCTGGGTTCTATCCCCAGCACTGCTAAAGTAGAACCTTTTAAATCTTTGTGTGTGCGTGTGAAATGCCCAGTCATATTGTGATATAGAATGTTCCAGAATATCTCAGGGGAAATGGAACCAGTCCCATCTAAACAGTACAGTTTCTCCATTAACCCTAAGTAGACTCTGCTCTCACCACCTACCATTCTCTGCAGCTTCTGTGCCTTTTGGTGCCAACTTGTAGTCCCAGGAAGTGGCCTGAAAGCTGCCTGTGCCCTGTGAACTTAGAGAGCCGTAAGTATTCATCCTGGGCTGCTCCTGGGCACTCCCTACCCGACACACACACACACACACACACACACACACACACACACACACACACACACACACGACCAAACACCAGACAAAGATGCGAGGCCACCAAAGTGGGCCACTGGAGCTACCACAGTGCCAAGCAGTGGCTTCAGAGACTGCAGTGAACTGGGAGCTCAACTCTTGGGCTCTTACAAGGAGAGCGTAGACTCTCAGCCACAGTCTAGCCCTCCTTCACCCCAACATTTTTTAAAAAGAAATACACCTCAACTAGATTCATTTGAGGCTGTAGATTTCAGGAGGTGAGAGCAGAGGGTGGGCCAGGTTTGGGGGGAGACACTGGTGGCCCCGCCATGCCAGCAACCTTCCACATCACCAGGGCCCACTGTTCTCTTTGTGCTCTTCATCCTCACTGGACCAGCCTTCTCCACGCACCAGGGGAACAGGACCAAACCCTGGGGCCTCTGTCCATGCACAGCCCAGCCCTGCTCCTGCAGACCTCCCTTTTCTGTCCTGATGATCGGCAGAGTCGATCCCCGTATCTGGAGGTGGTGTTTATTTGTGACGACATAAGCCAGCTCTGTGTGGGATGTCATTTCTTCTCCAGCCCAGACCCTGCGAACACAATCACATCCCCGCATTGTTCTCTAGCAAAATCTTCACCATGATGGATGTCTTCCCAGGAATCACCTTTCTGCCATGCCTCAGGAAGGACCAACTTGCCGTGGAGCCGGGAGGAGATGAGAGACGCTCTCTGAGCAGCCGTCCAGTCATGTTCTGGAAGCCCATGAAGAGTAACCAGCGTTGGGCTGGTACGCAGGGTTGGCTTCTTTCTTGCTTACAGAGATGGCATTTAAATAACGACCACACTCATTTATGTTTTATTTCTGTGTCATTCTCATTGCTGGCTCTGGTTACACTGACACCAACACTCCGAATGAGAGGTTTTGCCCACTAAAGAATCACAAAGGTCTCTTGCCTGCCATGGTGTCACCAGAAAGGCCCCTGGAACGTCCCCCCTTGAACCATAGTCCTCTGGAACCCACGAGGCTCCTTGAACCCACTGGGACATATCTCTTCTGCGCCTCAGGGTTTCACCGCCAGCTCTTGCAGAGGCAAAGAGACACAGAGGTTAGATCACCATTCAGTGGTGCTTTGAGGCCATGTCCTTGGAATCATGAAGGAACCAAAACAAATTTGGGGTCAACTCTGGGGTCTACTGAGAATACCAGTTCAGGGGCTACTTGTCCAGACACACCCTGGCTGTGCTGAGCTCCTTGGGCTCAGCAGCTTGCATGGATGCAGATGCACGCAAACTAGAAAAAGAAAAAGAGGGGCCCCCAAATAATAGAGAATCATTAGAAATTCTTTCCTCATGTCGCCACAGTTTTAGCATCTAATAATTATTGTTGCAAATGCAAATACTAGTCCCTGAGACTCCTTATGCATTTGAATCAATCTCTTAAAAACAATTGCTGGCTCCAGATGAAAAACAATTCTCAACAGCTGGAGAACATTTGCAGAAGGCAACTTTTAAAGAACAGAGCAAGAGGGAAAGACAGAGAGAGACACACAAAAGTAATCATCAACCGCTGTTGTCTGGAGAAGGCTGGAGTCTTCAGATGCTGCGTTTTTAATTACTACACCTAAAGCTACACTTACTGTGAAGCCACACTTAAACTGCACGTTAAGCCAGGAGACCATCTTGTGTTGTCAGCACGGCTAATAAGAAATTATCTTTTATGTGATTAAAAAAAGAGACACATCTTTTTAGTATTGGCGTCTTCTAAGATTGAAGGAGGAAAGGTCAGGAGTGAAGGTCAAGCAGGTACAACAGGGCCAAAGCAGCTTTATCTCAAGCCAAGTGTGCCTGCCGGATGGAGACAAAGAGCAAAGAAATCAAGTCGAGGGACGGCAGTGAATCCATTGCATGTGTGATTGAAGAGTCTGCTTTGCAACCAAAGCTTTTCCATGTACTCCAGTCAACCAAATGCCTATGATTTAGGCCTTACCTTGTCTTTCTCAATCTGTCCCTATTTTGCTCCCACCACTTATATTCAAGTTCAATAGATTCAAGTTCAACATAAAAGATTGGCTGGTGATAAGATAATAATTATGATAAGCAACGACAATGGAAATGATCACAGTTAGCTGTGGCAAGGCATTGTTATGGATACTTCAGTTCATTTAAATCTCACAGCTCCTCAGGGTACCATTATTCCTCCCCTTTCACAGATGGGGAAACTGAGGTACAGAGAGTGGATATCACTTATTCAAAGTTATTGCGCTAGGAAATGCTAAAGAGCTTCCCAATCCGGACTTCTGCCTCCTGTATCCAGTTCCGTATCAGTGTAAACATGGAGCCCTGAAATTACCCACTGCTGGCTTAGCTGAAGGAACAGTCATCAAGGGACTGGGTCTTCCAACAAAATAATCCATGAGGTTGCAGAAGGTCCAGAATGGGTGACACTTTGTCAAGGTGCCATATTTATCTGTGACTAGCTACAGCGGGCATCCAGATTGCATGGCTTCGTGCTGCCGTCACAAGGTGGGCAGGTGACAGGAAAAGTTGTGCAGGGAGAACATGATGCTTGAAGACACCTGGATGAGCTCAGACCAGCCACCAGGAAACAGCAGGGCCCCTTCTCCATTCAGCGAAGTCACAGAACAGAAGTGAAGCAACATGTGCCACTTGCACTGTTAGTGAAGAGCCACCCAGACTTCTCACTGTCCCCCAAATACTGATGACAGCAGAGGCCATGGTGACCACCAAGACGACCGACATCTGTCACCAAAGCACCCAGAACACCAGACCTCGACCGGGTACAACCAAAATCACATTTGTGTCATTATTCAGTCAAATAAACGACTTGAAGACTGGCAGCCAGACGCATAAAAGCCAAGCAAGAATTTGTGGCCCCAAAATTCCAACTCGGTATAAGCATAAAATCTAAATTAAATACTGAAATAAATATCCTGAGGACTGCTGGCACAGATCAAGGGGTAGTGTCAAGCGTGAACGACAACGACAACAACCAAGCAGGCAAGACCTTGAGCCCCGAAATAAAATAAAACATTTGAAAGACTTTACCTCATCATGTGTTAGTCATTTTAAGTTCTCTGTTTCTTTTTTTTTTTAATTTTTTGTCGGTCATGGGGCTTGAACTCCGGGCCTGGGTGCTATGCCTGAGCTCTTCAACCACAGCACCACTTCTGGTTTCCTAGTGATTAACTGGAGATAAAAGTCTCATGGTCTTTAGTGCGCGGGTTAGCTTTGAACTGTGATCCTCAGATCTCAGCCTTCTGAGATCTGTAGCTAGTATTACAGGCTCAGTCACTGTGTCTGGCTAGTCATTTTAATCTCTATTTCATATATGTCTTAGAATGCATTCTAAGTTAAAATAAAACATTAAAATATATACGTTTATATGTGATCGATGCATATACAGAGGAAAGTGCTTTAAAAATCCTTTACTGACAGGATCAGACAGTCAGAAAAGTTGGGAGGAGAGCACTGTGCCAGAGTGGAGTCCACCCCAGGGGGCCACTGTCAGGTAACTATGGTAACACTAGTCTTTGGCCCAGTGCCTATGGACAGCTTAGCAAACCAACTGGGAGGCAGAGAGAAAGTGACAGAGCTGGACAGTCTCCACTGGAGTGAACCCACTCTGCTGCATCTACACAGGACACGTCGCGTTCTCACAGGACAGGCCCACGTGGACACGGGGCATTCCCACGTCCATACCAGTACTCCCACAACAGCACTCCCACGTCCATACCAGTACTCCCACAACAGCACAGGACCCTCGCCCGCTAGCCAACGCAATGCTTTGTCTAAAGAAAACCGCGCTCGGTATCTCTGGGCGCCGATCCTATGAGCAACCACGAAGCGTAAAGCAGTAACTAACCACGTATCTGGGGTCACTGAATCTTCAACATGTACTGTTCAAAACCAGGTTCACAGAGCAGGTTGTCACCTTTCCAAAAGGATCAGAACGGAAGAGCTACAGCTCTCTTCTACGAGGAAATAAAATTGCTGAAATGTAAAAGCCATGCACTTAAAAACATAATCATGTTCAGGTCTGAAAGGCATTTGTTTGGATAATGCTCTGCCTAGAGAAAATGTGGGGAGACAATCCCAGAAGGAACTGCCCACCCCCCACTCATGCCATATCCTGTCCCTGCCCCAGTGGGGGCTCCCGCTCGAGATCTCCACGCAGGGCCCAGGCCTTTGGCATTCAGAAGGAGGTGGGTGAGGTGTCTGGATTCCCAGCTGTCACTGCCTCGGGTTTGAACAATACCCCATCGTTCAAAACTGCAGCCAGGTAGAGATCCCTCGCCAAGGATTTAAAACCCTTTCACTGGCTTTGCATTTAAGATTGTATAAATCATTAACACGAACAAAGTAAGAACCAAAACAGAAATACCCATTTCCTAAGTTGGAAGACAGTTAACCTTTAAACGGACGGGTAAGCCCAGACAGCTCTGGAAAATTAATAGAGCTGACACCAGAAGTCTCTGGCTGAAGACACATCTTGGAGACCATGTTTTTGAGATCATCATAAATCAACGTTTTTCTCACCCGTCCCTCATGCAGAGCAGGCTTATGAATATGGAAATCTGAGCGCACAGACTGACCCTGTGCGCTGACACCAAAGGTCTGCTGGCCTGGCTTTTCCCCACTGCGGCTCCTTGGCTCAGGCTGCGGGAATCCGTCCACAGGAAGGCGCTGCAGGGGACGAGCGGGTGGCACCAGGAGAGGTCACTTCAGGACCGAATTTCCATTTTTTGTTTGTAAATCTTCACTTAGGAAATCCAGGTGTTTTGGGAGACAGCTTAGCGGTGGAAGCGCTGAGTCAAGTCAGAGCAGCCATGCACAGGCTCCACCAGCCCCTCCTGCAGGATGACATGGGTTAAGTCCAGGCGAGGTGGGGGGCCCCTGTCTGTACCCCACAGAGAGTGTGCATGGGGAAGGAACCATTTGCAGGAAACTACACACACACACACACACACACACACACACACACACACACACACACAAAGGAACCAACACTGCCAGCATTTTTATTTTCAACTACTTTAGGAAGGTGCTTGGAGACGTTTTTTAAAGAGTTGGAGCTGGGTGCTGAAGGCTTATGCCTGAAATCCTGTCCTCATTGCTACTCAGAACCTGAGACCTGAGGACCATGGTTTGAAGCCAGGCCTGGCAGACGTGGCTGTGAGACTCTCATCTCCAATTAACCGGCAAAAGGCTGGAGGTGGAGATGTTACTCAAGTGGTAGAGCACCAGAAGTAAAGGGACAGAGTTCGAGTCCTGAGTTCTAGCCTCTGCAGTGGCACATGTGTGAGTACACACATGCACACACACAGAGGAGAGAAAGAGAGTTGGGTTACATTCTAGATGTGGCCACAAACCCTACAGTTGGGCAAAGTTAAGTGCAATTACAGTCACAGTGTGAAGTACTACCAAGCATCCATGCTCACACCTGCAATCCCAGCTACTCAGGAAACTGAGTTGAGGGTGCAGTGTAAAGCCAATCCAGGCAGAGTCATGTCGGAGATGGAGCTGTGGTTAAAATGGTGGAGCACCAACCTTAAGAAAAAAAAAAAAAAGCTGAGGGACAACACCCAGACCCATGTTCAACCCCAGCAGTGTCCAAAAGAAATGAAAAAGAGGAGGTGCGGAGCGCTGGCGCGAGCTCACAGGTGCCAGGAGCCGCTCTGGAGCAAGCGGGAGGGAGGGTGGACGGAGCCCTCCTCCTCTCCTGCACACCGTGGGCTGCCAGCAGATCCGCACCCCTGTGCCCACAGACAATGGCCAATTTGTCTGGCTAATGAGCAGGAGCCCACAGGCTCTCCTGGGCTCCAGGGGGAATAAGAAGGCACTGTGGCAGTGTGGATCCACGTGGGGTTGGGTTGGAAGTAAATAACCACTCTCCCCCGCTCCAGCAGAGCAAATGACGCTCTGCTCTCTCTCCCCACCCGGGAGAGTGTCCTCACCGCCAGCGAAGAGGAGCTGGAGAAAGTTCATAATGGGCATTTTGTGCAGCCACGTCCTGGCGGGAAAGTTCATTTAGCAGCAGTGGCACCACTGCCAGGACTGACAGCCGCGAGGAGGGGTAGCGGCCGCCCTGCCCAGTGCACGGCACACCCCCCTGCACGGGGCACGGAGTGGGGCCCACAAAGCTAAAGCTGCTACACAGCCCGGGCCCACCTCGGCCAGACCCTCTCCTGGCGCACGCTCAGCGGCACTTAGCACACTTGCCATCAAGTTTGGCTGCATCCTCTTTTATTATTTTTATAGATCTGTAATTATGGAATGGAGGCTTTTTTATGGACTCCCGAGTGTCTCTGCCTCTTGCTTCACCAGCGCGCTGTGGGGCTCCCCCTGGAGCTGTCCCTTTGGGAGCGGAGAGGGCCAGGCCTGTGGTAGACCAGTGCCGGCCCAGGCCTCCAGCAGCTGAACTGCAGCATGAGCCACCCCGTCCTGACGCAGACTCCGCGTCCCTCGGGCATGTCCCAGCCCATAAAGAGTAACATCCCCTGCTTGGAGACGAGAGAATCGATACGCTCCATGCGATCATCTTTGTAGCCCTGCCTTCTTTTGCTGATTATTAAAGCTTATCCAGGGAACCCATTCACAGCAAGCCCAGAGTAACAGCCAACACTCCCTTCCCTGGCTCGTATTTTGTTCAACAATTCAGCAAAACCACCCAACAGTTTTGCTAGGCATGAACTTTGACCCTCTATAGCACCATTTTTATTTTTCTCTTTCTTTTCCTTTCCCCTGCTTTCAGAGGTGGCCAGTATGTAAGATTTTTTTCAGGCCCAAATCTGCATGTGTAGAGGAGCCATAGAAAGCCACTTTGGTGGACCATGGCTGTGGCTTGCTGTGTCAGTGACTTCCAAGTCAGCTGAGCGCACCCACCCGCTACTGGAGTGCTCCCCAAAACACAGCAGCTCCCGAGGGACCCTGTCCCTGCCACAGGGTCCTCCAGAAGCAAGAAACAAAAGAGGCCTGACGGCAGGGCTGTCAGGATGTTTAGGGTCATGTGGAATTGTGGACAACATTAAATTAGCTAGAGCAAGCCAGGCACGGCAGCTCACCCTGTCATCCGAGCTGCTTGCGAGCCAGAGATCTGAAGATCACAGCGCAAAGCCAGCCCCGCCAGGAAAGCCCATGAGACTCCTCTTCTCTCAACCACCAAAAGCCAAATGGGAGCTGCGGCTCCAGAGGTAGAGCACTAGCCTTGAGCAAATGAAGCTCGAGGACAGTGCCCAGGCATTGAGTTCTAGCCCCAGGACCAATGTGGGGGGAGGGGAAGGGAATGTGTTAGAGCACTGACAGAACAGCGCCCCGCGATGCTGGCTCGCCCAGAATTCTGCTTTGCATGGAGAGACCAGCAAGGGCAGTCCCTGGGTCTCACGGTGGCCGCCTGAGGACCTTCCCCCCCAAGCCATGACCCCAGCATAGCCACGCTGGGCCTAGGGAAGAGCTGCCAGGATGGCTTCCCATAAGCAAGGAGGACCTGGAACCCCGTGTGTGCACTCTCCATCTTGATGGGCCCTCAGCACTCCTGCAGAGCACTTGAGGCAGAGCCCTGCTCTGAGCCACAGTCACTGATGGGGAGGGCGCTGGCCCTGTGACCTCTGACCTCAAGTCAGTCCCTCCTAAGAGAGCCCTGCACTACCCTCCTCTCTCCTGCAAGGGCAGGTCCCTAGGACATGTGTGTCCCATTCCCATCCTGGAGCAGAGAGGTGGGGCCCAGAGAGGCTGGGTTGAAAAGGAGAATTCAGGGCACATTGTCGTCCTCCTGCATCCAGACTTGCTGGGACCTGGCTGGGCAGGAGCTCCAGAGCACAGTAGCACTGCCATGTTTGTCCTGCAGCCTCTATGCCACCAAACCCACCACGGACTACCCAGCTGGCCCTGGCAGCTCAGTCTTCCAGCACCCACCCGTCCCGGACAGGCCTGCCAGGATGCCGCCCTGGGTCCTAGCTGCAGAACCCGCATGCTCAGAACCTCCATGCTGGAGAGCAAACCCTGGAGTCACCTGAATGAGTGATAGGAGGAAGGGAGACCTTTCTGGAGACAGCGGAGGAATTGCCTCAGCTCAATTATGCCACCTCAAAAGTAATATTCAGTAATAAAGCTTAGACTCCTGTTATGGAGCTCTGAATAATATGGTTACTGTTAAACAAAATTTTATTGTCTGCATGTTTGTTCCATGAAATAAATATATATTTTATCTAATCCAAATTGCATGCGACTGTTATAATTTGTGAGAGGTGATGAAATGCTTTTCTCGCCGTTATTTTTAATGTGCTTTCCTAGATAATGAACTCAGGCCTGGAATCACAGAAAGGAGAGATTGAAGTGAGCGCCCAGGTCAGCCCAGAGCCAGCTGCCAGGCTGTGGATCAGCTGGTATGCCACCCAACCAATAAAACCCTCCCCGGCTCAGGGGCTTCACAGTTACCTTCTTATTTGAGATGTCTTTTTGTTTGGGGGTGAAGGACAGGGCAATAAAATACTATTTCTCTAGGTCAGTCACCTGCTTATAATTCATGACAGATTACAGATTACAATAAAATAATTCAAAGCAGGCATGGCGCATGTTCTGCAGAACCCTACCACTGCAGCACAATCCGTTTTCAGAGAGCTGTTATGTTCATTCTGTGACTAAAGAAATGTTTAAAATACAAAAATGAAATAACTTACAGATCTAAGTAGCAGGCAATACAACTTTTTTTTGTGAAAAGTCTTGAGAACAGAGATGAGCCCAGAGGAAGAGAAAAGAACACCAAACTACAGCCACGGCACGAATTCTCACACCTCACTGCCGGATGCAGCAAGATGTCCGGCGCATACAAACTCAGTGCTGAGACACTGCACCTTTCCCACACACCAACACTGCAGCTCTTCCTCCTCCTCTGTAAATGGCTTTTTGCTGTCGAGGAATTGAATGAAGCGTTGCAATTCAACGTGTGAAGGTATGCGTGCAGTGTGATTGATCTATATCATCCCTTCCATCACTGCCCCCCGTCCCATCCACCCTCCCTTCCATCTTAATGCATGGGTGTGGAACATGACAAGAAGCAGGCCATATTCATGTGGTCATGTGTGTGTACAGGTGCACAACGCGTACCCTGTCCCTGTGCACACACGCATTCATGTTCACACCGCACACAGACAGCACCTGCGCATCCGGTGTCTTGTGCCACCTTAACCATCCATGCTTAAGTGCTCTGAGGGCATGGCAGGTTCGGGGCAGTGGCTTCCCGGACCGCAGAGAGGAAAATCACAGCATCTGCTCTGCATGGGGCGAGGGGCGTTCCGAGGGCCGTGGTCCTGGCAGAAGCAGCAGAGCTGGGACAGCCCTCCGAGGCCCTTGGAGTGTCTCAATCCCTTGGACTTGGACAGAGCCACAGTAGAGCTAAGGCCTGTCTGTCCCTGGAGGGTGGAGTGAGCTCCACAGCCAGTGGAAGCGGGAGAGGAGACAGGGAGCAGCTCACACAGAACCATCCCCAGCGGCGACCCTCTTTAAATCTTCCCGCTGAGAATCCAAGGTGACGTGGCTTAGACAAGTGCATCTACGGCCATTCAAAAACGCTCTCTTAACTTGAAAACAAAGAATATTCTTTTGCTAACTCACTGAAATAACAATAGAGAACTCATATATAACCATCTCTTTTTGTGACACCTGTGGGCTAGCAGACACGGGGTCCAACCCTGCACCCCAAGAGAGAAGTGGGCACAGGGAGGGACTTTGGAGGGGAACAGGAGAGAGATGGGGCAGGAGTGCTAGACCTGTGTGCCAGGGAGAGCTCTCTGGAGTACAAGGAACCCTCCATGCCCCTCCATCCCAGCCTACACCGTGTGGCCGGAGGACAGGGGGCCCTTCCCTCCACCAGCCAGGCTGCACACCATGCCCGCACGCCGGGGGCACTGCGCGGTCTCCGGGAGGCTCTCCAGGCAGAGCTTACTACAGGTTACCCCCACAGAAGTCGCTGCCACTTACCAGCTTAGGAGCGTGTGCTAGGAGTGCACTTTCACCCCACCCCTCCTTTGTCATCGGCCTCATCTTCTCAAGAGTCCTGAGCAGGTGCAAGCCACGCAGGCGAGAAATCCCTCCCCACATGCAAAGGACAACATGCCTTGGCACACGGCTGGGGCGTGTGGTTGGGGCATGTGGAAGGGCACACAAGATCCCCACACTTCCTTCGTGGCACCGGCCCCCAGCAGCTGTGACACGGCACGTGGCTGCTGACAAGCTCAGGGCCATGGTGGAAGAAGGATGAAGGCTCTGGACTCGGGCCCAGTGCCAATCCCCAGGCTGGGCCCATTGGGCTTTGATGTCACCGCGTCCCTCTTCACTTACCAGGAAAGAGGTTGCAAAGGGCCCCTCCCCACGTTGGAAAGGCCAAGGAACTCAGTACGTCAGTAACTCAGCCCTGTCACAGTAGCCAGGTACAAGAGCTACCTTGGGCCTGCTGGCTGAAGCTCGGAGGTGACCCCTTTGTGGGGTAAAGGACACACAGAGGACATGGAGTCGTCCCCAGCACATTCATGTGGAGATCCAGCCCTGTGGCTTGTGCTTGGTGCCTGCCCCTGTCCCCCACACATGTGGCCAGACACAGGCATGCACACACACACACACACACACACACACACACACACAGCCCACCCTCCAAAATAAAATAGGGCCCAGTGGCCCCAGGCCTCAAGCTATTAAGAAATCTATATGGCTTTCCTCCCTTGCTTTTCTTTCTCCTGTTCTTTTTTTCTCTTTTTGATGTCATAAGAGTGGTATTTGTCAGACGCTCAGTCGAGAATAATGACACCATATAAAAGAAATAGCCCAGGCCACTGCCTCTTCCTCAAATGTGGATGTGTGCTTTTGAATTACAGAAAAACCCTTTCCTTTTTGAGCGACTGAGTAAAAAGGGGAAAAGAAATAACAACAATCCAGTGTTTGAACATTTCACATGTGCTCTCTCTTTGTGGTGCAGAGTGCGCTGAAAGCAGGATTCAGTATAAATCTCTCCTTATTTTGTGTTTCAGAGGGTATGCAATTGAAAACCCATTCTAACAATAAATGCTAGTCACCTGAGGTCCATAGCTTGTTTTGAAACTAAGAAAATAGAGCCTCCGCTCACCCTTGGCCAAGTGAGTTACATTTTGTGCTATTATTAATGCATAGCAAGGCTTTTTTTCATATCAATTTGAAATTATACATCTGGGAAATCCCAGCACAACAGCAGTCAATGCTCTGCTTCTCTGTGTGCCCCTCTGCAATTACAGCGATGTGCAACTATAATTTAGTTCAGGTAAAATTCAGTCAGTCACCCCAAGCACAAAGAAAGATCTCTGTCTCCCTGGAAAAAAAACGAGAAGGAGGAAGAGGAGGAAGAGGAGGAGGAGGAGGGGAAGGAGGAAAAGGAGGAGAAGGAGGAGGAAAGGGAGGAAGAAGCAGGCAGAAGAAGAGAGGAGAGGATAGAACACAGAGGTCTTCCCACAAGCAGTGCAGAGACGGTTGAAATACTGAGATGTGGGCATGGTTTAGGAACAACACACACAATGGGGTCCCGGCTGCAGGATCCAGGCAACGCTCAGACAGCCCGGCAGATGTTTCTGGACTGGTGTAAACTGTATTCTTTATATTACAAATAGAAGGATTAAGGGGAAAATGGAGATGCTAGTGGTGTGCCAAAACCAATGGGAAAACCCCAGAGATGAGCAGTAGACAGAATCCCCAAATCATCATCTGCTGTAAAAGCATTATGGGGAGCCCACCGCGCAGGACCACCCTGGCCCCAGAGAATCCAGTGCACAGAGAACACACCATGCATGTTCTATCTTCTTTTCTTCTCTTTATTTTGGGTCACTAAGGTTTGATTTCAGGGCCTCATACCTGCTAAGCAGGGGCTTTACCACTTGAGCCATGCTTCTGGTTCTTTTTGCAGGCCAGATCTTGTGCTTTTTCCCAGGCTGGCCTGAACAATGATCTTCCAACTTCTACCTCCTGTGTGGCTGGAATTGCAAGCATTTGTCGTCACCTTGTGTACTGAGATGGAGGTCCCACCAACACGTTGTGTCTCAATTGCAATTCTCTCTGCCTCCACCTCCTGAGCAGATGCCACTGTACCCAGGGCTTGTGCTTGGCTCTGTTTCATGACATGTAGCATGGGAAGTACACAGGAGTATTAGTGGAATGACTTGTCTAGACTCGTACTCCTTTCTTGTTTCACAGAAGTCATTTAGCAGAGATCAGTAACTGTCAGCTAGAACACATTTCCGCCTTGCCAGGAAAAGTTACACACCATCTCCTGAAGAGGTGAACCAGAGAACTTACATGAAACTTTCAGAGCGTTATATTTTATTCATACATCCTTGATCCATTTGGGGATTACTTTTTTTTTTATAAGAGGTGAAGTTTTGGTTAGAATTCATTTTATTTTCCTCTAGGCTATCAACCAATTTCCTTTTAAGCACAATGATTTGATTAATCAACAAGTGCTACCAGCATGTTCTTTTGCTACTAGCCAAATGACATCATTAAGTTGCCCTGCTTTAGACACAGGAAACAGGAAGTCCCGCCTCCCCTGCTGCCCTAGGCGGTGTCCTTACCCTGGCTGTCCTCTACTGCTGGCACCTCATCATTTCAACCAGTGCACCCCAGTGGAATCTCAGAACATGTGGCTCTGTCACACAGCCAGCGTCCATACATGTGGTTCACAAATCTCTCCTCTGGTTCCAGAGGTCAAGTCCCATCCTCCCCACAGAACCCACCCCAGAGGCGCCATGTGGTTATCCACTCTTCCTTGAGGGCTTGTGCTTTTGCTCTGCTCTCTAAAACCTCAGGGCGACACCAAAGTTTCAAAGCATTTTCCCTCTTATTTTCCTTAAACTCGAGTTTCACATTGTACAACTAAACCCGTGGTGCAAGAGGTGAAGTGAAAGCTGAGGCTGACTTTTGTTGTTGTTGTTGTTTTTTGCCAGTCCTGGGCTTGAGCTCAGGGCCTGAGCACTGTCTTTGGACTTTCTCAAGGCTAGAGCTCCACCACTTGAGCCTCAGCACCACTTCTGGCTTTTTTTTCTATGTATGTGGTACCAAAGAACCGAACCCGGATCTTCATGCATGCTAGGCAAGCACTCTACCACTAGGCCAAACTCCCAGCCATAAGGCTGACTTTTTATATTAAATTGCTTTTGTGCCTTTCCCAGGACACTGGGGCAGCTCTCTGGACTCTGTGTTCTGCTGGGATATACCAGCCAGCCCTCTGCAGTGCCAAGCAACTGAAATTCCAGCAGTTATATCATTCTTGACACCGGCAGACATGTGTCTCCTACTTTATTCTTTTCAGAAATAATTACCCATTTTAGTTCCTTTGCATTTCAATATTAATAATATAATAATATAGTACACATCTGCAAAATACCTTCCAGGAATTGTATAAGCAATTACTGTGTTAATTTTTTTCTCCATTTGGAAGAAAATGACATCTTTATCA
Organism: Megascapheus bottae; assembly: GCF_031878675.1. Taxonomy (NCBI): domain Eukaryota; kingdom Metazoa; phylum Chordata; class Mammalia; order Rodentia; family Geomyidae; genus Megascapheus; species Megascapheus bottae. The sequence goes on from NC_143527.1 coordinate 2,527,152, forward strand.
TCATGAACCTTGCAGTTCATGAACTCTTCATTCATGATTCTTTAATCAACATTTTGATAAAAACACCCCTAAGTATTTCGTGAGATTTACACTTAGATACCTCATTTTGGAGATGGTTGAAAATTTCTCTTGAATTATTTTAATACCATCTTCCGTGCAGTCATTGTTATTATATGAAAATACAGTTAAGTTAGTTTTTATTGCTTATCGAAGACCTTAAAACTTTACTTATCCTTTTTAGCTCCTAGAGCTTGCTGATAGTGTCAGTAGGATTGTCTGCATAAACAACCATGGTAACTACAAATAGAGAATTGTGTTGTTTCTCACCTGTATTCTTTTCATTTCTTTTTCTTGTCTTATTTCACTAGCTCAGATTCTCAGCACAATGTTAAATAAGAATGGTAAGAAAAGACATTCAGCCCTTCACTATTAAACATAATGTTAGCCATAGGGTTGTTTTTTAAGAGCTCTGTCATTTGATGACCTTTCCATCTATTCCTTTTTTCTGAGTTCTATCATTATTATTTTTTTATCTCAATGAGTGCTGAATTGTGATTTCTTTATTTCTTGGGATGGTAGAGTACAATAGTTGATTTTTAAAATACTGAGCCAGTCTCATATATTTGGAATAAATGCTACTTGATTGTGTTGTATATTTTATACAAGGTTAAATTCTATTTACTAATCTATTATTAAGGATTCTTGTATCTACCTTCATTAAGAAAATTGGTTTGTGGTTTTCTTTATCTTTTTCTTCTATTTTTTGAAGGAGGTTTCTGCACATATTTTTTTTTGCCAGTACTGGGGCTTGAACTCAGAGTCTGAGCACTGTCTCTGAGCCCCTTTTGCTCAAGGCCAGCACTCTACAACTTGAGCCATGGTGCCACTTCCAGCTTTTTTTCTGTTTATGTGATACTGAGGAACCTAGAGCTTCATGCATGCTAGGAAAATACTCTGCCACTAAGCCACATTCCCAGCCCCTTTTGCATGATCTTTGCATCAACATAATAATGGCTTGGCAACATTAGAAATATTGGCAATATTAGAAAATATTCTATTTTCTAGAATGGATTGTGTAAAAGTGATGTTAATTATTCTCAAAACATTTGGTAGAAATATCTAGTGAAACCATCTGGGCCTGGCGATTTCATTCACGGGAATTTTTTAACTATGAATTAAATTTCATTAATACTTCGAGGACTATTAAATGTATCCACGTCATGTAAGATAGGTTCTGAAGTTTATGTTTTCAGGGTTGGCCAACTCCATCTGGGCTGTTCATAAAATTCTTTACTATGGGTGTCCCCTACGGTGTGACTGTCACTCTGCTATTACACCTGTCACCCCTTCACGCCTGTCACTCTGTTACTAGGACTGTCACCCCTACGGGGTTTGCACGTCTCTGTTTCCATTTCTGACGTTGGTAATTTTACTTTATACTTTTTTTCATCCTGATGGTTGTGTTCAGAGAAACTATCTTCATAGGTCATTGTTCTTGAGTTTATAGATTTCTACTCTTGAACTCTTCTTGCTTGCTTAAATTTTATTAATTTTGGTTGACTTTATTTTTATTTTATTTTGCTAAGTTTTTGAAGTAGGAGCTTTGGTTATTGGATTAATACTTTTCTACTTCTCTACCAAATGAACTTGGTGTTACTGTCAGCATGCTTTACTAGGGAAAGCAACTTTGGGGACATCATGTTTCCATTTTCTCGTAATTCGCTGCATTGTGACACCTGAGGTTCCCTTCCCTGATGGACGTGCGGTTGGCACGGGGCCTCTGAAGTGTTTACCGTGGCACAGTGGAGTGGAAGCTCCCTTCATCCTCCCTTGAAAAGCTGAGACTAGGCTCTGCCAGCCACACAGGAACTGAGAAAACTTCCTGCCCAGGGAGCTTCCCATCTGCCCAGGTGGGACAACTGAGACACAGCACCCACACAACACACACCAAGCCACTTTCTGGCTCAGTGCCAGGTCCACAGTTTTCCCCATCCATGCAAGGAAAGATCTGTGGAAGAACTGACTTGGGAAGTCAAATCAGAAAACTCGGGGGGTCCAAAAGGAGCCTCTCAGACCAGAGGCAAAGGCAGGCAATCTCAGTGAGGTTGGAGAACTAACTCTCAACATGACCTTAAAGGTAGAAACGAGGTTCAGGGGTTCAGGAAGAGAGCACAGGAGTCTGTTTGGCCAACTCTTTCCCCAGTAGTGTTAAACAATCACTTGGGAAACTGACGGCATACAACGCTGAGCTGTGGGCCAGGCAAACACAGCTGCCCACACTGCCCACTCGAGAAGCGGCTGAGGACGGCAGGACCTCCCCTTCCTCTGCAGCCTTTCCGCCAAAGCCAGTCACGGTGCCAACCCAGCTGAGGGAGGGAGAGCCGAAGGGGGAACCCTGCTTCTTCAGAGAAAGGAATTCAGGTGTGAGAAGAGCAAAGAACGGGTCTCTACTTATTGTCTGCCATTACAAGCATGAACTGTGAAGCCGAGATAGGTATGAGTCGTCCAACACTGCGACATAGAGAAATGAGAAATACAGAGAATAAGGAAAACAGCCACTAACATAGAAATCGTAGATAAAGTTCAACATTAAACTGATACAGACACGTGTCTTTGAGAGGTAGAAGAGGCTACTGGGGAATTTATCAAGGAAACAGTGGAAATAGACAAAATGATAAGAAATACAGAACATAAGACTAATAGACTAAAAGGCTCAAACACTCCGATTGGAAAAGAGACAGAATAATAGAAAAGCCATTTTATATGAAGAATGGAAGTTGGGTAGCCAGCCCTGAGGTAAAGTCCTGAGGTGATGACAACAAACAGAAATAAACCCTAAACTCACACTTCAATACATGGTGATGAAATAACACAAATATAAGGAACAAACCTTAACGTCACTGGCAAGTTAATTCCGATTAGATTCCAGGTTATGGAGATGAAAGAACAAGAGAGATCTCTAGGACCCGGAGGAGAAGCAGCAGGGCCAAGTGCAGGTTGAAAGAGGGTGCTACCAGATTGTCCGTACAGGTTTAGACAACCAGCACCTAACAGGAAAGCAATAACAAAGGAATTTTCAGAATGGGAAAATTAAAGAATTCACTCACCCAGAGTATTTCCCAAGGTGGAAAAGCCTGCTAAAAACTAAAAAGGAGGCAGACTAAGAGCACCCCCAGTTGAAGACTGGCCCAGACGAAAGTGTTTCCAACCCAAACAACAGCTGGGTGTCCTGGCTTGCCCTGATAGTCCACCTTCGAGGGGCGCAGAACAGGAGAACTGGGGTCCAGGGCTGTGGGCGTAGCATGGGAAGAGAGTGCTTGCCTAGCCAGAACCAAGCCCTAATTTCAAGTCCTAGTATCAGCAAGAAAAAAATTCAAACGATGAAGCAAAGGTTCTCGGTTGGGTGTGTTTCCAACCTGAGAAGGGTGCTTTCATGAATGATGCTTACCGGCGAATCACCATGTTGAGATACTGAGATTGCGAGGTTCATGGCAAAGTCAGGGTGCACAAAGATCCTCTTTGTCTGGAGGAAGCTAGAGATATGGAATAAATTTAGATTTAATTAGGAATTTGTCCATCTGCTTGGAGGTATTAGAGAAGTGTTTGCCAGGTTTTTTAAGCCATTTAGGGTTGTTGGAACAATTAACAACACAAGCAGAATAAACTCATGCCCAATGGAAGACAGTAGATTTTGCCATTAAAAGTCATCCAAGTTAAGTTTCTCAGATCCGGAATGTCTTGCAATTAACTTCAATTGTATTTTGCATATTTTTAGAAAGCAATAACTTCCCATTTACAAAGTGAATAGCTCTGAAAACAGTCTGTTGATGTTTCTGGTAGGTTTGAATAGTGATCAGAATTGAGAAGGTCAATTCAACCAACACACTTCACATGGAAGCCTTTTATATAAAAAAAAAGTATGTAAGGCAGTGTCTTCTTTCAGTTACACTTGTTTCTAATGAACTTTGGCCATCAAAATACTACACGTCTTGTGGGTTTCTTAGTCTAATACTTGGCACTTTTTAAAAAGTTGGGGAGAAATTAGACTCCAATATACCTCAGTAATTACTTACGATAAACATTTTAGAAGTGAGGGAGGATTCAAGATATGCTGTGTGGATGGGCTGGGACACGGGATGGGTGGATATTGTTCTGTTATTTATCACATTTTCTCCTGATATTTAAAGTCCAACCTACATATTACATAACATTTGAGAACATTGTTTATGATGCACTCCTTAAAAAAAGGCAAATAAAATGTGCACATTGTGATGCATGTGCTTTAAAACAATTCAGATCTTACCCATGATATACCCAGGCCTGAAGAGTTTTCTTTTGGCCACGTGTGTTCTCAGTAGACACACACACCCTTCATCACATTGTAGAGTACTCCTCCATCCCTCCACGCTGAGTGCTCCTCCATCCCTCCACGCTGAGTGCTCCTCCATCCCTCTGTGCAGAGTGCTCCTCCATCCCTGCATGCTGAGTGCTCCTCCATCCCTCCACACTGAGTGCTCCTCCATCCCTCCACGCTGAGTGCTCCTTCATCCCTCCACACTGAGTACTCCTCCATCCCTCCACGCTGAGTGCTCCTCCATCCCTCCACACTGAGTGCTCCTCCATCCCTCCACGCTGAGTGCTCCTCCATCCCTCCCTGCTGAGTGCTCCTCCATCCCTCCGGGCAGAGTGCTCCTTCATCCCTCTGTGCAGAGTGCTCCTCCATCCCTGCATGCTGAGTGCTCCTTCATCCCTCCATGCTGAGTGCTCCTCCATCCCTCCATGCCGTGTGCTCCTCCATCCCTCTGTACTGAGTGCTCCTCCATCCCTCCATGCTGAGTGCTCCTCCATCCCTCCCTGCTGAGTGCTCCTCCATCCCTCTGTACTGAGTGCTCCTCCAGCCCTCCACGCTGAGTGCTCCTCCATCCCTCCATGCCGAGTGCTCCTCCATCCCTCTGTACTGAGTGCTCCTCCATCCCTCCATGCCGAGTGCTCCTCCATCCCTCTGTGCAGGGTTCTCCTCCATCCCTGCATGCTGAGTGCTCCTCCATCCCTCTGTGCAGGGTTCTCCTCCATCCCTCTGTGCTGAGTGCTCCTCCATCCCTCCATGCCGTGTGCTCCTCCATCCCTCTGTGCAGGGTTCTCCTCCATCCCTCCATGCCGAGTGCTCCTCCATCCCTCTGTGCAGGGTTCTCCTCCATCCCTCCATGCCGAGTGCTCCTCCATCCCTGCATGCTGAGTGCTCCTCCATCCCTCTGTGCAGGGTTCTCCTCCATCCCTCTGTGCAGGGTTCTCCTCCATCCCTCTGTGCAGGGTTCTCTTCCATCCCTCCATGCCGAGTGCTCCTCCATCCCTCCATCCCTCCGTGCTGAGTATTAGTAGTGGGTTTTCTCCCGGCCATCCTGGAGGCCCCTTGGGAAGCAGAGCCTCGGGGCTGAGGCCCACACACCATGGTCAGTGCTGGAGTCTTTCAGTTCTGCTCTGGCCCCACGCTGCTGTCTCGGCCAGGCAGGGAGCCTCCTTCCTGACTGCCAGGAGCTCATTCACTCCTTCCTGTCTACCACTGGTCTGTCACCATGGCTTAGGACAACCGGACCCTGGGGGAGGGGGGGCTGTGCTCAGCTCACACAGCAGAGCACCTGGTGGACCCGGCCAGACGCCGGCCGCTGCCTGAGCCCCGTTCCCGAGGTGGCAGGGCCAGGCTGGGCCAGGAGGCCACAAGGCCGCGGCCCGTGGCCACAGCAGGACCGCAGCACACAGGGGCATCTGCATGCTGCCACCGCTGGAGGGTGAGCCCAGCCAGAGGCCGGGGAGGAGAGTGGGGAGGAGGAGGGAGGGGGAGGAGGGCAGGGAGGAGGGCTAGGGAGGAGGTGGGAGGACTGTGGTGGGGAGGACTGTGGTGGTGGTGAGGAGGACTGTGATGGGGAGGACTGTAGTGGGGAGGACTGTAGTGGGGAGCACAGTGGTGGGGAGGACTGTGATGGGGAGGACAGTGGTGGGGGAGGACTGTGGTGGTGGGGAGGACTGTGATGGGGAGGACTGTGATGGGGAGGACAGTGATGGGGGAGGACTGTGGTGGTGGGGAGGACTGTGATAGGGAGGACTGTGATGGGGAGGACAGTGGTGGGGGAGGACTGTGGTGGTGGTGAGGAGGACTGTGATGGGGAGGACTGTAGTGGGGAGGATTGTAGTGGGGAGGACTGTAGTGGGGAGCACAGTGGTGGGGAGGACTGTGATGGGGAGGACAGTGGTGGGGGAGGACTGTGGTGGTGGGGAGGACTGTGATGGGGAGGACTGTGGTGGGGGAGGACTGTGGTGGTAGGGAGCACGGTGGGGGGGAGGACTGTGATGGGGAGGACTGTGATGGGGAGGACTGTGGTGGGGGAGGACTGTGGTGGTAGGGAGCACGGTGGGGGGAGGAGAGCCGTGGTGAGCAGGCCTCTTCCATCACGGGCAGGGCTGCAGTGTGGTTCTCACCCTATAGCACTGCTTAGGGAACGGAATGAGCGGCTGCTGCTCTGGGGTGGCGTTGGGAGAGGTGGCCACAGACCACCCATGCTGCCCGGCCTGCCCGGGAGCCAGGCCGGGAGGGCAGCAGATGGAGCCTGTGGCTGCGGGTGACACTGGAAGAGGACAACAAGAACTGCGGGCGGCTCCTTCCGGCCGCCTCCTCGTGGGGCTGGACGGCTGGGAATGTGACCAGAGGCTCTCGTTCCACACCACCCACTCTGGGGTCTTTGCTCCTGGGTTGGATTTCTTTTTTTACTATTTTTCCAGAACTGAGTCTGCTGGAGGACGCACTAAACATCTCACCGCACACATCTCACCGAGCACGACCCAACTTGTCACCAGGGCTCGTGTAAAATGAAGCAGAGGCTTCGTGCTCCACATCGTCAGCAAGGCTGGCGGAGGAACCATCCGTCCAGGGGGGCGATGCCAGACCTGAGGGGCTTCGGTAAGCAGCTTGAGTCGCTCAGGGACGGCTGGGGTCGTGGCTTTGGGGCTGATAGACACAGTGGGTGTGGGTTTTATTTGATGATGTCCTCCTGTGTGGAAGTGTGCATGTTTATTAGAGGGTGGATGTGTGTGCCCACCACACACATGCACACACACACACACACACACACACACACACACACACGCGCGTGTGTATTAGAAATGATGCAATGTGTCTACAAGAATTCCACCAGAGCAGCTAGGTTCCCGTCGATGAGTATGCATATGCACACGCATGCATGTGTGTACCTGCACTGCTCACACGTGATTTAGAGTTGAGTGTCATGGGGTATGTCTACTTATGATGAGGGCTTTATGTTCAAATAGCATTACAGAAATGTGGCACCAGGTAGAAAACCAGATGACTAGAATTCACTGCTTTGCCTTAGCTTCAATGAAAACCTCTAAAGGAGGAATTGCAAAGCCAGGGTCCGATTTTATCACAGAAGTTCCACTGTTTTATGGTTGGGGCCAGCAGATGGGAAGCTAAAGGGATTGCCTCTAACCTGCAGCCAGGTACTCTCTGTATTGGAAATCGAGGAAGAAAATCTGAAGAATTATGCAGACAGATCCCAGAGGGTGGCCAGATTTAGGAAAACATATAGCTGCATCTCAGTGCCCTGACTGCCCATAAAAAGAACATTTCACATGGTCAACAGCTCCAATTTATGTGGACCCTAAGGGGTAAACTTTCAGAGCAAGGGCTCCCTCGCACAATTCTCATTATTGTTAATAGAAATTGCACATTCACTTCTCACTCCAAGCCCCTTGTTGAGGATAAATTGTGTGTGTATGTGTACGTGTGTGTGTGTGTGCATGTGTGTGTAAGTATTATTTATCACCTGTAGTATAGACAGAGGGTGCTGTTTGCTTTCTCCTTGTGCACTTTTGGCTATCAGTTGATAATATTTTTTTTCTAAGTCTTAAAAACACCTGTCGGTCAAGACAGGTACGGAAAGTTTAGGACACATGCTTGCATGACGTTTCGTAGTAAAGGCAGAAGGAAACACAAATTATAAGCCAGATATTGCCTGTGTGTTCTGACAGTACCGATTCCAGTGGCAGTCCCGCATGGAAAGTAGGTGATCAAGAGAGCATTCAATTGGAGATGACCTGTTACCAGATCCCCGAACTCCACCCCAGCCAGGCAGGAAGCGAGGCTCTGATGACCCTGAATCCTTCACACTGCACAGGTAGCTTCATTACGATGATTTAAGCACAAAGGTTAATTGGATGTAGAGATTTCCAGAATAGAGAATGACTGGTAAATACTGAATGGAATCCTTTGGCAAATTCTAAATGGGAAAATCTGCAACCATGTTTGCTAGTTAGGGATAAGAACATGAGCGCATATGAGGATTTAAGGAAACAAATCTACTAATTTTCAAAAAAAGGCTATAAATCTTTTGTTGTTGGTGGTGGTGTTGGTGGTGGTGGTCATAGGAATTGAACTCTGGGCCTGGGTGCTGTCTCTGAGCTCTTCAGCTCAAAGCTAGTGCTCTGTCACTTGAGCCACAATGCCACTTCTGGTTTTCTGATGGTTAACTGGAGATAAGAGTCTCACAGACGTTCATGACCAGGCTGGCTTTGAACTATGATCCTTAGATCTCAGCCTCCAGATTAGCCAGGATTGAGCCACTGATGCCTGGCAAGAGGCTAATAATCTTAAAATGGGTGGCAAAGTAGAATCAAGGAAGCCAAATGTGCTGGGCGGTAGGAGCTGAATCAAAACGGCAGGCTTGGGGATGAGAAGGAGTTGGGCAGGAATTGGTCGACGGCAGGTGGCACTGACAGCGTCTGCCCCACGTCTGCACAAGTCCTCAGAGGAGGCGGCCAGCTCAGTCTGAGCAACTGGAAACGGAGCTGGCAGGAAAGACAGATGGTCCTGCACGGGCAGATCTGGGCGGCGAGGGGTACCATTTGCTCAACCAGTGCTGATAGCACAGAGGACGGCTCTCTGTGGAAGATGGGGATTAAATCCTCAGATTTGCATTTGCTCCCCACCGAAACTGCTCTGGTGTGAAGAAAATCAATGGAAAAACACAAGGGGAGACCATAAACTCAGTGGGACAAAAAGATGGGGAGAAATACCAGAGCAGAATGAGAAGCCTGCGCAGCAGATGAAACAATGGCTGACTAGGCAGGCTCAAGACTGGGAAAGAAGCAGCGTGAGACACAAGCCCAGGAAGAGCAACTTACAGCCCCAGCTCCCCACCTCCCTCCCATCGTGCCAAGGGCTGGGGCACTGGCCATGATGGGGGACCCTTGAGGGGTGGGTGAGAGTAGGTCTGAGGTAAGAACAATTATGTGAGGGACTGTCAAAGAAGAAATGACACGTTCATGTGCAAAAAAATATATGGGAGAAAGCGAAAACTATACATTTGCTTTTATGAGCATCTTTTAAAAGTCTTTGACCTCGGCCAGACTCTGTCTAACTTTGCAGGTCTACCTGGAGCTTTAGGAGCATGCTAAAAGTCTGGGTGCAGCAAGCCAAACGTAGATGGTGAGAGGTGGAGGGGTGCTCAGAGAACACTCTGGAAAGAAAACAGGGCGGGGCAGAGGGCAAGGGCAGATTAAAAGATACTAAGAGGCACAACGATCAATCCCAGTGGACAGATCTTATTGAATCCAGACTTAAATATCAACCTGAGCAATAGTAAAATTCATTTATGAATTCACCAAGGACATCGGGCTCCAGTTGGGAGTAGGAAAAGGTAGAACCTCGAGTTGTGATGCCCAGAGGAAGGAGGCGGGAGGCGGGGAGTAGGTGTCTGGTAAAGGAAGACCTCTCCTGGGCCTGGCCCGGAGCTGAGCCAGGACACACATCCCTAAGCCGTGCCAGAGGCCAGCCTGGAGAGACGGGAGCCAGGAGGGGGTTACTAGAAAGAGGTCCAGGAACGTCCAGGCAGGAGGGAGGTTTGGAGTTAGAGAACAGAATGAGAGCACGTGGGGAGGAGGCTCATAGTGAGAGGGGAGAGAGCCTGGGACTGGTGGTGAGAGGGGAGAGAGCCCGGGACTGGTGGTGAGAGGGGAGAGCACACAGGACTGCAGTGAGAGGGGAGAGAGCCCGGGACTCGTGGTGAGAGAGGAGAGAGCCCAGGACTCGTGGTGAGAGGGGAGAGAGCCCGGGACTCGTGGTGAGAGGGGAGAGCACACAGGACTGCAGTGAGAGCAGGCCAAGCGCTCAGCAGGAAGGACCACCCTGAGAAAGAGAACCCTCCAAGAAGGAGGACTCCAGGAAGGACATGAGGAGGAGGGACACAAGGAGGAGGACAAGAGGAGGGGAAAGGAGAAGGAGGGACCGAGGAGGAGGACAGGAGGAGGGAGACAAGGAAGAGGGACAGAGGAGGAGGGACAGAAGAGGAGGGATAGGAGGAAGAGGGACAGAGGAGGAGGGACAGTGGAAGAAGGACAGAAGAGGAGGGACAGGAGGAGGAGAGACAGAATAGGAGGGACAGGAGGAAGAGGGACAGGGGGAGGAGGGACAGAGGAGGAGAGACAGTGGAAGAAGGACAGAAGAGGAGGGACAGGAGGAGGAGGGACAGAGGAGGAGGGACAGAGGAGGAGAGACAGGAGGAGGAGGGTCAGAGGAGGAAGGATAGGAGGAGGAGGCACAGGAGGAGGGACAGAGGAGGAGGGTCAGAGGAGGAGGGACAGAGGAGGAGGGACAGAGGAGGAGACACAGGAGAAGGGTGCCGTGGAAGTGCTAAATAACAACAAATGAAAGCAAGTGTTTTTGTGGCGCATTTGCTCTCTGGAGACTGGATCTGTCCACGCACCCAGGCTCACAGGGAGTCAGGTGGCCTTCCGCCCCAGCGTCCCCACGCCGCGCCTGCCCGTGGACGCCGTGTCCAGCTCCGTTCAAACTGGTCTCAAGCAGACAGACTCGCAGGTTTTCGAGGTGACCTGTAATGTTTCGGTAAGTGTGAACAGGGTCTGGCATTGACCAGGGCAAACACGTCTATCCTGTCGGTCATTTCCTCCTGTGGAGAGTTTAACCTCACTTCCTTGGGGTATAGCGTGCGTGATTGTTACCTGTTGTCTCTACTGGCACCAGCACACCGGAACGTCTCACCATGTCCTTAGCACCCTCGCTCCATCTTCCTCTCCCCGGCTCCTCTCCCCTTCTCCCCAGGCCTCTGCCGTTCCACTTCCAGTTGCTACCAGATCCGCGTTCTCACATTCATAAACGAGCCTTGTCTTTCCGCATCTCAAGTACTACACCAGAAAGGTCTCCAGCGCCGTCCCTGTGGTCATAAATGACAAGCCTTTGTCCTTTTTTCTGGCTGCCTAGCGTTTCATGGGATGCCTACACCCCCGTCCAGGCTCTGTCATCTCTGGTGGAAGCACTGAGGGTTGGTATTTTTTAGCTATTGTGAATCACGCTGCCATGAGCAGCTCGTGGGAGAGCGCTTGTTCTCTGGCGCAGGTACCTCAGAACTTCTGGGAAAGGGATGTGGCACCTGTGCCATGCAGGAGAAGGAGCCGGGACCTCATGTGTGTGCCTATGCGGGCGCCGTACCAGCGCTTTCCCTTGAATACAGTGACACTTTTCTTTCAAGATATTCAAAGCATTTTAGAGATTCCATTTCAGTGATTGTCACAACATCCTGAACAGACTGCCATTGTGAATGGGAAGGGAGAGGGTGACACATGGAAAATTTAAGTCATTAGATATTAGGGATGATAACAAGACTCCATTTTTTATAGGCAGTGAGCTTCCAGGTCCAGGAATGAAATTCAGCTTACCTGCATTTTCAAGAACAGTCCAGACCATTGTTTTCTTGTTTGTTTGTCTGTTTATTGGTGTTTCTGTTGAAGCAAATAAAAATGGATGGATAGTTTTCTTCAGGATTTTGGAAAGACCAATCACACTTAAGCAGAAAAAGTACTTTGGTAGTAAAAATGTCCCAACTGTGGTTCTATGAGGTACCTAGGAGATACTAAGAGGGGAAAAACAGGTGTTCAATTATGAAGGGGCTGTGAAATAGTCCCACAGCCCTACAAGAGAATATCAAAGCTGGAGAACTCTTTCTTCCTGGTTTCAAGTTTATTGCGCAGCTACAGTGTTCACACTGGCACAGCAATTTCATAGGAACAGATATAGTGACCAATCCAATGAGTAGAAAATCCAGAAATAAAACTTCACATGGAAATGTGATTTTTGACAATCGTGTTTTCCTACCATGTCACGAGGAAAGAATGATATCTTCTCAATAAGTGGCACTGACACTAAGATATTGGCACATGCAGAAGAAAAGATTGAACCTCTATCTCCCATGACATATAAAATTAACCCATAGCAGATCACACACCTCAACACAAGGGCCTAATTATAAAACTCTCAGAAGAAAACATGGAGGAAAATGTTCGTAACATTGGATGGAATTCTCACATGTGACACCAGAAACACAGGTAACAAATGCACAGGTAACAAAAGTGAAACTGAATTGAGCCGCATTAAAATTCACAACTTCACCTAAAACCTTTTTCACATCAAAGGACAATGACAAGAGGATAAAAAGAATAAAAGTGCTTAAAATTAATACCTATGTAAAGACCGCTTACAACGATAACAATAACAACAACAAACCGTTCAAAAATAAAAATAGGCAATGGACAGGAACAGATATTTCTTCAAAGAACATGAGAACACACGAGGAGACGCTGTCCACCGCCGATTATCAGGGAACGTAAATCAAAACCAAGATTCCACATCCATGAGTAGAGAGATCATCAGAACAAATGCTCCGTTGCAAGTCTTTGTGAAGCTGTGAAGAAAATGGAATCCCCGCACTCGGTGAGGGTGGGCCGGGGGCAAAGCCACGGTGGTGGACAGCCTTCCTGCTCCCCGACAGTCCAGCAGCAACCACCAGACACCATCACGCCAGGCTCTGCCCAAAGGAACTGGAGTCCAGCACGCAAACAGACGTAATGATGCACCCGCATTCGTTGCAGTATTACTCTCACGGTGCCGAAGGCAGGAACAACACAGCTTTCCATTCATAAACAAAACATCGTGTGTACACACCATGGACGGGGTGGGCTCACATCAGTGATCCTAGCTACTCACATGGCTGAAATCCAGCTATGCTGCTTCAAAGCCAGCCCAGGCAGAAAAGCCCTTGAGACGCCATCTCCAAAACAACTAGCAAAACTCGGAACTGAATAATGACTTAAGTAGCAGAGTGCCAGGCAGGTGGAGCAAGAAAGCCAAGTAAGCCGAGCAAACAGGAGACCCTGAGTTCAAACCCTGGCACTGGCCCTCCAAAAGAGAAAGGGGGAATTCCGACCTGTCCTGCGACCCAGATGAACCTGGAAGACAATCTGCTGAGCGAACTTCGCCACCTCTGGGAGGACTCTGTGAGGTACCTAGAGCCACGAGGGGGTGGGCCCCGCGTTCCCGGGGGCAGAAACTTTGTGCGGGAGGGTATGGACGGGGCGCTGGCTATGTGACATGGAGAGTGTGCTCGATGTTCTTGAACCAGATACTTAGAAATGGTTGCATGGTATGTGATGGGCACGCACCCACATAACCAGCTAATTAAAACCTTGGTGAAGCACTGAGCCCTAGTTCCTCATGGAAAGGCCCACCAGGTATGGGCCGCCAGTGCGAGGTTGTAGCTCGTGTCACGGGGAGATTGGCATGGGTCGTCTCTTCCTGGCTCATCTGTTCTTGGCCCCAGGCCGGTCCCTAGGTCAGACACCTTGATCTGAAGTCTATCTGAGGGAGGCAACTTCAGAAACTGTCCTGAGAATGTTCTGGAGATGGATGGGAGCGGGCTCCCAGCCCCAGGTTGCGTACCCCATTTCACAACACCGTGGGGCACCCTGTTGAGGCAGAACAAAACGTTGGCGCGACGATTGAAGACAGAGTAAACCAGGAGACCTGGGACGGCCTGAGGAAGATGGCTTCCCACGGTGTGTGCTCCTCCTTGGCACTAGACTGGGTGGCCACAGGGCCAGCAGCTGTATGGAGCTGAGTGGAAGTGAGGGCGGGGCCTGTCCGGGGTACAGAAGGTGGAGCTCTGGGCAGAGACCCATCCCCGAGGACTGTGCTACACGGCTGTCCAGAGGCCTGGTGGGGTCAGCCCTTACCAGGTAGGCTTCTCCCCACTCTGAGCAGCCATGGCTGTGACTGAGAAAAGCCTGCAAGCCTCTACCCCTGTGCTCTGAGCCAGTCGTCTCTTTCCTCCTCCAGCACCCCGGTCCAGCTCCCCAGAGCATCCCAAGGCCATAGGTTTCCGTGGTGGAATTTCTGAAGAGCAAAAGTCTTAAAGTGGGAGAGGATCCTCTCAGGTATGCAACAGGCCTCAGGCTGTGCCAAGACCCATACCCATGGCTGCCCAAGCCACTGCTAGAATACCATCGCCACACACCAGAGGGTGGGCAGCCTTCACATGATAGGTCTTGGGGAGCAGAGAACTCGCCCTGGTACTGGCAGAGCCCCAGCAAAGCCTGTAAGCTGGCATGACCTCTACCCAGGGGACCGCAGCCCTCCTGGGCTGTTACCTGTGTCCTTCCTCCCCAGGGACTTATCCCTTGACACCCCGCCCCTGAGGTGCACGCCTCATAGACCCTCCTGACCCGCAGGACATGCTGAGGGTCAGAATGATGCCCCCCCCCCGCAGAGCCATCAGACTGCCCTGCGTTAAGGACAGACCCTCAGCCGCTCTTCTAAGCCATAGCAAGGACAGCCAGCCTGTGGGCCCTCTCCTCTGGCCTCTCTCCCCTTCCTGCATGCGGGGCTCCAGGATATCTTTGTCATCATCTGGGCAGGACACAGGGCACCGCCAGCTCATTTCACACACACCAGTGCCTTTTTCAATAGCAAAACCTAATGGAAACAAATCCAGTGCAAGGGTCAATTATGGGCTTATTTTCATATTTATGGACTGAATACTTTCCCCTAAAAGACGCTAATGATAGCCTCAGGGACAAGCTAATCAAAACACCAGCCACGAGTAGAGGAAAGAGGAATGAGCTCTGAAATGCACTCCACAGCCCTCCCTTGCAGAGTCACAGGTCCAGTGCAGACTCGCCTCCATCTCTCCCCAGTGAGGCAGCCGGGAGCTGCTGGCTTACACCTGTAATCCTACCTGTGCAGGAGGCTGGGATCTGAGGATTGTGGTTTCAAGCCAGCCCGGGGAAGGAAAATCCATGGAAGTTTTATTTATCTCCAATTCACCAACAAAACACAGAGGTAAGCACTAGCCTTGAGCACAAAAACTCAGAGACGGTGCCCAGGCCCTGAGTTCAAGGCCCAGGGCCAGCACAGAACAAACAAATAAATATAAATGAATGGACAAATAAATAAAATACCTGGCAGAAATAACATTGAATAAATGACTTCCTCAGCGCCGGGATCCAGCTGTCCATGGTGGAAAGGAAGCACCATCCCTCGTGCAGCTGGACTCCCTGTGGGACATGGCAGGGACATGTGACACAATCTGGGTTCTCACTCCTGGCTCAGCTGTGTATGGGACACAAGGTGAGCTTTGGGAGACACGTTGTAACGCAGCCACGTTGGATCTGAGCCATGAGTTAATTAGCGCCACCAGCCACTAGGCTGCCACGGAAACACACAGACAGGCCACCTCATCAGGGTGGACTGTTAGACTGTTCCATCATTAATTGACATCAGGCCTAACAACTCACTTATTTAGCTCAGATGCAGTTATATTATCAGTGTTAATACTCAGCAAATCAACAATGACTAGCATAGAAGATGCATCTGTAAATTTCGTATTTTTAACCATGTACTGGAAGAAATTTCAGTTTCTTTTTTCCCTATATGGGAGCTGATTTGCTATCTGTGCTTTATAAACATGCGACTCTCTCCTTGTCTTCCAATCACGGAGGCCGACAGGCCCCGGCTCATGGTGCAGGCCAATCACAGCCATCAAGGCTGTGTGGTCAAGGTGCTTCCCTTTCCGTTTATATGCTCCCCCCCCCCCGCCTCCTGTTCTGGTCTGACCTTCACCATGTCTCACAGGAGGTGAATAACCATGTAGATTCCATAACTTCAGCTACAGGTCATCAAAGACCCCAGCGCCACGTGCTGCTCAGGAAACTTCAGTGTAGCAGACGCTGCTCAGGTCTGGCCCCATCCAAGGTCCTTACAAGTGGCCAGGAGGGAGGCCAAGTAAAGCTGTCCAAACGATGGCTGTCCTGACCCAGGGTCATCTGACATGGCAGGCTGCAAGCAGCAAGGTCGTCTGCAGGCAACGTTACAAGTGTAAAGCTCAACCATCAAGAAGCCACTGGGAATGAACAACCCGCTGTATGTGGCCTGGGAGTGAGGGGGACCCCACGTCCTCTTGGCCTGGGTAACTAAGCGAGAAGAGAAAGGGAACACTCTGCTGATGAGAAGGAAGAGGTGCCGCCCTGGAGACTCTCAGAGCAAGGGCACCAGGCCTCAGGTCAGAACAGAAAATCAGGCTCCACAGGAAAAGCCAGGCTCAGTTCCAACCTAGAACCCATGGTGGAGATGGGTGACAAGTGGACACAGAGCACTTAGGAGCTGTGTGGGGGGGGGGGGAGAAGAGACCCGAGGGCTGCGGGGAAGAGGGCACTGACTGTGACCCCTTGGTACCACGTGACCAGGGCGGGACATTGGTCTTTATCTTAGATACTGAAGGAACTTGTGGACGTGGAGGCATGAAAGCAGAGCTCTGGCTCAGCCTCTTGTGCCCTGGGCTCTCAGGTGTGCTGTCCCCTCCCCGGGAAGCAGCAGGACCTGTGGCTGACAGGATGCCATTGAGGTGACCCGGCTGCCATAATTGGCAAAGGTAGAAGGATTTCACAAATGTCATCAAGGTCCTGAGTTTGAGTTCCTAGAATGGAAGGTTCCTATCCTGGGCCTGCCCTGATCCAGAGATGGAAAGGACAGAGACGCACCACCCCCCATCCCAAGGCAGAGGCCAGGCTCTGCGGGGCCCCAAGGCAGGGCCAGCGGACAGCTTCTCTTCCTGTGTCAGTCTGCCATACAAGCAGCTGGACTCTGCCAACAACCAGAGCTCAGAGGAAAATCCTGATGGGGAGCCGATACCCATCAGGACCCTGCTGGACCTGGCATGGCCACCCGCGAGAGACAGGGAGGCCCTGCTGGTCACTAGGCATGGGGCATTTACGACACTGTGCCCACAAACCCACAAGGTCAGCGAGGACAGCCGAGAGCCCCTTCACTCCTCTGTGAACAAGGAACGATGCTTAGCTCAAGCTCAAAATGGTATTGATGGCCGAGGCTGGAAACGCCGGCTCTGGAAACGGCTCCCTCCACACCCCTCACTGGGGCGAGCAGCGCCATCTGAGCATGAAGTTCATTTCATGGGATATTGATACTGAAGCTGATTGCGCAATGCACTCGATCTACCCTTGTTTTAATTAAAGAATTATAACTCAGTGAGAATTTAGTCACCAATGGACCTTGCTGATGGCCTGGTGGAGCTGAAAGAAAGAATGATGAACTGTATAAGACAGAAGCCCAGATAAAGCAGACCTCCAACCACTGAGAACCCCTAAAGGAAGACAGAAGGAAAGAGACAAAGGGGAAGTGGAGCAGACATCAAACTGAACAACCACAGGACATCCAACGTCACCAGAACACAAAAACAGAAAACAACCAAAATAGTTCTGAGTGTGGCTTCACGTTTCCT
The DNA here is from genome assembly GCF_031878675.1 of Megascapheus bottae. Lineage (NCBI taxonomy): Eukaryota > Metazoa > Chordata > Mammalia > Rodentia > Geomyidae > Megascapheus > Megascapheus bottae. The sequence goes on from NC_143527.1 coordinate 2,544,803, forward strand.
TGGCTCTCCGTATCTGCAGACCTTCTGAGGACCCTTTGGTTGCACCATAGAGAAAACAACAGGCTTCTTCCCCCCAGGAGACCTCTCAGCCACACCCTCTAAGCCCAGGGGGTCTGGGAGACTTCTCTCTTTCAACTAAAAGAGGCGTTTGGATGCCAGCCAGGGACACATGCAGACATTGATCTTCAGTGTGACTTTGTTGAATGGAGGAAAGGCAGTCCAGCTCTTGCTTCTTTGGAGAAAATGTACCTTCGGGGAGGTTTCAGACTCGAACCGTCAAGCACATCAACCCAGGGCCTCCACTGGTGTGTAGGAAGGCCACAGCCTCATCACACGAGACTGTCCAGCTGTCCGTGATGCTCAGTAGCCAAGGAAAGGGTTCGGGAATGATCACCGGCCCGGGCCTTGTCAGGCAGCGTCTCTGTGCCTCTCCGCGCACCTAGTGAAGGATTCTGCATCTCAAACTCGCGCGCATTTGTTTGGACTACAGCCAACCAACACGAATTGTTTACAACGTTATTGTTTTCATTTTTCGTCGTTTAGTTTTCAACTTCGCAAGCCCTTTTCTTTCTCCAACCCAGATTTTTTTTTTCCAGAGTTCACACTTCAGCTGCTTAGGCATTCAGATTCTAATGAAGCTGGAACTCAGGATAAGAGAGGAGACCCCAGCAGCAATCCTATGACGAGGTGGCTGATTCCACAGTGCACGGCCCACTAACCAATTGCACAGACATATTTGAAAACCTTCCATGATCTTTTTGAGATCAGGAAGAGACGAGCAGTTGACTGCAGTGCGTCAGTAACAGAACAAGTCCAAGGTAAATAGTCACAGTAGGAATCTCTTCCCCAGCCCCTTGCACAACGGAAGCTGTGAAGCTGTGGCTCAGGGAAGAGTTCAGCAGCCTGCCTCTGGATCCCCATCCTCTGCTCTGCATCCTGATGCCGGCTGGGCTGATCAGAGATGGGCGGGCGGGTGTCCACGCAGGCGCAGCCAAGAGTGCAGGCTGCAAGCACAGCTTGTCTTTTCCTGTGTCACTGGGCAAAGCTGAGGTTGGGCCCCACCTCCAGTATTTCCTAGTAAAACAACAAACCGCCTTCGCTCACACCCAGGGGCTGAGGTCCAAAACCTCAGCGATGATTCTCATGGCCTTTCCTGAGCATACGCACACAGCAGCAAAACTTCTGTAACAGGCAACACGACGTGTGTCCTGGGTGTGTCCCCGGTGTGTCCCACAGCTGGCCTGAAGCTAAGGGGCTCTTCCCTCACCATCCTGTTCTGTCCAACATCAACTGGCTCTGAAGGAGGAGGAAACCAGGCTTCCCCTCCCCCCCCCCCCCCCCGCCATGCTCACTGAAAATCACGTGCCACTCTCCAAACCACCACTGAAGAGCGGGAGACGTGGGTGGAAGCCCGCCACCGCCTGCAGGGTGAACTGCTTGGCCAGGTGAGGGGCAAGACAGGACTTTCAGCCATCAAGTTTCCAGCTTCAAAGAGCATTTGTGTGATGAGACTTGAGAGAAGGGAGAATGGCACGGTGTGAAATGATCTGATAACACGAAAAATTGTTGTTAGGAGGTGTTGGCACTTGAAAAAGAACACGTCTTGTTCCTGTTGGCCTCAGCCTGAGTCTGCTCCCAGAGTCCTCTGCTGATGGCGAGGGTGGCACACACGGACACCTGCCCTCTCCTCGGCACCTACCTCTCCACGCAGGCGGGCTGAGACAGGGCTCAGGGGCTCCAGATGGAGCCTACTTTTCTGCTGTAATGTTTTCTCTTGTTTGTAGACTTCCTTTTATTTTTAGTGGCCAGACATGTGTACGTGACAGAACGTATATTTTATTACACGTGTGGAGTGTGGAGTGAGCACATCAGACTAATTAGCATACTCATCCCTTAAGTCTTCAAATTGTAGTATAGATAGACGCAGGTACGTAGATGTAGAGACATGACGGAATACTACTCAGTCTTTAAAAAGCAGGGATTCTGTCACTTTTGTCATCAGGGACATAGAAATGAGGCACAGCTTATTTCATTTAGGCAACATATAGACTAAAAGAATCAATGTCATAGAAGATGAACAGAACTCATACACGCGCACACACATACACACACACACACACACACACACACACACACACACACACACACACACAGAGGCAAGAAAGGGCTTTTGGTCAGTGACATCTAATAACTTGAACAGGCAAGTTCTGTTTGGGAATCATTTACCCAAAACAAATGACAACTGATGTAGCCCAGCGTTGAATGCCTCTTGACTCATTTCCTCTCCATGCTGGCTTCTCTTCTGGAAGATTCTGTGGGGACTTCTGCTGTTGCAATGCTTGGAGTGCTGGGAAAAGTTAGCATTCTCCCGGTAGATTGGCTATGACACATCTTCCTGTGGTCTCGATTGTCGCTTGCAGCTTTGGAGTATGATGGTGGGTCTGTGGCTAAGTTGACACCTGCCTTCCAGGACCCACCTCATCTGGGTCACCTAAAGCCATGCTACACTCTTGGATAAAAGCTTTCCAGAGAATATTACTTCTTCCCAGGACTGAGGGCTTAGGTGTGTTTAACCCACCCCTAGAAAGACTGGCAATGTATGTGCGTGTGCTCAAAGGAGAGGGGGCGGGAGGGAGAGAAATTCAGAGTACCAGGAATTATCTATGCATAAAGAAATTAAAGAGAATATTTTCCCGAGCAGTTGAAGCCCATCTCTGAACAATGACGACAGCTCCTCATTCTCCACAACAATAGAGGGCACAGAGGAGTCAGCTCATTAGAATATCTGCAGCTCTTTTCTGTTCTCTCCGCAGTAAGCCCCCATAATGTCAGTTGTCACTTATTAATGACAATTAACTAGTAATCAGCAGTGAGACTCTTCGAGGTGGTCTCTGCCTGACAGGTGAAGAAAGAGAACATCGCGCGTGCCACGCGGTGACATGGAGCCTTCAAAGCGAGCGCGGCATTTACATAAATTATTGCAGAAAGAGTTTTCTTTATACATCCTCTCTAAAGCTGAAGGATCTTTAACCCTAGAAAGGCCACATTCCAGTTCCCCTTGGGTGACGATTTTCTTCCTGGCTGAGGTCTCCCGGCCACCTCTGGAACTGGGGGTCCCCCCACCAGGTGCCCTGATCCGGCTCCTGCTTCCCTGCTTCCACAGCTTGCTTTGGCTGTGTTCTCTCCTGTGCCTAACCTCAGACAGGCCACTCACTGCCACGTGCCACGCTCGCCACAGCCACCTCGCTCAGGCCCACCTGCCCCCTGTCACCTGGGCTGCACAGCTGCTTCGCTGTGGCAGTACTTAATCCCGCCACTGCAGGTTCTGTCTCCCCTACTTTCGAGTGAGTCTGCATGATCTGACCCCTTCCTAACACAGGTAGAGACGCATAGTTGGAACTGTGAGTCTTGCCTCCTTTACACCCCTTCTCCCAGGCTTCTTGGCTCTCTGAGCAGTTCAAGGACGGCCGGGTGCCTCCTTCCCCCACGTCTCAGCGTTCCTCCTGTTCCTCACACTGAGACGGAGGGACAGTCCCCTCCACAGCCTGCACCCAGGCTTGATCTTTCGGACAACTCTAGGACTGCATTGCTGCTTTCTGTTGATTTGGTCAGTTGTGGGGCTCTAAGCTCCTCTTGCTCAAGGCTAGTGCTCTACCACTTTGAGCCTCAGCTCCACATCTGGTCTTGGAGTGGTTAAGGGATTTGTCTTTGACACTCGGAGACTCAAGGATAACCAAATTTGTCCTCGGGCTGAGACCTAGAGATATTTAAAAGTAGAGAGAAGGAATGCAGCCAGGGCGCTACCTTCCACAACCACATTGAACAGGTGCGCTGCCAGATTTACTACAGAAAAAGAAAGGGAGTGCATCTATTCATGGCAAAACAATGCAATTAGATTGTTCTCGTGGCATGGGAGCCATTGGCAACCGGAGGGATGCCCAAACCATCACTTTCCACCCTGAGATGGGCCCACTCCTGGGACAGTAGCTACTGGAAGCAGGTAAATGGGATTAAAAACCTAAGTGCCTTCAAAAAAGGGGGGAAAGCATTTACTGAAGCAAATGCTAAGTGAGAGGTCATCTGGAAATCGTGACTTTGGCTCTTTTTTGAAAAACCTTTCATTTTGCTCTGAGAAGCCTGGAGAGACAGGAACTCTGTGCCTCTCTGCCAGCCTTCTTTGTTGTTGGAAGGATTTTGTTTGGAAGATGTTACAATGCTCCCATGACAACAAATACGATGGGACATATTGCCAGCTTCCAACCACCTAACTGAACATAAGAGGAATATTCATGCAAGGAACGACCATTCCAAATGTCCTATTTTTAAAATGCTTTCCACAGTTACCTGGAGTTTGAATAAAGTCCTTCCCATCTGATTGTAGATTGCCTCACATTTTACTGTCACTGGTTTTCACTAACTGAAAAAGGAATGGTAGAAAACAGAATGCTTCCCAACCACTATACCCGAGTCCAAGTCGGCAAGGTGGCTGTCTGTGCCCCTGCTCAGGAATGCACAGACCCATGATTCCACTGAAGACAGGCGTGGCCGCAGCATACCTGAGAAATCATGTATATCCAAGCCGATGACCTGTGAGTTTCACAGCCCTGACAGACGGAGGAGTGAAATCACGAGGAGAATCACTCATCAGAAGGTGAAGACGAATTGCACCAAGCTCAAATGCAGGCATTTAGGCATGGCTATCTCTTAACCAATCAAAATGAAACCTCATATAGGCTTTCTGTTGTTGCAATGATGCTCAAGAGCCAGCCAAAGATTGACACTAGAAAATGCAATAACTCATTGAGCAATAATTGATATAAATTGGGCTTGGTAGCACAGGATGTGTGCATATATGTATAATATATGTATGTATGTATGTATAGGATAGGTATGTATGTATAATACATATATATCAGAAAATCATGGCTAAGAAAGATAACTTACCATTTGAACTAGACAGGTCATAAAGGACTTAAACCTTCCTACCTCCCTTAGGTTATTTTGTTGTCCAGCATCCTAGACACACTCAAAATCTACCCAGAGAAAATATTCTTTGACTCAGTCAGTTGGTGAAAACTGGAAAAGCATTTTGAAAAAAAAAAACATTAAAATGAATTAAAAGGAAGAAAATGATTGCTGCGAGGAAATGTGCCCATGTTGGGATCAACCAGTCCTGGGTACTGTTCTCGGAGGGACGGAAGAGCCCACCTGACGGTCCCGTCATACAGAATGGGGCTTTCCTGAGTACTTAGCTGTCTTAGAATCTGGTGTTCCTGATGTAACTGTCCACAGTAAGAAGAATAACCTTAGAATCCCAGTTCTGCTGAGAGCATAGCAGTCTCAAAGACCTTTTAACTCATGTTTAAGTGATTTTCACTCAATCAGAAAACTAACTTTCTAGTTTCTGTTGGTGTCATGTGCACATGTGTCAAATCTTTTGTGCACATGCGGTCAAGTGCATGGACAGACCCACAGCTTCTAGGAGCTGCTTGAAGTAAAAAGCCTGCTGCCAGCATCATGCCAGGCCCACCGGCGGCGCCACCATGTCGTGACTGGCCAAAGTCCACACAGTTATTGGGGAACGTGTGTGTTGTTCTCGGTTGAAGAGAATCACCAAGACCAGCTCAAGCATCCACTGACTGTAGTAAGGGTCATCCTTGCCTTCAGCTGCTGTCCTCTGCAAGCGTCCATCAGAATCCTGGGTCACGGACATTGAGTTCTCAGTTCTTAGTGACCTATGAACTTGAGCTCTGAGCCTCCTCATCTGGGGGACCCATTTCTGAACAAGGCTTTACTGTGACCTACCTCTGGTCTTCAGAGTGTTTAGTTCTCTTCCTAACAAGTAGCTCACTTTAAAATTGTATTTTTGTTGTATTACTCTGAGTTAATTTTAAATTACTAACATAACTTATGGAATTACTTGTTTTTCTTCCTAGAAGCAAGTTGGGCAATCTGGGGACACTTCAAAGCATGTTATTGTCTTGAAGAAGTCATTGGTGGTGTTTTAAGAAGACATAAGTATAACGGACTAAAAAGGATTAAAATACAGGTATCACTGGGGCCAGGAGTTTGGCCTGGTGGTGGAGTCCTTGCCTAGCATGCATGAAGACCCGGGTTCAATTCCTCGGTACCACATACATAGAAAAGAGCCAGAAGTGGTGCTGAGGCTAAAGTGGCAGAGCTCTGGCCTTGAGAAAGTCCAAGGACAGTGCTCAGGCCCTGAGCTCAAGCCCAGGACTGGCAAAAAAAAAAAAAAGACAGGCGTCAGGATCTAACGTAGGCCCACAGAGCCATGGGGCCTCGTGAAAGCAAGTCCTCACTCTCCTTCCAGCTGCTGGGTTTTCTTTAAAGCATGCCTGGGCCACCTGAACAAAATGAAAGCATAATCCACAAAAGTGGATAAACAGTATACAGGGAAGATACTATAGAACAAAATATTGAGATTCCACTGCCAATTAGCGAAAATAGCCCAAGGAAATTTGTGAACCTCCATGTTCACAAAACTGTCTTGCAGGACGCAGTCTCAGGCAGGGCCTGTGTGAGCTGGCTAAGCATCGCCATTCACAAAGCAGCCACTTCTGTTCTAAGTCCGCATGTGAAGAGAAGAGCCTCCACCTACGAGGGGAATGCTGTCTGGAGTCATAGTTATAATAGTGGAAATTGTAGAGGCATCTTAAGTAGAAATGTTCACCAATGGATAATTGGGTAGGTGGGTACAATACGTCCTGAAAAGACTTAAAACCCCAAACTGGGTACCAGTGCCTCCCTCGGGCCTGCAATGCCCACTGCACCGGAGTCGGGAGCAGGAAGAACTCCAGGCCACTGTAAATGTGCTGACAACCCCATCTCCACACGAAAGGCTGGGTGTGGTGGGGTCACTGTTGTTCATCTTGTCTACTCCTCAAGTGTAAACAGGGGATCAGGATCCAGGCCAGTTCAAGGCAGAACGTGAGGCCAGAAGGAGAAGGGCCAGAGGTATGTGCAGCTGCCACCTGGGTGTATGGCAAGCGAGAGGCCCTGAGTCCACACGGCAGTACTGAAAAAAAATCTCATTATTCACTGAATTTCAGAAAATACACTCCATCAATTGCGCAGTAAGAAGACTAAGGTACACAACCACATCAAGCATGTTCTCTATTTAATGGGAGAAAGTCAGCACTAACATATTAACAGATGAAAATAAACAAGAATGCAATCGCTAGTTTTTATTTTCATCTTTGTTTTTGTTTTCCAAAGTTTCTGTGACTTTTATCACTTTTAACTCAAGAATAATAGTTCCATCAAAAGTATAGATCCTCCCCAAGGGAGATTTTACTTTGGCATCTTTAGTGTATAGTGCAACAATTAGCTTTCAATAGCATAAATCCCTCATCTTTGAAGAAATTATATTGAACAACAGAAAATATACCTTGGGTAAGAGCAGAAGCCTTATCTGTATGCACAGTCTCTGAAAATTCAGAGGTAGTTTAGATATGCTGTCGACTAACATAAATGGCCTTTTAAAGATAACCAATTATGGAAATGGAAAAATATACATCTTGAAGCTCTTAATCTCTTAGCACAAAAGTTTCTCACATAAACTTTTGTCTGTCATTATTTCAATGGCTTTATCTCCCTTCGAATGCTGACTGAACTCTGGCTGCTTCCTTCCTTCCTTTTCCTTCCTTCTTCCTTATCCTTTCGTAGTGCAGAGGTTTGAACCAAGGGCCTCACACACATGCTAGGCAAGCACTCTACCACTCAAGCTATACCTCCAATCTTCTCAAGCTTTTAAAAACCTGACATGTGAAGGAAACGTATTTGGTTAGTTGTTAAAACCTAAGCTTCAGCTGCAAACATCAAGCACAGTATGGTTTCTTCAGCATGTGTATACAAATGCTGGGCAGAGGGGTCACGGGGTCTCCCACCACACCTCCAGTGGGACAGGTGACAGGAGCTACAGAAGAGACTGATCTCTTGCTCCAGGACTAAGGGAAGACACGAGAGGAACAGGCAGACCTCCCACCATGTGACGAGCCCAGAGGAAAAGGATGGAGGATTGTCCCGGGAAAGGTGACGTTGAACCGCGTAAATCTTCAAGCTGTGAACTGCCACTTCCCTACACAAACTGGTACCAGTTTGCAGGTGGACCTGGTTCCAGCTCACAGCAAACACCATTTGCACTCAGTCCTCATGTCCAGCAGAAGACCGCCGCCACTGAAGGTGACTGAGTTTTCTGTCCCCCCCAGGGCCTGGACCCTGTGCCCTAGACTCCAGCTCCCCAGCCCAAAGAAAGCCCCTGCATCTTCCCGCTCGGAGCACGGTTCTCACCTGGGATACTCTCGGTGATGAAGACTGAGCATCTCTTCAAGAGCGCTGGGTCTGAAGACCCAAGGTCTGTCCATCCCAAGCCGCTGACCACGGCAAGGGGCAGGGCCTGCTTGGGCTTCTTGCCCACACAAAGGGCGATGGTCCTGACCCCAGCCCAAGCCAGGAGGAGGCCATGAGCTCTGGTCACACAGCACAGCGACGTGGTGAGGCCTGGCCCCACAGCACAGGCGAGTGGCCCGCTGGCTGGGGGACCTGGTCTGGTGCCAAAGCCCAATGTGTTGAGGAATTGCAGCTGAAAATCCACCAAGAGAGGAACCATGGGATTCTGCCTCTGTCCTCTGGGATCAGAGATCAGATGGTCGGCCCAGGGTCTGGCTGGGGTTACCTGTGAGGTGGAGAGACCGCCGAGTGTGCAGCAAAATAAACACTGCTGCCAAAGATTGTTATGTCAGGACCCCAAAGCTTTACCACCTGCCTAATTGTTATTCCTTGCTGTCACCCCTTGAGCCCAAAGTACATAATCACCAGTAATTGAACTGAAAGGTCTAAGTGGCCTAAAGGACACAACGATTTACCAATGGAAAAAGCCAGAAAATTTGGCGGACCTCCCTTGTGCTCGGCCGCCTCAGGGAGAGGTCTATGCAAACATGACCGTGGGGACCACACGCCTTCTCCGTCCGTCATTAGACGGAGAGGCTGCTCCTCCACCAGCAGCCACGCCAGGGAAATAAGCTACGGCCACGGCGGTAGCTGCTCCTGAGCAGTGAGTTCTAACCTTTCTCCGGACATACCTCGAGGGAAATGTCAGCGACCAGTACGAAAGCACCCGTTTTCTGGGAGACAGGCTGGAGAGGCACGGCGTCCGTTCCCTAGGACCTGGCAGCGAGTTCTGAAAATGCAGGGGGAGACTCTGGAACGCCCAGTGCACATCTCCCCCTTCCAGTCATCTGCAGACACAGAAAGAAAAGAGAAGGCAGGAGCCGGGCCACCAGGCTCGCGCCTGTAATCCTAGCCACTCGGGAGGCTGAGATCTGAGGACCACGGTTCAAAGGCAGCCCAGGCACAAATGTCTAGGAACTCTTATCTATAATGAACCACCGAAAAGCCAGACGTGGAGGGGTGGTGTAAATGGTAGAACACCAGCCTTGCGTGGAAAAAGCGAGCAGGAAAAAGGGCATGGGCCTAAGCCTAAATACCAGTGCTAGGAAAAGGAAGGGAGGGGGGAGGGAGGGGCAAGTATTTCTAACAGGGCAGAGGGATTCTCTGAAGGTGGCACCGGAGCCCACCGACATGGAAAACAGCCATTACCGAGGGGTAGATAGTAAGCCCTGGCACCCAGGGAGGGAACGTTTTTAATGATCACTTTTAAAACGGCAACACTTCCCATCTGAATGAAGCCTGTCAGCACACACGGATCCTGAAGGGATGATTCTGAATAGGATTTTTGTTGGTGGATTGCATAAGCAACAGCTCTCGTTGAGATGCTGTTTCAGCATCTCAAAAGGCCCAAAAATGACGACACGACAATCTGTGTAAATCAAGAACTGCGTGTGGGTTTATTTTACATGTGAGAAAACAGTGGCTTTTAATTGTGTGAACCAAAATGTACTGTACAATATTAATGACGAACATCAAAATGTATCATTAATAGTGCATTGCTTTCTTTGTTTTTCTTTATTTTTTTTTTGCCTGATAGTTCCTCTGAGTACATGCATCTGGGAAGATACAGGTGCCCGTAAAATTCCTCTATTTAAATCAAGCTGCAGGAACTAACTTTTATCCAAAAAATTGTGGTTTTACATTATATACACAGAAATTTAATATAAAATGACAATATAAAAAGTTAAAAGAGAAAGCATACAGCCAGAAGGTACAAAGAAAGTAGGATAGATTAAAATGATACCATTTATAACCTACAGAAGTGCATAAGCTGATGTTGGTAATTTACAGGGAAAAAGGACTCCAACATTCGCCCCAGATATTTTTTTCCATTTATCAATGCAGCACGCTATAGAAAGGTCAGCTTGTACCAAAGCTTACATTTGTAAATAACTATAAACCGCAGTATTTTACAGGAACCAAAAAAAAAAGAAAGAAAAGAAATAGCATTTTTATACATTTTCTTTTTAAATAATAGCTTGCATACTTTTTTTTAATTGCCAAGAGTGGCATTGTTCAGCATCCAGGGGATTGGGCTTAGTGGCAACCAGGGCATGGGTGGTGGTGATTGTTGTGTTTTTCTGTGTGAAGCAGGTGAAGGCATGGCTCCTTAACCCCAGGGGTCTTTAGACAGCCTCTTCCTCCAACAGCCGCACGCAAGTCTCCCCCACAGGCCAGGCCTGCACAGAAAAGCTCATCTTTTAATTATTAAATAAGTTTTGTGTCTGACACAGCTTTTGATCTGAAGGAAATGCCTTTAAGCCGTTTTTATTCTTTTTTTTTTCTTTTTGTTGAGTTTTTTTTTTTTGAGTGAAAGGCACAGAGATGCAATTACAAGTCCTCAAAGGGTTAAATTTGACACTACCAGATTCTATGACCTTTATTGTCATGGCAACTTCCTAAGTTTAGGATGTCTTTTTATCATTGCTATTTGTGTCTTTCTTTACTGAGTAGTGTGCCCCACTGTTTCCTACAAAAGATAGCTTAACACCAAGAACAGATGTTGAAAATAAAGGTCAGACTTTGACTCACAGAAGAAAAAAAAAAGAGAGAAAAAGGGAAAAGAAAAATAACATGCACAGATCCGACAAAGAGCATATAAATATAACTACAAAATATGTGTAAGAAAAACCAAGGTCCGGGTAGGCAGGCAGTTCAGCGACAAAGGAAAGACTGGTTTGGGCGGCTCAGGCTTGGCCCGGTGCAGTGCGGTGTCCGCTGGTCACATGCGCCTGGACGCTACTGCTTCTCCAGCTCCGTCACGTAGATCAGGTGGTCCTCCGGAGACTTGCCGTGCGTCTTGCTAAGGTGCAGTTTCACTGCGTGCTTGCTCGCAAAAGTCCGGTTGCAGAGCTTGCACTGGAATGTGGAGCCCAAGTCTTCCTCGGCGGCCCCCAGGGGGCCCAGGGCCTTGTTGGCGAGGACTTTGGAGACATTCTGCTGCTCTTGGATCTGGCTGAGGGGCAGCTTGGAGAGGTCCTTCAGGCTGAAGCCCAGGTGCGTCTCCAGATGGCTGATGTACGTAGAAGCAGTTCTGAATTGAGAGGCACAATCGTTGCAAAAGAACACAGGATGCCCTGTGTCGAGGTTCTTGAGGAACTTCGTCCCCCCTGTCCTCCGCAGCTGGTACTTCACGTTGGCCAGCCAGTGGCTGATGGTGGTCATGGAGAGGCCGGTGAACTTGGAGATGTGCACGCGCTCCTGCGGCCCCAGGTCCGACATGAGGTACTTGCCCTCGGCCGTCTCCCGCAGGCTGGAGGCAAACTGGGCCTGCAGGATGAGCAGGTGCTGCGGGTTCCAGTTGGACTGGCGCCCCTTCCTCTTGTGCACGGGGGACAGCTCGTCCAGCGCCTCCTCGAAGCTGCTGCCGTCCGCGTCCGACTTCTCCGAGACGGTGGAGGGCGTGGAGGACTTGGGGGTGAGGCGGCCAGTGAGGTTCTTCACCATGTCGGAGATGTCCATGAGGGCGCTCTCCCGCAGCGGGGAGGCCACGGCGTCCGGCCCGCCCGCGCCCAGGGGCTTGTTCTTGGACTTGGTCAAGTCGATGGGCTGGTCGCTGTTCTCGTAGTAGTAGCGGTCGATGGCGGCACTCTGCTTGCCCGGCGTGGCGGGGTGGGCGGGCTTGTCGGCCATGCTGTGGCTGATCTTGTACAGCATGGCCAGCGGGTCCAGCGCGGGGCTCACTGGCTTGGACACCTTGCCCAGGTGCGTGTTCATGATGGACTGCAGCGCGCTCAGCGGGTTGATGAAGGAAGGCTCCGGAGAGTGGTCCGTGATGATTCCCAGGCTGCCGCAACCGTTGGTGACCTTGGCTTTGAGCGGCTCGGTGCCGTTTGGGGTGTAGGTGTCCGCCGGACCCTCCTTCTTGGCCTTCTCGGTCTCGGCTTCCAGGCCCTTTTTCTGGTGCTTGCTGCCAGCTTCCTCCGACTTGGGGAAGTCTTTGTTCTCCTTGGCCCCGGGGGAGGCCGCCTTGGCCGGGGAGCCCTTCTCCTTCTCCGCAGGCCTCTCCTCCTTCTTGACGCTGACCTTGCCCGTGACCTTCTCCACCAGCTCCTCCATGGCCGACACGTTGCTCTTGTGCGGAGGGGGGGTGAGGGTCCCCAGGGAGGGCAGGAGGGCGCCGTGCTCGGCGGCGGCGGACAGCGACTTCACGCCGCCCGCATATGACGCCTGCACCTGCACGCTCTGCACGGCCGTGGGCAGCGGCTTCACGGTGCCCGGGAGCTGGTAGGCGGCGTGGATGCTGGGGTAGCCGCCCCACGAGGGGGCTCCGTTCTGGGCCTTGCTGATGGCGGTGGACACCGTGTTCTCCAGGGACTTCAGGATGTCCACGCCCCCCTTGGGGCTGTCATCCAGGTCCTCCTCACGCAGGTACTGGTAGAGGGCGGTGGGCTCAAATTTCTCCGGGCCTTCCTCGCTCTCCTCCTTGATCTTCCGCTCTGGGTCTCCCACCACGGCCGGCGGCTTCTCCTTCTCCCTGTCCGGCTCCTTCTTTTCCTCTGGGGCCCCGGCGCCGGCCGGGGAGTCCGGCTGCTTCTTGACGCCGGAGGCCGGCAGCCGGGTGTGGGTGGTGGGGGGCAGGGGGATGGACTGGATCTTCTCTTCCACCACAGGGTCCAGCACCAGCTGCTTCCCTTTCTTGGAGGCGGAGGTGGTCACCTTCAGGAAATGGCCGGTGACCATCATGTGAGCCGTGAGCTGCTGCAAGGTGTTGTGGGAACTGCCGCACTCCATGCACTTGAGGATCTGCGCTTTGCGGGCCTCGAACTGCCACGTGTAGCTAGCACCGTTCTGGTAGCCGTAGCGGTTGTTGGGCGTGACGTACGGATTCGCCACTTTCTGGTCCTTGGCCGACTCGCTCAGCGCCGCCTCCGAGGCCGCGGCCGCTGGCTCCGGGGAGCAGGGGCTCACCAGGTCCTGAAGTGCTCGCTTCTTGGTTGAAGGGACCAGCTTGGTGATGGCTGGCACTGGCTCCTTCAGAGGCACTTTCTGGTAATGCTTTGTTTTGATCATGTGCACGCTGAGGTCCTGCAGGGACTCGAAGGAGTGCCCGCAGTACATGCACTTCAAGACCTTCTGCGCGTCCTCCTTGCCCTCCATCTCCATCAGGGAGCGCTTCCGGGGCTTGGACCACCGCTTGGTCTTCTCCGACTCCTTGTCCCTGTTGTCGTCACGGTAGTGGCCCGTCTCGTTCATGTGCACGGTCAGTTCCACCAGGGTGTCGTAGGCCGCGCTGCAGTCTTTGCACCGGAACTTGCTGGCCCCGGTGAACACGGAGCCATACAGCTTGTTGTTCTGCCGGTACAGCTGCACCGTGCTGAACAGGCTGGGCTCGGGCAGCAGCCCGTACGACGAAGTCTGCTGCAGCGTCTTGGCCAGGGCCGCCTGGTGCCAGTCGTACCCTGAGCCGCCGCCACCACCGCCGCCACCGCCGCTGCTGTGGCCGCTGCTGTGGCTGCTGCTGGTGTTGGTGGCCCCGGCGGCGGCGGTGGTGGCTGCAGGGCCGGCAGTGCTGGTGGGAGCGGCGGGGGCCGGGGCGGAGCCCTCTTTCTGGCCCCCATCGTTGTTGCTGGCCGCCGAACTGGACTTCTTTAAGTCCAACGCTAAGCTGGACCAGCAGGACTCTGAGAACAAGTTTGCGTACACGGCTTTGATTTGTGCCAAGCTGTCCTGCGGGTACGAGACGCTGCCGTCGGGGCACTGGGCGTCCTCCTTCTCATCTCTGGAGGAAGAGCTTTTGAAGGGGGCCGGCTGGTCACTGCTCTCGCTAAAGGGAGACCCGTAGCCAGCGTCCGGGTTGGTGGCAGTGCTAATGGGGGAGTCCTGGCAGCTCTGGGCCTCTTTGATCTCTGTCTCTTCATGACACACGAACTCACTTTCCTGAATGTCCAGAGACAGCCCGCCGTCCTCCGCCTGCTGCCCATCTATTTCTGCCGCCTTCAATTCCTCCTCGGGAACATAAGCTAGGAGAGAAAAATGAAGCGCAGTTAGCAGGAGTAAATCATCTTCAAGGACGCCGCCTCCCCTGCAGTTAGAGGATCTTTAAAAAGATGTTCCTCAGCCAGGCACCCAGGCTGCAGGCCACCCCTGCCCGCTCTGTGCTGCAGGAGGAGTGGGGGCTCACACCCCTTCCCCACACAGCAGCCTCGCCTCACCACGGGGTCCCCAGCCCCTTCTCAGAGGGGGAGCTGGGGACGGGGACACGGAGCGGGCAGGCCCCGGGGCTCCCTCCACCTGCAGGCTGCTCCTGCCACCATGTCACTTCTCTCTGCTTTCTATCCGAAAGACCCAATTGGTCAGGTCCTACCTATCAATTCTTACAGCAAAACAGTTCACGGGCAGGATCATATAGCTTCCATACATTAAAATTCTCCTCACAGCAAACAATAAAAACGTTTTGGTTTTCTTAAAAAAAAAATTAACCTAGCATCACCCATCTTCCGTGCAGACAAAGCAGTCTACACCTACGTAGAGCTGTCAGACAGGAGACCAAAGGCCACTGAAACACAGTGCCATTCAGCACGGCATCCCTCGGCATGGCCAGAAGGGGAAACGAGCCAAGCGTCTGTCAGTGATGGCAGCCGATCAGATCTAGCCTCTCCGAGCTGCAGAACGCCAGCCTTGAGGAAGAGGGAGGTGGCCACCACTGCCCTGCACCCATGGGTGCCCTGTGTCAAACCAGCCAGCCACCAGAGCCTAAGGTTTGCGTGATTCCTCACAGCTCCACCCTGCAGGCGCTGAGCCAGGACCCCATGGGCCCTCGGCTGTCCTGCAGGGAGAGCGCCAGGGTCATCTCAGACCCTTTCATCGGGGACATACCTTGAAACCAAAGGAAGACTGACTGACGGGGCAGCACGCCTAAGTACACGTCAGCAAGGACTCTTGAGAGACCAGCTAGACGAACAATGCGGGGAGTCTGTGGTCAAGGCAGCTTCCAGAAAGCCCCTATTGAGTGCATTGATACGACCTGAGAGGGGTGTCTCATTAAATACAATCACTCATTATCACATTATCAGAGCCAGATCCTAAGGGAGCATGGCAAAGAGAGTCTTGAGTGCACATGAAAGCGTGCATTTCCAGGGAGAGGTGACAGGAGGGGGGGCAAGGAGCAGCTTAGTGCTCTGAGGGAGGGTGCCAGGGGCAGGGGGAGCACCTGCAAAGGAAGGGCTTCAGCAAGCACGCGCCACACGTGCAAGCACACGCATGCGCGCGCACACAGAGGCGGCCAAAGAGGTCGTGTGGAGACCCTTTGGAATTTCCACACACACACCCCTCCCTGCCCCCGTCCTCGGGGAGGCGGGGCACAGTGGGCAGGCGGGCTCCTGTGTGTCACAGGGGAACAGACCAGCAGTCCTCCGTGAGCTGACCTAGGAATCACACTTCCGTTAATGCTGCATTGCTAGCAAGAACATGAATCAATAGCCGGCGATCTCAGGCTTTAACTCCAGGCATCACCACCTGGGCAGGGCTCCAGAAGATTCCAGGGCCCTCTATAAAATGCAGCGCTCACGGAGGTCACAGATGACAGCTGCAGGCAAGCTGCCTTTGGGTCCTAAGGTACACGGTTCTGAGCACTGGGGGCTCCCCCTCATTCCGGGGAGCCCACTATGAGACGTGCTCTGCAAGCTCCTCCTTGGATGTCATGCTGGCTGGGGACAGGCCAGGGAGCTCACGGGGCTGTGGTGTGTCCCAGGCAGGGCCCAACTCAGCTCACTGGAAGACGGACAGTGCCAGGCTCCCCGGGGGCCAGCAGACCTCCACTCCCAGCTCCCCGGCGGGAGCCTTCCAGTGCAGGCCCCAGGCAGGGCTGAGGGCTGGGGTCACCCAGGGAATTCTGCCTTGGGGCCCAGCCCAGGGGCCTCCACCTCCTGTCCTGACAACTAGCCTGACACTCCATCTGGCCAGCTTGGCGTCTCCAGCAGGCAGAAGAGGCCACCACTGACCCGCGCTTCCATGTGCCCTACCTGCTGGCTCCCTCCTCTACAACCAGGCCTGCCAGAATCTCCACGGGGAGCCACCAGTCAGCCCAAGAACCCAGGCGTGTCCAAAACTGCGTAGTAGCAAACCTTGCATTGGCTAGTTTTTCCTCTTAAGGCACAGAACATATATACATCCTGATGTATAAATCAGACACAGCAAGAGCCTAACAGTAAAATACGACTGTATTTAGGTAAAGCCAGTGCTAGTGAACACAGGCCCTGAGTACCACAAAAGCTGAGAGGAAGCGCAGTGCCTAGGGCACCCATACTGGAGGCAGAGGGATGCGGCCACGGGAGGAGGGTGTGAAGCACAGAAGAGCACGCTGCTTAACCTTATGCATTATTTCTGGAATTCCCCAATCGATATCTCCAGACTTCACCGAGGAACAACGCTGTGGATAAGGGGGTTCTACCATAAGCGGCTCTTATTAGGCAGCCATACTGAAGGACTAACATACATTTACCTCACAGTGCTAAGGGCTGGAAGTCTAAGACCAGGGCCCAGTCAAGGCCAGCGTCTGTTAAAGCTTCTCCTCCTGGCCTAGCTTCTAGGCTGGTGAGGCCTGCTCTCCCACAGTAAGGCCCTGGCCACTGACCCAGGCTCCCACACCACGGCCTCACTGGGCTTTAGTGATGGTCCAGTGTCACAGCGAGATTCTCAGGAAGACACAGGCCATTCTCCTCTGGGATCTCGGGGTGTGGGGCTGGAGTGCGGCTGAGCCTGTAGAGTTTGCTCCTCATCCAACGTGATGCTAGAGGGCTGAGTGGGAGCAGGGGAGGTCAGCTGAGAGGGGAGGTCAGCATGGCACCTCTGGGTGCGTGTGTGTCCGTGTGACACCCCACAGCTGAATGTCCTCCCTCCGACACCTCGGGGCAGGCGTGGAATCAGGACCACACCCTGCCCAGCCCCGCTCCATGCAGGCTCTCCCCACACACCTCTCCTGCGGGTGGAGAGGGGAGCCCAGGGCCCTGCTGAGTCCTTCGGCAGTTAATGACTGTCCTCACCAGAGCATGCATTCTACTGGAAGGAAACAGGCTCACGGAAGGGGGCTGCTTTCCTGAGCTAGGCACAGCAAACAACGTTTTAAGTTCAGGCCCCCTGCTCTCCAGTCCAAGTACTTTCCCTTATTCTCTCCAGCAACCAATGCCAGGGAGCCTAGCAGGGAGAAATGAAAGAGAGGGGAGACAAATACAAGGAAAGTGGAAGTGTGGCCCAAGTGGAAGCACGCTAGCCTTAAGCAAAAAAGCCAAGTGAGAACATGAAGTCCCGTGTTTAAGTCCCAGTGCTGACATAAGAAAGAAAGAAAGAAAGAAAGAAAGAAAGAAAGAAAGAAAGAAAGAAAGAAAGAAAGAAAGGTGGGCTCTGTATGAAAAGGACAGAGGCAGAACTGTGCAGCGAGTATCTGATGGGGAAGATTATGGTAAGACTGGTTTCTTCTAAATAATATGTAAGTTATTTATCCGTTGGTGAAATGACGCTTGAAAAATATCTGTACTTCTCCAATCTTCTCCTAGGCTTTCAGCTGAACAAACATGCACCACACACACCCTTTCTTCAGAGGCAAACCTTCCACCAGCCCCAGCCACCAGCAGGGGCTGGAGTGGAGAACTGGCCTCTGGGCCTGCAACCTGTCGCACAGTGTTCCCTCCACACAAGCCACGCTGGCCGGGCTGTGTGGTGAGCTGAAGAGAGGCGCAGCACCAGGCAGCCTGGAGCGAGGCCGGGGGGAGACAGGGGAGGACAGACGTCTGTCTGACGTGGCTGGGCCTACGCTAACGTGGCCGCCACTGTGGTGCATTATGGAGCAGGTGTGAAGAGCGGCAGGCAGGAGAGAAGGGACAGACTCGGCTCTGGGTGACTTTCCAGGTCTGAGGCGAAAATGCCAGCCAGGACTGGTGTCACCGCAAGAGTCCACTCTGCACTTCTCTGTGGCTGCGCCTCCCCTCTGGTCACCAGCAGGACGGTGTTAGGACAGGACGTCTGGGAGGCGAGGGGGTCACCGGCTCCAGAAGGTGCCGGAGGCAGCCCCCGGCAGACACCACCTCTGCCGACACCAGGATCTCGGACTCCCGGCCCTTCCTGAGTCACAATCCCAGAGGGGATAGGGGTACAGCATCCTACAGACTGCGCGCCGGGCTCGCGCTTGCCGGGCTCTGCAGACGTACAGAACGAAGAGGAGGGACCCACACACACGTGACCTTGCATGGCCGGTGGGGCCCTGGCTGATGGCGCCTCTTGGAGCCACTATAAAGACCACGAAAGGGCAAAATGGACCTAAACGGCCAGCCTGTGCTGACAAGAGGAGCTGGCGTGGGTCGTACACGGTGAACCCCTCAGACCTGTGGTATGGGTCCAAGGGTACCCAGGCCCTCCCCACTCCCTTCCCATCTGCCTGTAAGAAGGCAGCGCGCAGAGGGAAGCCAAGTCCTGGCCCAGGGGAGGGGTGGCACCTGACAGCAGGAGCTTGGGGAACCTGGATTATGTATTCTGCGTACATCTGCACACATAACCGAGAGGGGGATGGACATTTCAAAGGCTTCCGTCTTTAGACTGCTTGGTGACTGTCTTACAATAAGCACCAAACTTAGCGAATGGATTGCCGCCTGGTGAGCTGGCATAATCATCCAAATTACATGTTGACCTACATCAAACTATCCTTTTTAGACTGGCAAACGTGATACCCATGAACAGATGGCCACTATATCAAAATACATTTATTCCAAGGGGCCAAGTCACAAAAGGGCTCACATACCTAAGCGATAAGGGTATAGCTTCAATTAGGCATAGAATCGTGCAAAACACATCTTCCTCTAAATGTATAATTGATCACTTGTACAGCAACTTCACCTCCACCATGGAGAAAGCGGGGGTTTGATGAAAGTCAGGAATAAAGTTGCAGAGGAAGCAGATGTGGGCAGATACAGCTTTTTTTCCCAGTCAGAAAGAACATTAAAACACAAACAAGAGCTGACTGGGCACTGGTGGTTCACGCTGGTAATCCTGGCTACTTAGGAGGCAGAGATCAGGAGGATTGGAGGTTCAAGGCCAGCAGGGGAACAAAAGGTTGAGACCCTCTCTCCACAGAAAAGGCTTAGCATGGTAACAGGCACCTGTCATCTTTACTACGGTCCAGAGCAGCCTGGGCAAAAAACAAGACTCTAGGGTCTGGGGGCACTGCTCTAGTGAGAATGAGACTGCCAGCATGCACAGGCCCCGAGTTCAAGGCCAGAAACAAAAACAAAAGGCAAGATCCCATCCCAAAAATAATCTGAGCATAAAGGGCTAGGGCAAAGCTCAAGAAATAGAGCATCTGCCAGCAAGCACAAAGCCCCAAGTTCAAACCCAGTCCTGCCAAAAAAAAAAAAAATCAAAGATAAGCAAGATATGCATCAACTTGCTAACACAGTTCTGATTGCTTAAGGGGGCAGGAGGTGAGGGGAAAGGCTGATATCAGGCAAAGCTAATCTGATATTAACAAAATGTTTCTGTCACTTTGGTAAATTTTTGTAGCCTGAAACCATTCATAAACACGTTTGCTTGTGCATTTGGTTTGTAATGAAACCGTTTCTTTACGTAAGCTCAATAGAAACCATCTTTAAGCAGAATAGAACTGAAGTTTTGTTCTCCCCCATTCCAATTTTAATTAGGAATCCACAGGTAACTGCCCTAACATAAATATAATTTCTTCTTCCACTCACTGCCCTGGAATTCAATTTAAAATTAAGTGAGAAATCAGAAACCTCATTTCAAGACCCTTCCTTGCTCTTCCCATAAGCATATCAGATATTAATCTTTTGTCTCCCGTTGGCCGCCTGTTTTAGCAGAATGGCATACGTTAGAGAAAGTCCTGAGAAATTTCCTTCCATTTTCAATGCTGTCAGGAAGAAGAAAGAAGGGGAAACACAATGAGAATCTTGAAAACTTTAATAGAGAAATTAAAACACAGTGAACTGAGCCAGCCCTGCTCCTGTGTGTATGTCTGTCTGTCTCCTGACTCCCCCCATCCCAGTCACTGAAGAGGCCACGCCCCACTGGGGGAGAGGCCCCACGGATGTGCTGGTGTGCACGCCCGCTTACCAAGCCAAACCCAGAACACAGCTCCAGCCAGTGCTAGCTATTTAAACGGTCACCTGACAGGACATTTAGAAATGCAGCAGGGGCCTGCTCCCCTCTTCAGACAGTACAGCTGACCCGAGATGGAAACGTGACTCCGCGCGCACATTCATGCTGACAACGCGTCGCAAACCACCGAAAGGGTGTCGCCAGACCAGGAACCTGTGACCACGGGGCCATCACAGGGACCCTGTCCCGCTTGGAAGTTAGACCGCACTGGCCTCGCCAGGTGCCGTGGCTCGCACCTTCAATCCTGGCTACTTGGGAGCTGAGGCTGAGGGTGGTTCACAGCCCACCCGGATGGGAGAGTCTGTGAGACTCAGGTCCAACGAAATGGCACAAAGCTAGACGCGGAAGAGTGGCTCAAGGGCAGAGAGCCAGCATGGAGTTGGAAAAGCTGAGAGACAGCACCCAGGCCCTGAGTTTAAGCCCTAGTACTGGTAGTATACACACATATACACACACTCACACACATACACACACATACACACACTCACACATACACACGTATACACATATACACACACTCACACATATATACACACACACATACACACACATATACACATACACACACGTATACACACACATACACACATATACACACACTCACACATATATACACACTCACACACATACAGCCACACATATACACACATATACACACACTCACACATATATATACACACTCACACACATACACACACACACTCATACACCCACACATATACACACACATACATACACACACTCACACACATACACACACGTATACACACACATATACACACACACTTACTCACACATATATCCACACATATACACACACACTCACACATACACACATACACTCACACACACATGAACACACTCACACACATATACATACACATACACACACATACACACACATACACACACATATACACATATACACACATACACACACATACATATACACACATATACACATACACACACGTATACACACATACACACACTTACACACATATACACACATACACACATATATACACACATACACACATACATATATACACATATACACATATACACACATACACATATACACATACACAGACGTATACACACACATACACATACACACACACTTATACATATACACACATGTATACACACATATACACACACTCACACACATACACCCACACATATACACACATACATACATACACACACATTCACACATACACACACACATACACATATACACACACATACGCACATATACACACACACTCACACACACCCACATATATACACACTCACATACACACACTCACACATATACATACACATACACACATATACACATATACACACACATATACACACATACACACACTCACACACATATACACACATACACACACACTCACACACACATATACACACACACACACACACACACACACACACACATCCAGTGGCTTACTCTCTCAACATGAACAGGATAAAGAAGATAAATGGGAATGTCAGTCTTTGGGTAATCAGCTATGGACCTGAGCAAATGACAGGAGCGCACACACGCAGGTGTGGGCAAGAAACCAACTTTTAGCACCAAGGTCGGGCTTTTACCTCTAGATCCACCCTGGTTAGAACCAGTCGTCTAGCTGCACTTCACGCTGCACGCTCCCTCTGGAAACTGAATTCAAGGTCGCCAGCACCTGACATTCTTTTGATCACAACACTGGTGTCTCATTCTGAAAATTACATCTATATGATCATGACAGAAAATACAATTTTTATCAGAATAATTAGGCTATTTCTCTACTATTATCAGTGAATTCTCATAATTGCTTTGGAAGATTCCTTCTTTTTTTTTTTTGCCTATCCTGGGCTTGAGCTCAGGGCCTGAGCACTGTCCTTGGACTTTCTCAAGGCTAGAGCTCTACCACTTGAGCCTCAGCACCACTTACGGCCTTTTGCTATGTATGTGGGGTACCAAGGAATCGAACCAGGGTCTTCGTGCATGCTAGGCAAGCACTCCACCACTAGGCCAAACTCCCGGCCCCCGGAAGATTCCTTCTTTTTTTTTTTTTTTTTTTTTTGCCAGTCCTGGGCTTGAGCTCAGGGCCTGAGCACTGTCCTTGGACTTTCTCAAGGCTAGAGCTCTACCACTTGAGCCTCAGCACCACTTCCAGCTTTTTCTATATATGTGGTACCAAGGAATGGAACCCGGGTCTTCGTGCATGCTAGGCAAGCACTTTAGCCACTAGGCCAAGTTCCTGGCCCCTTGGAAGATTCCTTCTTTAAAAAGGATTTTTTACCTTGACAAAGAGAGAGATGGAGACAGACAGAGACACATAAGAACTTACAAGTTCAGCTAGAGTCATTATTTATGATGATCTTTTGTTTTCACTGCAAGCTACAATTTTCTAGAATGCTTTAGTTAGCTGAATACAAATGTACTGAAATATGGTATGGTATTGGTAGATATTTTTATTTCTAGAAATCAAACTATGAGAAGAAAATATTTCACAAAGTGAAGGAATATGATTTTTTTTAGCATAAAGGTTTTTCAGAGCAAGGCCACTGAGCCAGACAACAAAGTCACCCCCACTGCTTTCCTCCACACATCCCATCCCATGAAGCATGTGGGTACACCCCCATCCCCCCCCCCCCCGCCCCGCGTCATGGAAACCTCATGAGTGAGCAAGTTTGGAGATGGCAACTGCAGTACAAAACTCCTATAATTCCATAGAGAAATAAATAGCATTCTTCCCTGCTACATAAAACAAAGACTCCCCATCACCATTTCTGCTGTCAAGACAGCGTGGCCGTCACTCCCCCCCTGCAGGGCCTCGCACGACGGGGCAGAATGCAGGAATGCAACAGTGTGAGTGTGTACAGTGTGTCCCGTCATGCGGAGCTATCTCCTGAGCCACGCAGGCTCCATGTGAACAAACCAGTACTAGGAGCAGCCTTCGCATGCACACACACGCACAAGCACACGCACACACACCCATGCGTGTCTGCACACCGGTGCAAATGCATGTGAGACCAAGCAACTAAAGATGACATCGACCCTACCCTTCCTCAGATCAGAAGGGAACAAGTGGGCCTGATGCTTCCACTTTAGTTTTACAAAACTAAGTCTTGTTATGGATTTTGGTCATCAAGTATGTATTCACTCGGGGCCCTGTGAAACCCCGCATGCTCTCACACAAGTGGACACAAGGCAATGCACAGGCCCTGGGAGGGCTGAGTGTGACAACAGCCATGTGTGTCCCAACAGCCTGCTCTGTGAATACATACACACTGTCTTGGGGGAAAAAAACAAAACAAAATAAAACCATGTTTTCATCTCAAATTGTAACTACAGAACAAAGCGCAAACATGTCGTCAGCAAATTAGATAAAAACGGCATTTCTCAAGTCACAGCCCCCAAACATCTTTGTTTCTTTAAAGAAAACAAGAGTTGCTCTTGTCAACAGTCATTCTTCAGGATGTCGAGACGTGACAGCTGCATTTGGTTTTTAATGGCTAAATGTAGTAAAGTCCCAAATCCCCCCGAGTCTTAGTAACACTGGCTCTGAACAATTAGGTTTGCATTCTCCCCCCACCCAATCTGTGACTTAATCTGCACCCCAATTATGCACAAAGTAAAGGTTCTTTCCTGAGCCACCCTGGTTTGTATTCCACAAGAGGCAAAGGCTCCTGGAACTGTGTCAGTGTCCCTACAACTACAGGAACAGAAGTGTAGGTGCTTTTGCTGAACAACAATAGAAGAAAGGCTTCTCACATACACTTGTCCAGCTCATATAAGCTGACTGCTCCATATCCCGCTCAGGCCACCAGTGGGAAGCACCCAGCACAAGGGGGGCGTGGTTCAGCAGAGACGCTCCTCTTCTGCCACGCTCTTCAGATATGGGCATGAAGTGAAAGGGGCTACTGACAGAATGCTTCCATTTTCAACTCTGGAGGAGAAGTGTGGACGGAAAGGCGGTGCGTGGCACTGAGAACACACCGAGCGCTGTGTGAACACGCGGGTTCACAAGGCCACATGGCAGAACTCTCCTGGCCACGGGCCTGGTGCTTGCTCCAGATCGGAGACGTGTGGTTGATGGTCCACACAGGCCAAGATCCGGGTTCCAGTGTAGTAAGCTTTAAAAAACGGCCACGGCAATTCAAGAAAATGGCTCCTTTCACCGGGAGCGACCTCGGGAAGTCAAGACTTCACAGGCAAGCACAGGCCACGCCAAGCGGACTCTTTACCAGGGCAGGATAATGAGGAGAGCACAGCTCTCCCTCTCTTTACCTCCCAGTCCTCCAGGACGGAACCAGATCACCCCTGCTGGCAGCGTGGAGGAGCCCAGAGCCCTCCCCGGCCCCCCCCTCCCAGCCTCTCTTGGAATGAAATGAACAGGTTATTAGCAAAGGTCTGCCAAGTCGAGCAAGGGGCGCGGAGTTGTGCAGAGATTCTATCTCTGAGACTTCCTTGCTCTTCTTCCCTGATAAACTACCCATCCCGGCATTCTCATTAGGCTCCCATCACCAAAGAGAGAGCAGATGAATCCGTCTAGGCCCCTCCCCTCACGGCTCTGTCGAGATGATTTCATTGAAATGTTCATTTTCATCCCCGCTGGCAACATTAGAAGGGAAGTATTTAACCTGTTTCCATTACTTATACAAATTGCCATTATGTGGTAGGACAGATGTTAGAATCACGCCACATAACTAACTTCTGTACATCCTTTACGGGCGGGAGGAGAGGGAAGGCGCTGCCTCGCATGATCGGGGCTCAATCACGGGTTCCACGCTACCAGATTCGTTAACCCCGCACATCAGCCTTGCACTTCCTTTCTGTGTGAAAACTCCCAGGCTGCTCGGATGCATTTAATTTGGGGAGAGGAACCTCAGCCAGTGAGCACGTTTCACTCAGGTGTGTCGGAGGAGTGGGGAAGGGCGAGGGCAGGGGGAGGGGCAGAGAGAAGGAGCGGGAGGAAAAGGGAACCAAACCTCTCCATGTTCCCTTCCCAACAGGAGTGATGAAAGGGGAGTCAGCCGGAGCGGCTGGTGCTCAAAGATGGCTGTCACTTCAGATAGGCGCGGGCACAACTCACCCAGACAGGTGACACTGTGGTAGAGCAAACTCCCGCTGCATTAGTGAGCGAGGGGAAGGGGCTGGGGAAGACTGCTACCCCGGGAATGCCTGGGGCACCGACACAGCAGATCAGCAGGTGAGTGCATTTCACTCTTTATTTGCATCCTTGAGTGAAGGAAAGCTAAAACTTACCGGCTGCCAAGCCCGAGAGAGGCGCCAAGGCAAAGGTCGGGATCCCGCCCTCCAGACTCCCAAACCTCTTCCGGTCCCTAAGCCCAAGACTGAGGCTGCAGCAGAACTTGGCCCAATTAGCAGTTGCTCTAAGTCCATCGACCAGTCAGCCAGTCCTTACCTGCTCTAAGCTTCTCGCTTGAACAACTAGTTTAGGGCGTTTCTCCTCTGAATTCTTCCCGGTCAACCCCACCAACACAACCTGAGGAGGACCCTGGGTGGAGCTGTTCAAGAATGCGCAGTTGACACTGCACAGGGTCTAGGAACTCTTCATTGGTGGAGCATAAGAAAAAGAGATCAGTTCCACTGTCTCAGCAGGAGAGCTCTAATAAGACCAGCCAACCCTCCACTCCAGCACCTCACCCAGTCCTCCTGTGACCTCCTGGCCTTCCATCTCCTCTGGTTCTGTTACAGCAGTCACGTAAAAAAAGAAATGCTGAGCATGCTTCCATCAGCAAGGAAGAAGGGGAAAGAAGGTACTCAACGGAGGAAAGAAAGAATACAGACACAGAAGATTCCAACTACATTAAGGAATGGGCCTCACAACAGAGCCTGGGAAAGCTAAAGCCACACACAGGCAAAAGGACATTTGATGTGAGCCATTCTCAGAGGCCCACAGAAAGAGGGTGCTCACAGAACACTAATAATTTGTTGGAGGAGACACTATTATTTTGGAAAAAGGAAAAGTGTACTTGTCTGGGGCAAACATTTCATGGCCACAGAGCATCTCCTCAGCCACATGATGCTTGGCATGCAAAGGCATTAACAAAACGACAACAGCTAACACATTCCAACCATTGCTGTGGACCACGCAGGACTCACGCAAGGGCTCAACACGAGCCTGCTGTCCACCATTGTTGCCCTTGAGGCTCCAGAGGGGTAAACTGAGGCCCAGGGGCCAGGGACAAGCTCCATACGGCCACCCAGCTGGCTATATGGGGACATCTCCATCGGCCATGGGGAGGGTCTTTGTCCCCATGAATGCAAACTTGGTCCGAGGTGGCTCTGCCTAAACGCTGTGGTTCCAGGTTTCACTGGGAGGCGGCTGTAGAGGAGGCCCCCGACAGGTTACCACGTATGAATGACTTGGTGTGCCTGCCCAGGCTGTGTCCACACTGACAGCAGGCAGACAGTTCCTCGGGTCCCAGGGCTTGGGACCTGTTTGGGATATGAAAGTTCTGGAAACACAGTGGTGATGGCTGCCTGGCGCTGCTGTGAGTGCCATCAACGAACCTGGCCTAACTGTAGCCAAAATAGCCTCTGATGACACTGCACGTTGCATCTACTTTATCCAACACACAGAAAAGGGCGGAGCAAGAGAAATCTGTTTCCAGCCTCCTTCTGTGAGCCTCCCATCTGCTTCCCATAAATTCTTGCCTGACCATTCTGAGGCCCTCAGCCTTCCAGGACCCTCCCCACTGGGTGACCTCTGTGTCCTGTGCTGGCCTCCTCATGGAGGGAGAGATCACCGCGGGAGAGGCCTCTCCTCACTCCATCCCTCAGTCCTGAGTATGGGACATTCCAAGGGCCCAGATGTGGCAGCTACCACCACGCCTAACACCAAGTGGGTATCCAGGAAGTACTGGCTGGAAGAAGGGAATAAAGAATGAGTGGACACTGGATTATTTCCAAGTAAGTCTTCCAGGAGCCAGTGGCTCATACCTGTCACCCTAGCTTCTCAGGAGACTGAGATCTGAGCACCGAGGTTCAAAGCCAGCCTGACACAGGAAAGTCTGTGAAACACTCAACCTCCAATTAACCACCCAAAAGCCAGAAGTGGAGCGGAGGCTCAAATGGTAGCGTGCCAGCCTTGCGAGCCCCAGCGCTGAGTTCCAGCCCAATCCTGGCACAAAAAACAAAGCTCAAAGTAGAAAACTGCCGGTTATCCATGACCCACACCTCCAGGCAGCCAGCCACCTGAAAAGGTGTGCTATTTTATGTTGAAGCAGAAAAAAAAAACAACAAAAAACCTCCCTTCATTAATCACTAAAGAAAAACAGTTGCTTCAAAATCCTTTAAAACCCCCACTTCCATATGTGGGCCACCTCACTCCTCTATCCGTCAACCTCAACCAACCCCAGGGCTTCAAAAGTCCTGACGGCCCTAATGATTGGACTGTGGGGAGGGGCAATACACCAGCCGGAGTCATAAAGGAGGAAAATGGGGTGGAAAAGGGAAAAACAAGCGCTCTGCAATCTCGTCTCTGAAGATCCATCTTTCCTGAGTTGCGCCGCCCGTTAAATCAGTAGGAATATCTGTCAGAGACATCCTGCTACACCATTTGGCGGATGTCAAACCTAAATAAACCAGATCAGAAAAGCAGCGCGTGGCAGGGGAGAAATGAGCGGGCGCCGGGCAGCTCGGCCCGGCTGAGACTCGCCCGGTTTGCTTGCTGGTTTTTGGGGAGGGGGGGCGGAGGGAAGTCGTGGCAATCAGGCTCAGTCATTTGCAGTACTAATGTCCAATTCAGCCTCCTTTCATTCGCCTGATTTAGGTGGTCAGAGTGGTGTCGTAGCCGACACAGGGAAGCTGTGCTGTTTAGCAGGCTCTTTAATGGGAAACTGGCAGTCTTATTTCTTTTCTAGATTTGGTTTGTCACTAGGTCTCCATTACATGCCACTCAGCTTTGATGTCTTTGGACAGGACTGATCAAAAGATGTCATTTGACCTACACAGCATGGCAGAAACTTGGAGAAGTCTCATAAAGCGACACTCTGGCTGTAAATAAAATGACATTATTATTTCCTCTCTCCTATCATGTAGAAAAGCCAATTATGGTAATGCACTGCATGTCAATGAAAATACAGCAATCTTTTTGGAGCAGCCACTGCAGACATCCGTACAGCAACCCTCCTTCCTGAGGAAATTTGCCCACTGGAAAATGAAGAGGAAGGAGGTGAGAGATGTCTTAAAGACGGTTAATAAAACCCTGGACAGCCAAGAAAAGTGCAAGTCAGCAAAACAATTGGAAGTACAAAATGCAAACTGTTAAGTTTCCAAATTATCTAATAATTTAATCTCCCATGATTTATACTCTGTCACCAAAATGGCCTGGATCGGGTCCTGCATTTCCCAGCGTTTGACTGACAGTGCAGGCGATTCATGGAACTAATAAACCCCTCTGTACCCATCACCCCCTAAGGAGCTGACCCTGGGGGAGGGTAGCTCTGACCTGGTCCCCGAGATGCTTGGAAGTTGCAGTCGTATGGAGTAGCCCTGTTGGTCTGGGCCTGGAATACAACGTGAAACCACACGCTGGGGTGGGTCTCTGTCTGCTGCTATTGTTTTAGAATGCCCAGTCTACCCATTCCACCAATGCAAAGTAGGCACCTCCCCTCTCCTCCTCAAGCACTTACCAGAAGGAAATATGCATACAAATTGCCCTTTCCCTTTCACAAGGCCCATGTCCATCTGCAGCTCAGGTTAGGGGCTCAGCTCAGGGAGGAGGGGCAGCCTGGAGGGGTGGGCCTGCCACCCCGCACACAACACAGCTGGTTCTTCCTCTCCACTCCTAAGGTCTCCCCTGAACTCAAAGCCGCTCGAAGCTGTGGCCGAACACCAGTGCCTCACACCTGTAACCCTGGCTTCTTGCAAGGCTGAGATCTGAGGATCATGGCTGACAGACAGCCCTGGCAGGAAAATCGAATTATCTCCAATGATCCAGCAAGACTCCAGAAGCAAGGGCACGGCTCAAAAGGTACAGCACTAGCCTTGAGTGAGAAGCGGCACGCTTGAGTGAAAAGCTCCAGCACTGGCCAAACATCTTTTTTTTTTTTTTTTTTTTTTTTTTTTTTTTTTTTTTTTTTTTTTGCCAGTCCTGGGCTTGAGCTCAGGGCCTGAGCACTGTCCCTGGACTTTCTCAAGGCTAGAGCTCTATCACTTGAGCCACAGCACCACTTCTGGCTTTTTCTATGTATGTGGGGTGCTGAGGAATCGAACCCTGGTCTTTGTGCATGCTAGGCAAGCACTGTTATCACTAGGCCAAACTCCCAGCCCAGCCAAACATCTGTTTAAATGTTTAAGTATGCATTAAGCTCCACTCCTGAGGCCATTCCCAGGCTTCCAGTCCCACGAATCCCACCTGTGGCTCTGGTCCTGGTTCTTCTGGGCCTCCCTGCTTACCTGGCCCACATTGTGTGCAGGGCCCAGCCTGGCTCTGAGTCGTCCTGCGTGTCGCCCCTGGCCTCCAGGACCCCTCTTTTATTCAGGCCCGCAGAGGCAGCTTCCATGAGGCCCTGTGGGACAACTGGCAGAGCCAAAATGCAAAATGACGTTTTCTCCCAGGAGGAGAAAACATTTTAAAATTTCTGTAATCGTGGGTATGTTCCTTTCCAAAGAAAAAATAAAATGGAGCCATGCAATCTGTGTCCATTAAAATCAAGGAAACAAGACAATTTTCGAGGCCACGACGTCTCTGCAGTAGAAAACTTTCTGGCTATGTCAGAAAAACATCTCCAATACTGTAATTGCTTGGGTTAATTTTTTTCTCATTATGACAAGTCATTTCTAAGCAAGCCATCCTGGTCTTTTCCCCCTGCAATTTAATTCTGGTGCATAAGACAGTGTCGAATACATTTAGAAGCTTCATCAAATTTCAGTAACTTTAAATAATTCTGCCAGGGACTTCACAAGGGCTGCCACCTGTAAGCCTGAACGTCCTGGAGCCCCCAGTGGGACCCACAGCCCTGCAGTGGGCTGGGGGTCCAGAGCCCTGATACCAGCCACGGCAGCCCCACGGCAGACGGGCCACTGCAGTTCCCCCCAAGGCATGAGCTTCTCAGAATGCAGTGACTCCACATTGGACGGTGGCCTGTTCCTCCCTGGGGGCTGTGTTAGGGACCTGGACATGAGATGCACAGAGGAGGTGGGGCCCACCCCACAGGGTGTGAGCAGCCTGACATGGCCCAAGGCAGTCTTCTCAGCAAGGCCTCTGCTGACCTTCACAGGAGCCCAACAGAGAGGACTCGAGTCCTTCTGTTACCTGACTGCCGCACCCTCTAAGTCCCCAATCCTCTCCAGGGCTCCTTTGGATTCTGACGGACTGAGCGTCGATGTCCTGACCTAGACGACGGATTCGCCCAGCTCAGCAGCTTAGTCTGCCAGCCAGGGAGGCCAGGGCCCTGGGCCTTCACACTGGACCTAAACGAACCAGCCGCTGGCGGTTCCCAGGTGGTGTACAGCTCTCCCACACCCTGCAGGCAGGCAGCACAGCACGCCACATGCTACGTGCCAGCACTCCTGTCCCTCGAGCAGGAGTTTCTCCCAGGTCTCCTGGGACCTCAAACCAAAACACCCAGGCTACTGCTTCTGTAAAGCAAGTGTGATTTTGTTTTGTTTCAGTATTGGGACTTGAACTTGAGGGCCGGGTGCTGTCCTTTAGCTTTTTCACTCAAGATGAAAAATGACTTGAGCCACAGCTCCACTCTGGGGCGTGTGTGTGTGTGTGTGTATGTGTGTGTGTGTGTGTGTGTGTGTGTGCTTGTGTGGTTAACTGGAGATAAGAGTCTCACAGACTTTCCTGCCTGTAGCTAGGATTACAGGCAAGAGCTGTGGGCATCCAGCTTCACCATCCTGAGCTTGAAGGGGTCTCATCTGGAGTGAGAGGAGACATACAGTATGTCATTCCCTACCCCATATTAAGTTTTATGTGGGGAATCGAGGAATTTAAAAGTTTCACATTTTGGGGTAATAAAAAAGAAATACAATATCCTGTTGCTATGGTCCATGTCACTGCACACAGGAAAGAAAGCACTTCTCCTTAGCTATTCTTTGAAATACGACCCACGACGTCATTTAATTTTTGAAAACCCTGAGGTCATGTAACACACTTTCTCTGTCATTTGTAAGTACATTAACTCGGAGGCCATACGACGGTGAAATTATGATAATGGCCCGCGGATGCAGGTCAGGCAGGCAATGCATTTCATGTTAGCCTCAAACAACCGTCAGGACACAGCCCAAATCAGACCCGACAGCCAGGACGGAGAGTTGACTTTCCTGACGCGTGCAGGACGGGCAGAGGACCCCGTCTGTGGAAAGCACTATAAAAGACACCTCTCTCCCATTTAAAAAAAGTAAAAAGTGCTGCTTTAAAAATCACAGATGCAGAGTTGAAAGGGAAGGAAGAGGTCAAAGTCAGCTTCCTTCCAAAACAGTGTTCTGCCACAGTCCAAGATGTGTACCCGCAGAAACCTCCCACACAGCTTCCTAAGCTGCTCCGTGAAGCGAACGGGTTTCCAAACACAAAGAAGCACGTTTAATAAATCCATTTAAGAAAAAAAGCCCACTTCTTTAATCACACTCTTGTGTATTGAGCTCTTAAAAAAAAAAAACAACAAAAGAAGCAGGAAGTACAAGTTTGTTTTGCTGTGGCTAGAACGTCTTCCATAGAAGTCTGATTGTGCAGTGCAGAAACAACTACCTCATCAATTTCAAAACAGTGACCAAAAAAATAAACCTCAAAGAAAAATACTTGCAACTGAAGTTTAAGAACCAACTTTTTAAAGGTCCTTCAGTTATGTATGTACTTATCTCCCTTAGAAAGACTGCTGACCCTGGGCTGGGAGCGTAGCCTAGTGGTAGAGTATACTCGCCTCATACGCACAAAGCCCTGGGTTTGATTCCTCGGTACCACAGACGTAGAGAAGGCTGGAAGTGGTGCTGTGGCTCAAGTGGCAAAGAGATAGTCTTGAGCAAAAAGCGTTCAATAGGGCCCAAGCCCTGAGTTCAAGCCCCACAACAGGCAAAAAGAAAAAAGAAAGACTTCTGACCTTGAGTTTGAAACAGGTATCCTGCCTCTAATTAGCCTTCGGTATACCCCGCCACAGAGCCCACTTCCCAATGTACAGTCACCTTCATCTCTGAACAATCTGCTAACTGCCTGCCTGTGTTCAGAGTGCAGTTCTTCTGAAATATCCCTCCCCCTTATCCTTCTCTTTTTCTCTGCATGAGAAGAAGAAGGAGAAGGGGGGAGGGGAGGAGGAAAAGGGGAGGGAGGGAGGGAGGGAGAGGGGAAAGGAAGAGAAAGGGGAAGAAAGAAGGCTTTCAGTATAATAGTTTCTATGAGAACTCTAAACACGAGGTAGGAGAACACAAAGGCAGAGAAACACCATCCAAACGCAAAAGTTAACTGAACAGCAGAGATAATTGCCAAGATAATTACTTTGATAGAAGCCGGCTGAAAGCTACGTGGTGTATTTTATTGTTCTGTTAAGGGTAAACTATCCATTTCAGATACTTGCAGTTCATACACATGTTTACTAAGTGACATTTTGTTTTCAATTTTCCTTGTGGAAAATAATCATAACAAAACACAAGGCCTTTAAGAGTGGCGCTAGCTAGGTAAGTCATGAACGCATCGTCCTGAGGGTTGTATTATACACCTGTAACTAAGTGGCTTGAGGAATCTTGAGAAGCTGCACCCTACCTCAGAGAGAACAGGAAACACAAAGGACATTCTGAGCTATTCAGTGGTCAGGCTCTCTCCTGCTCCTCGACTGACAATGGAATTGGACGGGTTTAACTACAGTAGCCTTGAGCAAAGATACAATTACAGCATCTTCCAGTCCTGGCTGGGGCTACAGCGCGGTATAAATCAACAAAGCTTCGTCAATCTCTTCTGCAGCTGGCTCCCCCATAGCAGATTCAAACCACAGAAATCATTCAGGATCAAAAACTTCGTAAAAGGTCACTCTATTTTCCTCAAAGACACACAAATGGCTGGAAGTGATGTGCACACGTCAAGCAGCTCAGAAAGCCCAAGTTCCCCTCCATGCTCACGACGGTGTGTGTGCAAAACGTTCACACACACCACAACTAACGAAACCCACATTCGCTCCAGCTTCCTTGCCAAGGTGGAAATGCAAAGCAAAGACATATTGGACACGGCAGCCATCTCTTGGCACCAGGACAAAAGCAAGCCATTTCCTTCTCTGATAAACATGTATTTACGTTAATTTAATGGTATCAAGGGTGAGGAATGCTGATATCTGCCTACAAGAAAAGGGACCGAGGAAACGCATAGCATGCTGTCCCAGGACGTATCGGTTATTGATAACTTGATATTGATAATTCACACAAAATAAAAGGGTGCCTCACGCTCAGAGACAGAGGAAGAACAAAAGGTGATTCAAATGGCAGCCACAGAGGCAGGCCTGCAGAACGGCCCCGGGCGTGCCACGCCCGCACACCACAGCCTGGTCTCCACACTGACTCTCTACAGAATGCTCCATGGCATTACTTCGGGTCCATCCCGACCAAGGATCTGATACCCGTTGCTGTGGAAACAGCACCACATGGAATCCAGCCTTCCCGAAGCCTCACCCTTGAGTAGCACGAGCCTTCCTGAAGCCCACACGGACGAACAAAAAACAAAAACCTCTGAGCTGTCCATCAAAGGAAGGAGCTCGGGTCCTAGATGCAGGGCAGACCCTTCAGTGAAGCCCACAGCTCCCCGAGGCTGGGCTCCTTGACAGCTCCACAGCCATGTTGGAAGGAGATGGAGCCATGGCACAGTCTGTGGCCAGAACTCTCGTTTTCTATGTTTAAATGTTATTGCCAGGGTGATGCAGAGGGGTTACAGTTACATAGGTAAGGTAGCGAGGACATTTCTGGAGGTACATGGGTACCACTCCCTCGTGTGTCTCTACTTCCCCTCCCCCACCGCCCCCCACAAGTTGTAAAGTTCATTTGCACTACTGTCTTGTGAGTACATTGTTAACACGGCTTCACCCGTGTCCTTTGCCTCACCATTTTGTTGTTCCCCTTTCCTTCTCTAATTCAAATAAATGTACGTACAGCACATCAGGTACCAGCATCAAATGCCGTGACAACAGGGGATAAATCACGGTGTGGGGGGAGAGTGGAAATGAAAGAAAAAAGAAAAACCTTCACACGGTATATTAAAATCAACAGCCACCAAGACAAACCTCTTGCTTCCATATCCCGGACATCCTTTCACTTAGCCTCGTGTTATTTGGTCACGTGCACATCGTGACCCTCTGCTGGGATAGTCCTGGACACACACACACACACATCATTGGGAATCAAAGCACACTAGGGTGCGTGTGTGTGCACGCGTGTGCATGCATGGGCTGCGGGTTTGGGCCTGGGACCCGGGCTGCTATGGTGGACGTGGTTCCAGGTAAGGCCAGGGAGGCACCCCTGACCCTGGGGGGGGAAGGAGCAGGGAGCGCAAGTCTCCACACACAGAGCACCCGTGCCACCTGCATCTGCCAGCCTGGGGTGGACACGGCACGGAGGGGGAGGAGGGCGTGGAGAGGAAAAGGGATGTCCCCCTCGCCCGCGCTGCGCCCCTGGAGAACCTGGAGGCAGGTGTGTGTGTGTGTGTGTGTGTGTGTGTGTGTGTGTGTGTGTGTGTGTGTGTGTGTGTGTGTAAAGGTCACCACTGGGCGGGAGACATGACCCTGCGATTTCTAGGCGTGACCAGCCAATCTGTGCAGGGCAGGGCCGACTCCTTTCCTGCCTATGCAGATACAAATCGATGTTTATTACTTCAACGAGCCACAAGCGAGTAACCGGGGGTGTAAGGAGAGGGAAAGAAGCCTGCACAGGACACAGGGCCCTGAAGCCCTGCCCACCACTCACCCAGCCACTCACTCACTCGTTCACAGGCAGGAGTTCCACCAGGAAGAGCCAGCAAGGCACAGGGCCAGACCTGGGATGGCGCACAATCAAGAAGGGGACACTGGCAAAACCTTCCCACAAAGTACCTGGGCTGTTTCAAATGCACACGTTCTTTGACCCCACAGCACCCTACTTGGACACACACTACTGTGTGTGTGTGTGTGTGTGTGTGTGTGTGTGTGTGTCCTCATCTTATCTGAGGTAAGGAGAGCCTGGACACCACACCCCCTTCTTCCCCCACGTGCAGGTCCTGCTATGCTGAGGAATGGCTGTGTCTAGGGCTCTCAGGAGTGAAGGGTAGGGAAGCATTATCACCGCCACTTCCTACACAGCATGAAAATCAAGCCACCCAGAGCCCCGACACACACAGGCTCCGCAAACGTGGATGTGTGCGTGTCAGGAGGAAGGGGGGAGACAGCACAGCCACTTTCTGTGACCATCTTGAGGGGCAGAGGGCCTAGAAAATGGAGACTGAAAGCCAGGCACTTGTGGCTCACACCTGTAATCCTGGCTACTCAGGAAGCTGTGCTCTGAGGATCACGGTTCAAAGCCAGCCTGGTCATGAACGTCTGTGAGACTCATATCTCCAGTCAACCATCAGAAAACCAGAAGTGGTGTTGTGGCTAGTGACAGAGTGCTAGCCTTGAGGTGAAGAGCTCAGGGACAGCGCCCAGGCCCAGAGTTCAAGCCCCATAACTTACAAAAAAAATGAGAGACGGGGGGAGGGGGGGAGGGACGGAGGGAGGGAGAGGGAAAGATCGATTTTGATTTTGAGACAATGGTTCTGTACACGACTTGTTTTATTATTTTAAATAAGCATCTAACATGCTGGGCATACAGGCTCACCCTGGGGTTACCAGCACTCAAGGGACAGAAATGGTTGTAGTTCAAAGCCAGCCTGGGGAAAATGTCAAGCGAGATCCTACCTCAACCAGTAAACCAGGCGTAATGGCACCTGGCTGTAATCCTAGCTAGTGCAAGAGGCCATGAGCAGGACTAGGCTTGAGTCACCCCAGGAAAAACGAGAGACCTTGTGGAGGTATGGCTTGCTCCCTAGCACACATGAGGCGCAAGTCCACAACTCACTACTGTCCAAACTGTTAACTACATAATTACACAAACATATTAAGTGTGTGAGGCAGTTGTGGCGTACATGCTTATAGTCCCAGGACTCATGAGGCTGAAGTCAGAGGTACAATATGAGTTTGAGACCAGCCAGAGCTACATAGCAAGAGCCTGTCTCAAAACCAAGCCAAACAAAAAGGTAATAAAACAAACTGAATATTCACTGCTTTATAAGTAAGATACGTTCAGAGAAGGTGAGTTAGCAGTGGTAGATATAAAAAGGGCTGTCACCCCTTCCCAACTGTCAGTCCTCCCTGGCTCTTGCCAAGAATGAGGATGGAGGAACTCAGAGATGGAGATTACGATGATGGAGATGATGGAGATGATGGAGATGGAGATGGAGATGGAGATGATGGAGACGGGGAAGGGAAGGGAAGGGAAGGGGGGAAAAGATAAGGGAGGAGGGAGGGAAGAAAAGAGGAAGAAGATGTTTCCAGAGAAACTCAAGAACTGCAACCCATTAACTGGCCATGAAATCAAGCCAATAGCTCTTTCTAAACAAAACCAACCATCACCATAAACAAAAAACTTAGGATAATCTCATCTGTAGTAAAGCCTACATCACCACAGAAAATATATTTATTACTGAAAAACACTTGCTCTCGGAGAAAAAAAAAAACACACACAAATGTCCCCTTTGCCCCAAGAAAGCAATCCTGATTTTCCCTGATGAGAGCAGCAACTCCCAACCCCTTACAGCTACGACGTGTGTAAAACCTTTCATGAAATCAGCTGGCTTCCCTGCAGACAGGGCCCCGTGCTCGGCGCGTGTGTCCAGAGGTAGCTGGGAGACCCAAGTGCACTGGGGGATCACTCAAACGCCAGACGTGAGATCCAACACATGAGGTGACGCTCTGGGGACACCAGCAGAGAGGACCCCAACCGTGCGTGCCACACGGACCTCATCAACGAATCTCAATAGATCACGTGAGCCACCGAGGGGCCCCACTGCCACCAGTGACCGTGATAAAGCTGCAGCCCCACGGAGGTCCACTCCGTCTAGTGGACAGGTGGCTGCACCGTCCAGTCAGGGCCAGGAACTCCTCTGTCCACCTTCATCAGGGTCTGACGTGTCTTCCTCGAGACGCCCACCGAATGCCGGACCACCGACACGTCACAGCCACACACGCCTGTCACATGCTCAGAACACTGGCTGTGCCACACCGCTCCTCCCAGGGGAGATGGAGCAGGTGACATACCCAAGGTCCCAGCTCAGGAAGCGAGTGCTCCAGCCCACAGGGAGGCTGACTTGACTCAGCCACAGGTTTCTGGGTCACCGGGAGGCGGACAGGAGCTCACAGCTCTCACCAGGACCAGATGATCCCAAAAGAAACACCCGTCACCCCAACGCTCCCAGCCTGAAGAACGGCCTTTTGTTTTGCACTTTTTCACTCGAGGCTGGTGCTCTGCCACTTGAGCCCAGCTCCACTTCCGGCTTGGGGCAGTTAACTGAAGAGCTGAGTGTCATGGACTTTCCAGCCTTGGCTGGCTTCCAACTGCAGTCCTCCAGTGGCCGACTTCTACGTAGCTAGGATTATAGGTGTGCGCGACTGCAGGCTCCTTAAGCAACTTGAGATAAAAAAGTTAAAAAAAATTTAATGAACGTGTTCTTAAATTAGAATGTTTCAAAATAACCTCAGATAACCAATAACTCTAACAGGAAATCAGCCCTACTTGTTCAGATGCTTGCTCTTACTCCTAAGCTAGACTCTCCCTTTCCTTCCTCTTCCTGGTGAAGCCAAGCTTCTGAAACACAGACTTGTGATAAGAGGAAAGGTTTAACATAGAAAAAAAAAAAGCATCCATCACTTCAAGACAGCTCAGCACCTTCCATGTGCATTAAGGTTTTTGGTAAATGTTTCCAATGAGTTACTGCAAAACAAAGGAAAGCACATGCTATCTGGGGTCTTGAGTGATCCATCAAAGCGGGAAGTTAGTTCATTAACGATCTCCCAATTGAAGATCCATCTGATAAGGCTTTTTTAATGTCTCTTCTGAAAGTGCAGCTCAGCATACGGGCGGGAGCATCCAGGAGGCAGGACATGGCATGTTCCCCACGTGTGACTGAGACCATCCCCGCACAGGTAACGCCGAGGCGTCTGCACAGGAAGCCCGCAGACTCTTCAGCTGGCTGTCCCAAGCAGAGCTGCCTGAAACAGTAAGTTCAAAGCTAAACCCAGGTCTCCATTTCAAGCAACCAAAATGTCTCTGCCACCTAGCTGGCTAGTTTTAAATGTGGGTACAGTACAGCCAAAATGGGCAATATTCATGTTTCTCTTTCCTCATAGCATGTATTCCTTAGAAATTA
Organism: Megascapheus bottae; assembly: GCF_031878675.1. Lineage (NCBI taxonomy): Eukaryota > Metazoa > Chordata > Mammalia > Rodentia > Geomyidae > Megascapheus > Megascapheus bottae. The sequence goes on from NC_143527.1 coordinate 2,583,763, forward strand.
CTTCTAAGATCTGATTGCATGCAATCATGAATTTTTTTAAATCACGAAGCTTCCAACAGAAAAACACAGTTTACAGAAGAAATGAGACCCCCCCCACCCACATTATTTCTAGCTAATGTATAAATTGCCCCAAATGGTAATTACATGTAGACTTTTCTAGAAGTTTCCAGTGAATTCTCCTTGATTTGGCTTTCACTACAATATCTAACTCAGAGATTAATAATAAGAAATGTCTGTCTTCTTCATTTTGCTATGTTTTAAAGAGCAGAGTGTCAAGGCATTGGTATTGCATTTTACTTGAAGGCCAAGGCAAGGAGGCTCAGTTTAGTACCTTGTGCATGTGCAGGTACACACACACACACACACCCCTCAGGCCTGTGGTAGCTATGACAACAGACCAGAAGCTGAGGAACAACCTAGCTACTAAGCTTTCCTGACTGAAATTCACCACCTCCTCGGAGACTACACAGTTTACACAGCTTAGAACAACACAGCCTAAGTTTCTGGTTTTTGTCAGTCGTGGGGCTTGAACTCAGGGCTTGAGCACTGTCCCTGAGCTCTGTTGCTCAAAACTAGCACTCTGCCACTTTGAGCCACAGCACCATTTCTGGGATTTTTTAATGGTTAACTGGAGATAAACAGTCTCCTGGCCTTTCCTTCCTGGGCTACTTCTGGACAGCAATCCTCAGAACTCAGCCTTCTGAATAGTTAGGATTACAGGCATGAGCCACTGCTGCCAGTCTCTGGAGCCTAATTTATGCATTTATAAATGCCTATCAGTGAGAAGCAACGTGACTGTGCGCATGTATGTGTGGGTGTGTATGTGTGCGTGTGTATGTGTACTGGTAGTGGGGCTTGAGCTCTGGCCTAGGTCCTGTCCCTGAGCTCAAGGCTATCCCTCTACCACTTGAGTCACAGCTCCACTTCTGGCTCACTTTCTTTCTTTCGCTCTTCCATTCTTTCTTTTTTACCAAAACAACTTTTCCTTTAATTTTCTTAAAGTGAAATGAGTACCACATTTTATTTTTAACATTTCTCCAAACACTGATATTTTTGCCCTTTGATTTTTTATTTATTTTTTTTCCATTTTATTGCAGGGATAATGTATAGAAGGGCTCCAGTTACATTCGTCAGCTAGTAGGTGCATTACTTCTCACACGTTGATACCCCTCCTTGTGTTTTTGTCCCCATTCCCCTTCCCCCACCCTCTCCCAATCATCTTGTTTCTGTGGGGTCGTAGTTATCATGCTTGCCTCACACTTCTGGCTTTTCTTGTGGCTCACTGGAGATTAAGAGTCTCAAGGGCTTTCCTTCGAGGGCTGGCTTTGATGCCTAATTCCTAGACCTCAGCCTCCTGAGTAGCTATGATTATGGGCATGAGGCACCGGTACCTGGTACAGAATGACTTTTAATATGAAATTCTCTTATAGAAACCAAACTTTTCCACTAATGGCTAGCTGTATTGATAATTATTCCCGAATACTTATTGTGATGGAAAGCGCCAAAGACCTGTTTCCTTTGGAACGTGCTCAGCGGCCTGATCCAAGTCGCTTGAGTGTCTTTACACATTAGAGTGTTATCAGTCTTACCTTGGCCAGGAACCCTATGAAGATAGCTCCCAAATTAAATCCCTAATAAATTAAGTTAATAATTCACCTTTGTTAAGTAATTTAATTTCTTCAGTGAGCAATAAATAGTTCTTATGACATTCTCCTTGGACGTAAGTACCCATGTTATTTTTCTTCATTAGTTCAGTCTCCTCCTGAGAGCAGGAAGTGAGATACACACAGGACACTCTCTTGTCACCTTTGGATCTGGGAATAGTGGCACCGACACAGGTCCACTGCATTTACCTGGCCGCCGTGCACGCTTACCAGAAATGTTAGACATCTGACCTTAACTATTCCATGAATGATGGATAAACTTTAATCTATACCTTAAATAAACCTTATATTATACATGACATTATTGTGTTTCATTATACATTATCATATATATTATACATTATCTTATAATGCATAACATATACAATAACACATTACTATCCATAGTATATACTGTATAACAGTACATTATATATTCTATATCATGTATATATTATGCTACATGATTCATTATTGTTTTATAATGAATATCTTTTTAGCAATCAAGAAAACCACATAGCACTAAAAGATTTCTCTAATACCTACACTGTTATCAGATACTGTGCCGTGCAGTAAATCTAAAGCCGTTATATTTTAAGAATTGACCTCTGGCACGCATGGGACCTGTAGCCACGGTGGGAGAATCATGAGTATATGGAAGTCTGACTGAGCCTATAAGTGAATATACCAAGTTCCCTGTATTTAGCATATCTGCTGCCTCTTGAACTATATCTGCCCTGGTAGTCAAATTCACACAAGCGACCTTTCCCCAGCTCTGCCAGGCCAGGGTAACCATGCATGCTCCCGGGAGAAGTGAAAGCTAGAGATGGAAAGGCAGACATGAGGCCCACCAGACCTCCCCCACCCCACCCACCATGGTGGGGACAGAGCCCAGAGAGCGCTGCCCGTGTCCAATGCAGGATTAGAGAAAGCATTCCAGATGGCAGAGGAGGAAGACAGGAAATATTCATGTCAGGAGAGCAGAAGCAAACAGTTTCTAGCTAATTCCACTCTGGAAAACACACATTAAAACAGATGCAGAAAATGTGTTTAACCATGAGAGATTGTCTGTAAAAAAAAAAAGAAGTATTTCCATAAAGTACATGAAGAAGTTCTACCATCCATTACTGAAAGTACAACCTCAAGTAAAACCACAGCTACTCAGAGCTGCACTGTGCAGTCCCTCTGGGAGGCTGCACTTTCTGGATAGCAGAAGTTGTGCCCTTTTAACCAAAACTGTATAAAAATGTTTGGTCTGAAAAAAATCTGCATAAAATATACATGTCTTTACTAGGCTGCTTCAATCATGTTGATCACAAATTTATAATGTTCCTTGGAAGGAGGGACAAAACTTGTGTCCATCACTAGAGAAAAAGAACTATTCTGTCTCTAATAGAAGGCCATGAGGCCATGAGCTCCAGGCAGCTGCTTCTCATACCCTTGTCCATTCTTTCCTTCTGCTGGGTCATCTCCTGTCAGTTCTCACTGTTATCTGCATGCCTTTCCCCTACTGATAATTTGTAACTAGCCTAGAACAAGATATTCATGAATATTAGAACTGTGTGTAACAAAAAGGAAACAAAATAAAACATGAGTGGGAACAGAGGTGGTGATGTCTGTGAGTCAAGGAACAGAGCAGACGTGCAGAGAATCCATGCACAGGGCACACATGCAGTCAATGCACAGAGCACATGTGCAGAGAAACAACGTACAGAGCACATATGCAAGGAATCAATTCGGAGCACATGTGCAGTCAATGTACAGAGCACACAGGCAGAAACAATGCATACAACACATCTGTGGTCAATGCAAAATCATGTGAGCAGAGAAACAATGCATAGGGCACATGTGCAGTCAATGCATAGAGTCCAGGTGGAGGGAAACAATGCACACAGCACACGTGCAGTTGATGCACAGAGCACATGTGCAGAGAAGCAATGCAGAGCCACGTGCAGTCAATACACAGAGCACACACGGAGTCGATGCACAGAGCACATGTGTAGTCAATGCACAGAGCACACATTCAGAGAATCAATCCAGAGCAATGAAGTCAATGTACTGAGCACACATGCAGAGTCGATGCACAGAACACACATGCAGAGAATCGATGCACAGAGAACACACGCGGAGAATCTATGCACAGAGCATACACACAGAGAATCAATGCACGGAGCACACATGCAGAGAATCTACGCACAGAGCACACATGCAGAGAATCTACACACGGAGCACACATGCAGAGAATCTATGCACGGAGCACACATGCAGAGAATCAATGCACGGAGCACACATGAAGAGAATCAACGCACAGAGCACACATGCAGAGAATCTACGCACGGAGCACACATGCAGAGAATCTACGCACGGAACACACATGCAGAGAATCTATGCACAGAGCACACATGCAGAGAACCAATGCACAGAGCACAAGTGCAGAGAGTCAAGGGACAGAGCACATGTGCAGAGAATCTAGGAACAGAGCACATGTGCAGAGAATCTAGAAACAGAGCACATATGCAGAGAGTCGATGCACAGTTCCTTTCTGAGACTCATGAAGCTTCCTCTGTCTCTTTTGTCCTTTTTCCTTCTCAGGCCTGTTCTAGAGGGATAAAGACTGTGATTAATTGGCTTCTAAATATGGGAGGTCTTGCTATTTCTTAAAACAAAGTACTTGTAATAATTTTGTGAATGATTTTTACATCTTATTGCATTAATCATGCTAGCATCCCACAAACCTGTGGGGATCCTGTCCCACGGACAAGGGGAGAAACAGAACATGTAGGTAAACAGGGAGAAGGTGCTGGGAGGGTGGGGGGTGGGGGGCAATGGGAGGAAGGGGTGACTGGTTCCACACACGCTACACTGCGCTGACTTGGAACTCTTAACCATAACCATATAATCAAAAGATGCACGGCACTCCTAAGCTGACAGGGCGAATGAAAACCCTTTTGTAGAACTGCTTAAAACATAAATACACATAAATAAATAGGAGAAATAAAAAATCACCAAAGCAGAGACATGTCTGTCTGTTGCTTTAACTCCTTAGTTATAGGGGAGAATATAACAAATCAAGACCTAATCTTCATTAAAAAATAAAAACAAGGAAACCTATTGGGTGGGAGACGAGAGAAAGTGCCCAACCGCGGGAGAGCAGCGGACACCACCCTGTGCCAGCACGGAGGTGCTGCAGTCATTCCACAGGAGCCAGCCATGTGCCAGGAAAACAAATGCGGCAAACACAAACCCATATGATTTCCCAAGTTTTCCAAGATTTATTCACTGCCACCAGATAACGCTGACTTGCTGAAAAACTGGGAAGTATTTATAAAGTGGCACATCTGGAAGATAACTGCACAAGGCCATCCCTAAACCCGGAGACTGAGCGAACCAGAAGATCTCATTATTAATAAGCCTTATCCTTCCCACACAGGCTGCAGCCTCGCCAGGTAAGCAGGACTCACACCCAGCACAGCTCCTGTCTCGGTTCCCCTCTCTAAAGGCCTTCACTGGCCAGTCAGCCTGGACAGCCCAGGACTACTGCTCCTCCCCTCAGGCCCAGAGGTCCTCAGAACCCTGGCAGGTCCCAGAACCCTGCCAGCCACACCTTCTCCAGCCAGCTCACTTCAGACATCACTATCAAACGGACTCTAAACACTTCAGCATCCATTGCTGCTCTGTCAGACCTGAAAGGCTACTGACTGTTCTGCTTCTCAAAACATAAACTCTGGGAGAGAAGGCCACGGGTGTGTGTGTGGGGGGGGGAAATACTAACATCAAGACTGTAATTACCATGAGCAAAGGTAAGTAGTACCCTCTGCTAATATAAAAAGAGATCAGAAGGATGTAAAAAATCAAGAGCAATATAGCAATAATGGTCAGTTTTAAATATAACAGAAAAGTAATTCCATCTGTAAGAGTAAACACCACAAAAAAGTATAATGGAAGTGATGTCATTTAAAAAAAAACATGAAAAACAGGAGGCACTTATATGACAGTCACTAAACTCCATAGTAGTAAATAAAATAACACTAAATAACTCTCAAAATATATCCTTTTCTTTTTAGAATGGGAAAATTCACCACTATAAGTGTACGCTGAATTAATATATTAATTTAACACCATTTCAATCAAATTGCCTGAGGTATTACTTGGTACGCTGATGAAAATGAATCTACAGTTCATCTGATAGGAAAGATCAGAAAAATACTCATTCAATTAAGAGAGTAACAGTACTAGGTCATGAGGGTGGTGGACCTACATACAGGTTATCTAACTGTATCCTATGGCCAAAGTAATTAAAACAAGAGATACAAGGCAGGAATAGAGAGATTGCTCATTAAAATCAAAGTGAAAGTGGAACAGTCCCAAGTAACAACTTAGTGTGTAATGATGATAGCATTTCAAATTCAATGAAGAAGTGATAGTTTTTTTTATAATTAATAGCATCAGAGAAACTGGCTTTTGCAGAAAAAAAATAGCCACGAAGTCATGTCAACCTTATACCATATCACAAAATTTTGAGATATATCAAATACTTAAATACCAAAAAAAGAAGAAATCCATGAAAATAAAGCTAAACATCTGTACAATCTCAAGGGTTGGAGGGCAGCTTTTAACATGTTACTTCAAAGGCAGACACTATGTGGGAAAGGGCTAATTAAACTGCATAAAAACAGCTCAGTACATCAAAACGTGCTGTAACCCAGAGAAGTGCCTGCCTGCTGGGGCTGAGAAGGACAGTTGGCAGTAAATGCACCAAAATAATTTAAAACATCCAAGACCTTTGACCTGGTAATTTCTACTTGTGGGAATTTATGAAGGAAGGGGAAAGACTTTTGCCAAGATACAGATGCAAAGATATTAATTACAGTTGTTTACAGCTACGAATCTGGAAGAGAAACAAACTTCCCACCATGGTGGATTTCCCCAACATACAGAATGCACTGACAACGCGGGATCTGTGAGTGGTCCAAGAAGGACAAACACGCACAACCCGTCTCCTGTACGTGTGCGTGGGGGAGGAGATTGAGCATATCAAGATTGAGATATCAAGTTATCCATTCGGGTTATTTCTAAATTACGGGATTTTGTGTAAGCTTCAGTAAATTTTAAATTTGTTACTTATTCAACTCTTTCCAAAATACATCAGAATCAACCACAACATCTTAAAATGTAACAGAAGGTGGCAAAAAAATTGCAAGTGTGGGTATGCATGTGTGCCTGTGTATGTATGTACTGGGGCTCATGTCCTCATTTAGCTTGCTTGCTCACAGTTGGCCCTTGACCACTTGAACAACACCTCCAGGCCAGCCTTTTGTTTTTGCTAGTTAACCAGACAGGAGTCACACCAAAGTGAATCACCTACAACTATGTTCAAGAAAGATGAGTTAACATCATTATTATAGCTTCTCCATGCAGTAACAAAATGAATCAACAAAGCAAAGGAAAAAGGTAAAAATAATATGAGCAAAATCAACTCAAAAAAGAAGAAAAACATTTGTCCAATAAAATATATGAGCCAGGATTATATACCTATCATCCTAGCTACTCAGAAAACTGAGGCCAGGAGGTTTGTGATTTGAAGCCAACCAACCCCAGCAAGAAAAGTCCACAAGTCTCCACCTTCAATTAGCCAGAAAAGTGTTAGTCTGGTATGGCTAAAGTGGTAGAATGCCAGCATGAGCAAGAGTTCAAAACTCTCACCTGACCACTGCCCAGCAAATAAAATTTTAAAAATAAACGGAATAAACGTCCATGCTTACCTGCAAACCAAGAAATGTAAGCAATAAAGGAGTGACTCTATTTCAGTGTAAAATGTACTTGTATGGAGATCTATCACCATGAACCCCTTCGCGCTACAAATCCATGTTATCTCAAAAATTAAATTGACATTTGAAAGGAACGTAAGTTAAGGCAACATGGAGACACCACTAAGCTGGCAAAGGTGACAGAATTAGGAACCCGGGGTTTGCCGTGGCAGGCACCACCGCCAGAGCAGCTCCTGATGGCAGCACTGCCGAGAACAGCCCTCTCAGCAAAGAAGCAGCATGTTCACCAAATGCCTTGCTGAACGGCAATCCCTTTGTACAACTACTGAAAGATAATGAAAATACACTGTGAACACTTCATTGTAAAAATGCATAAGGTATGGAAAGAACTGGCTCACCATTTGGTGAGTGGAAAAATAGAAGCGAATGCATATGACTGTGAGGTTATTTTTGTCTGAAAATATATAGATAGGGAGGCAAGAAGAAAAAGAGCACTCCAGAGGGATTTAGGTACAGATTCACAGTTGGTATAATCTGGCAGAAGGATCCTGAATGATGCTGGGCTTACTTTTAATATTGTGCAAAATGTCCACATACCACAGTTTGGCTAGAAGAGGAAAATATTAAGTTATTTAGGAGTTCCTTTCCCATAATTATCTCTCAAACTAGGAAGATAAAATAATCACAGCTCCAGTAATGGAATTTACCAGTAAGAAAAGAAGAAAAGCCCATTGATAAAAGGAAAGCAATAAAAAGAAAAAGGAAAGGATCCCCGAGTACAGGCAGTGGGGATAAATGACTTGGAGACCAGGTCAGCAGTTCTTTCACTGTAATGGCTTTTCCCTGTGAGCCCAGGGGGCTGGGCGCCTAAGAGGGTCACCCTGGAATAGAGGGCCAGGCCTGCGCTGTGCTGGCCCCATCCAGCCCGCCTCCCCCAGGCCAGCGCTATGACCGCGCAGCTGTGGGAACGCCGTAGTCTCACACTTGGTGCTATGTGGCCTTTGTCTACCCAATGAGAAACATCTCCGACGGGGCCACACTCCAGCGGAGCGCAGGGCTGACCCTGCCTGGAGGCCTTCCTTCGGCTTCCACAAAGGAGCAGTCCTACCTGGGTGCTACAGAGGCGGCCAGACCCTTGCTCCTCCGCTGGCTTGTTCGTCCACTGTCATTCAACAGGCACCCTGTCCAGCAAGGCCAGGCACTGTCCAAGGCAGCCGAGGGCAAGAGCAGTGGGCTCCAGCTGGAGGGCTGACCTAGGAGACCCCAACAGCAGCCTGGCTGGCTAGGCAGGGAGGCGCTGGCCGCGGCCCCAGGAGAGACCCCAGAGTGGCAAAGATGAGGCTTCCCCAGAGCAAGGGGAGCTCTGTCTGGGGAGCAGACTGGCAGGCCCTGGCTGGGTTTGGGGGTGCCAAGGGGTGGGGTGCGGGGAAGACGGAGCGTGTGACTCCACACGGATGGGTGGGGGCAGGCAGCGTGGGGAAGAGTGGCCACCTGAGCCCTGCTCAGAGGCCCCAGCAGGACACGCTCCTGGGACCCCGTGAGCACCCCAGGGTGCTGGGGTGTGAACCCCTCTGCCTCCGTGTGCCCCAGCATGGGAGCAGCTGCAGGAAGAGGATTCTGGGTGGAGGAGGGTGCTTGGACTATGTTGCCGGGTTCAGGCGGTGCTAACTAAGCACAGGCTTTACGCCAAGGGACCGCATACAAGCCCAGGGGCCCTGGGTGAGGATGGGTGGGATGGGTGGTCAGAGGACGGCATACCCGCACCCACCCCGCAGAGGAGCTGATGAGCAGGGCAGCTAAGGGTCCCTGCCACCCCCCGCCCCAACCCCGTGACATGGGACGACACACCATGCTGGTGAGCCACCTTCCTCACCTCCACCCTTTCTCTGGCAAGCCTCAGATGGAAGCTTCACTGCAGACCTCTGGTCTGCAAGCCACCAGCCCACCTCCACCAGTGGCTGGGCCTGGCTTCCTCTTCTGAACTCCAGGCCTGGTCACCCAAGACACAGCCGGCTAAAAAATCAGCTGGCCCCACCAGCAAAACTGGACACGCCGAGGCAATATCCCACATAGGTGAACACAAAAGATGTCAACTTATTATCTCATCTAAACAAATGCAATGTGAATGGATGGATTCTAGAAAAGAAACACCTTGTTATTTGAAAGGGTAGTTTTTATTTCTTCCACTTCAGTTCTCCATTAAATACTGTTTGTCACATATATTTGCAAAAATATCTTTATAGTTTCAGTTGTCTATTTCTCAGCTGACCATCTAATAACAAATCATCTTTGGGTTACATAAAATGATTATAATAATAATAATAGAAAGAGTACCCAAACAACTCCACATTCATGCATGAAATCCACACACGAAGAGAATCACAGAAGAAATATGTAGGCCAAAATCTATCTCATTCCAGACAAACCCAAGGATTAAAAACAAATGCATTTCTATCACCTTCTGCATGCCACTTTGTCGTGTATTTCTGAAGGGAAAAAAGTCTTCATTAACAACTAGGGTAATTATTAAGTCAGACCCAGGTAGAAATTTTACACTTGAAGTAGAATGCAATTACTGAAACTGATACCAACCCCCGGCTGCCCTGCTGAAGCAGCCAGCGAGCATGCTGGAAGGCTGTCGGCACAGGCCGTGCAGCTCCACGGCCTTGCGAACTCACACTCCGTGTGCATGTGCAAAAAGCACTTCTAGATGGTTCCTGTCCTTTCAGACATCCTCTGATAATCTCCTCCTCAGCTGTCCTTCCATGGGTATTTTGGAGAAGTGTGCTGTTTCTCTGCTTTGCACACGCAACCGGAAGCCAGGGATTTACTTTCACTTTGCCTGTACTCTGGCCCTGGGTGTATAAAATCTTTTGCAATTGCCCTTTTCCATTCAAATAAACAGGAAGAAAAAGAAAACAATAAAGCCTAAACATTTCACACAACACACACACACACACACAGCAACAAGAATATTTTAATGATAAGGTCATGGATATTTTCACACTTCAAAAGAAGATAGCGCTGTGCTTTGTGGCTGTGTGTATGTGTGTGTGTGTAAGAGAGAGAGAGAGAGAAAGGGAGAGAGAGAGAGAAGGAGCTCGTGTGGGGGGGGAACTCAGGTGTGTGTAAGAGAAAGAGGGAGAGAAGGAAGGAGCTCACATATGTGTGTGCACACGTGCATGCATGTGTATGGGTGTGTAAGACAGGGAGAGAGGGAAGGAATGTGTGTGTATGTGTGTGTATGTGTGTGTATGTTCCTCTTTCTCTCTTCTAATTATATAAAACACAGAGATCTTCAGCAAAGTCACAAAATCTGCTTCCCTCCTGCTCAGATAAGCTCTTTCCCCACTGTCTTCGCCATGCTGACTCCAGTTCTCACCAGCAAAAGGAGATGTTTTCCAAGACGAAATCTCAGGGAGAAATTCTCCCAAAGGAGGATAACGAGGGTGAGGCCACTCGGGGGCTGTGGCTAACATCTGTTTTCAGTCATCAAGGCCACTAACATGATGCCGATCGTACGGCTTGCTCTTTAGCAGGCAAAATGGCACGTTGAAAAGCAAGAGCAAGGGGCTCCCCTGGCTTTGAGGAGGAGGGCTCTTCACCCAGGCAGCACGGCCTGTCCCAGTACAGCTGCACCGTGGCCTCCTCAGCCACTTCCAGTCCTTTTGCCACTCTGTGCCCCTTGGTGGGCTGGAGAGTCAGAACTAGATGGACTAGAGCCACTGAAATGAATCCCTCACCAGGCGGGGGCACCTGCAACCAACTCAGCATCCCTGGTCACCCCCAAGGCACCCCCAGAACAGACAGTGCAGGCAGGGGCGCCTCTGGCTGGAGCAAAACCACGACTCAAAGCCACAGGCAGCCACACACTGCAGGGCTGCCGGAGAGCGCATCCTCACTCCCACAGCATCTCGGAGCAGGCTGCAGCACTCCATTATGGAGAATGTTCTTTGGCCCCCGGTAAAAAAATATTGACAAAATTCTGCTTTGAAGACAGTTATTGTCTCCGTACACTTGATAGCGGTCTTCGGAAGTTCACCTGCTGGCATTAAATTCTTGAGTTTGGGTGAAGGGAAAGAAAATTTGCCACATCTCAAGCTCTTCAGCGGGGGCAGCAGCAAATCAAATTATTCCTTCAATTAAACTAGCTCTGGGCCGAAAAGAAAGAACAGCCAGCCACAGACCTCCTCCCTTCCCTCTCTGCTCCCCGAGAACCAGAGCCATTACCCTGCTAAACCCCTGACTCTGGGGACATGATCCAGGTGGCTTAGTATCCTTGAATAACGTAGCTCATAAAATTAAATCTACTATCAGAGATGTCAGTATGCCGCCAGGCAAGCCAGGGTGCTGTGATGAACCTCTCTCCCTCTCTCTCTCTCCCCCCCCCCCCCCATTTCTCTCTCTTCTCTCTTTCCTCTCTCTGTCTCACTACCTCACTCCATCCTTATTTGTAAAAGCTACAGGACTTCTGGCTAAACATGCCGTGTCACACACACACACACACACACACACACACACACACACACAGAGCCCCTCACATCCATGTACTGCAGTAAGACATCACCGAGCAGGACTTCTGTCATCTGTCCAGAGAACTGGGGCTGGCCTCTCACAGGAAGTGCCCAGCCAACAAAAGCCCTGTTCGACATGTCCAGTTACCGCTGCAAAGTGTGAAGTGCCGCTCTTGTTCAAGGATGCCTGGCGAGCTGGCCCTGTGCTTACAGAGAGCACGGGTACATGGTGATGGCGGGGCGGAGGGGGGGGGGAGACCCTGCAGCGCAAGTGTTTGTTCCAAAGAATTGCTTTAGTAGAAGTCAGAGACAAGTGCTGACCAAGACTTAACACCAAGAAGAATCAGAAAGACATTGGGCAAAAAACAAAACACAAGCCGGGCAGCCATCAGAGAGCCTGAGATATTCTAAGAGCCATAATCTGTGACAGAAGTGCATAGTTTGTATAGAAATTAAATAACAGGTATTCCATCATTGAAGCTGGAAACAGGCAGACCTCAGGTACCTGCACGAATGAGCCAGGCGTTTCGGGTTTAAAACACAAGCTCTGCATTTGGAGTAGTTGTTTCTCAAAGTGGTAATTTGTCCAAATACAATGTACCAAGAGGAAAGGGAACTTCACCCATTTCTAAATGCCTTCCGCCTCCGTGGGAGAGTGAGGGTCAGCTGACAGGGTGCCCCACTCTCTCTTTTCCCAGGGTACGCCTATGTTTGAGACCCTGGAAACACAGTGACTATCCTAAGAACTGAGAAGACACTTTAATATCAAGGAAATCCTGGAGCACCTCCTCTCAAAAGGCCAGGGGCCCCTGCGTGTCTCACTTCAGAAGAGGGGCACCTGCAAAGAAGAAAAAACAAGCATGGCACCCAGCTAGTTTCCACAGCTGTAGGTAACACTGGCGATTTCTCCACCCCAACTTCTAAAAATACCAAGGCAGCACTCGCCCTCCATGCTCCGCTCCTTTCCACCTAAAGGCAAAAAGCAAACCCAGTCTCCCTTCACAGATTGTGGGCCTGGTTTTAATTTGTGCAATAGTCCTTTTTGACAACAATGCCTACTTAAAGCATCCATTAAAAGTCTGTAGCCAGCATTTAATGGAGGAAAATCTAATAGGGTTCCACTGGAACTCCTTCATTAACTTTTAAAAGAGTTTTCTCCCGTTGTGGGGGTTGGGGAAAGGAGGCAGAGACAGAAGTGAGAGGGAGTCTTCATAGATTTGAGGTTGGATTATGAATCTCTGAAAAGAATTAGGTCAAATTCTTTGCTTTTTCAGCCGCCTTAACCAACTTTTCCTAGACTAAGACCTCACTTGGTAACTATTCACCGCCGACTGCAAGACTTGCAGGGAACAGCATCTCTAGGGACTAGCCAGGACCACAGCTCAGCATGGCACTGAGTCACCACCAGCTCCCCAAGCCTTCCCCTGCTGGGAAAGGCCAGGTCTGTGGCCCTGCCCGTGTGACATCAGATTGTTAATGTGCCTCTTCTAGCACAGAAATGCTTCAGGCCACCCCATTAGGGCCACTGATGGCGGCGATAGCACAATTCACCCCCTCCAGAGCTTCCTGGGGTACCCGGAAATGGGGAGCACTTGAATAGGACACCCACCACCGCCGCCCTACAGTTCAGCTCCACAGTTTTCAACATGCTTCCCATTTGCTCATGCCTAGGTGGAGCTGGGCAGCCACCAAGCCACCATCACCACATTCCCACTGCTAGCCAGTCATTCACGGCAGAGAATATTCCCGAGAAACTCCTCCTGTCTTCTTTACAGCGACTTTAGGGAGCACATGCATAGTTTTTTGTTTGTTTGTTTTCACCTTGTTACCAGGCCATGTGGGTTCTGAGTGTCTGGGCTCCATCTTTTCCATAAGCCCTGCATGTGTCATGTTCTAGCTGAACAGCCTGTGTGAGGACCCCATTAATAATCTTGAGAAAAGGCAAAGCCATCCAAGTTAAACTCAGAGGAGGACTGTGTACACACAAAGTATATAAAGTACCTAAAATGTTTTTGGACTCTCTGGCCAACTTAGAGCTGCTAAGCCAAAAGATTTATGCCGCAGGTGAAAACGTATGGTGTTTGTCCTTCTCCAACCCTGAGCATTCCTCAGCAATTTCTACTGAATCTGCCAACAAGGGCTGCAAACGTGGCAGGCAGGGCCTTTTTCCAACAGAGGCATTCAGTGACAAAGCCACGTTTGCTTCACCCCTGCAGCACAAAGGCTCCAGATCCCCCTCCCTGCTTTCTCCACCCCACCCAGACAAGAAGTATTTCTCCTGGCCTCTGACTCTCCACAGCACCTGTCACCCCTGTCACTTTAAGAGGCGACTGCACACACACGTTCCCCCCAGGAAGATGGAAGGTGTGCTTGGAAGTGGACATCTGACCTGAACCTGTTGTGCTTCTCAAAAATTCCGGCAGAGCGTCTTGGACATGGCAGGTGTTCAAAATTGGTTGTCGGAAGAGTGGACTGGAAACCAACAACACTAGTTTATTTTGCAAAGCATGCTCCCAAAGACTGTTGACATAGGATCCCAGGAGAGAAGAAGCACTGGCCCAGATACTCCTATAAACTCCATGCTATCCCTCACTGGCCTCGGGATCCCCAGGAGAAGTGCTCACTGGTGAGGCCCGAGATGGGTTTCAAAGCTTCAGCAACGTAACTGTTATGGACAATTCTGCCTCAAGCTAAGGAGCAGAAGCTGCCAAAAACCCAAGCCATGGCTACAAAATCCAAACAGCCGTAAGCATCCTCCACGCAGCCCTCTCCATGGCGCACACTGCTGCTCACAGGAGTTCCTCCAGCTCCATCACCCCACACCTGACGAGACACACTCTGCTGACACCTCTGTGGGGTGAACAGGGGGGAATTCTGTAGCTATATCGTGTCTCCCATTGTGGTGGAAGACAGGCCACCATGGCGTCTGAAGATGATTCACTGGAGCCCAAGACAACCAGGAGAAAGAGTTGGCTACTCCAGAGGCTGTCAAGTTTTCTGGTAAGACAAGTAAAACACCTGCTTACTAACTTCCAGCCTGCGGAGTCATGAGACGGAAGGCTTCCTGATGACAACAACCTGGGGCCATAGGAAAGGTCACGTGGCTCCCTGCACCCCGCCAGAAAGCGCCTGTGAGTACAAGTGTTCCTTCACAGCTCGGCGTGGGCTCAGGGCCAAGGTCAAAGTGCCACATGACCAAGACCACACTTTGTAGCTGGTTACTACCAACAGAAACTATCCATTAACAATAACGATTGGTTGGCAAACAAAATTGACAGTCGATGGATGTACAAAGCGTCCTGAAGAGACGTGTGACTCGGAGCTGGCTAAACCACTGAATCAACGATAAGACCTCACACACAAAACCATCACATATCCTGCCACTCCTGGGTGTCTCCAGTGAGCTGAAGCACCCTTGGTGTCTCTCATGAGTTGAGCTCCCTCCCAGATCCATGATGCAACCTTATCTGGAAGCAGGTTCTGTGCAGGTGTGATCAGTTAAGTGACTAGAGGCTGTAATAGAGACACTGGCCATGTGAACACAGGGACAGGCGTTAGAGCAAGACTCCAAAAGCGGAGGAGCACCGAGCGGGGCCAGGATTCGGGGGAGCTGACAGGCAGGACGGCTCTTCACAAGGAGCCTCCGGAGGGAACGCTGCTGCCTTGACCCGGACCCCACACTTCCTTCCTCCAGGACAGGTAACGAAGGCATCTGTGCTGTGTTACGGGCAGTACTAAGTCCCCTCTAGCTTTAATGCTTACCTCGCCATTGAAAGCTCTGCTACATAAGGGAGAAAGCAAAGAAGCTCACTAAGAGAACCATAAACAACGTAAGAGTGACAGCGGTGCATCCATAGCTCGATTCCAGAATCCTAGTATGGCCTTCCACCCGCCCCACGGGAATCGGCGCCTCTAGGTCAACCTCCTTCCCCGATTCCTGACTCTGAGCATGGATGGGGAGCTGTCTGCCCCTGGATGGATAGGGGGCTGCCCTCAGCCAGCAAGACCCAGGGTGTACCCTGAACTGAACTCGACGCTCGCACAGGCTAGAGCAGGGCAGAGAATGCTAGGGCTGAGTTCTGAGGTTAGAGAAGTGACAGCTCCTCTAGCCCCAGCAACGAGCGGGCCTGGGAGCAGTGGACCCACATGGCTCCGGAGTTTGGAAGCCACAGTTCAGAGGCAGTAGGGCCTCTCAGGAGGGGTCCCACCGCCAGAGGAGCAGGGTCTGCCCATTCCACTGGTGTCTGCTGACGGGTGGCAGGGAGGATGGCCGTGGAGCCCACAGAAGCATCACACCACCAGGGCCTGGTGTGAGGCAGCATCCCAGGGAGAGTACAGGGCAGCAGAGCACTTACTACACCTACACACACACACACACACACACACACACACACACATATGCATGTGCACACACATGTTCTGTAAGTAAGCCACTGTTCCCTAGCATTCAACGACACGGCAGATCTGACTGATTATTTTGTTACTCCTCGGAAGGAAATGAACATAAGCAGGTCCCAGTGCTACGATGGCCACAGAACTGCGTGGTGGAACCTTTCCATTGAAGGGTCTGGAGAGGAGGAGAAGGTTCTGACAACCCAGGAGCAAGGGAAGGTCGCAGCTGGGAGGGCACACTCCTCTCCCACTCCCACACAAGTCCCAGGGGAGCCCCAGAGGCCCATCGGGGAGGCAGGAGCAGGAGCCACCGGGGACAAAAGGCGGATGGCCATGGCAAGGGGAAAATCCACCAGGAACAATCCCTGCAAGGCACTACTCACCAGAGCACAACTTTGACCAGAGCTCTCTAGAAGGTGAAAATGTGAATCTCAGCTTTTCTAAATGTCTCTACATTTCCAAATATGTGGGAGAACGAAGTCATAATATTCAGTGCCTGTATGCAAAGAGGAAACTAGGAGAACCGATGGGATGAGTGGAGTTGGTTGGAGATGGGAGAGAAAGATGGACGGGTGGTATTTGTCAGGATGTACCGTACTCATAAACAGACATGTTGCATTGATAACCCTCCGTACAGCTACTTGACAATAATATTGTAACAAAGTAATTCCAACAGTGGTCAAAAACAAAACCAAAAGAAAAAAAAAGTTGCCATTTTTTTTCTTCTTAAAAACTGTCCTTGAAATTACAGAAATGTCACCCTGAAAAAATAGACACACCTAAAACCTTGCCTGGGAGAGGCAGAAGGGAAGTCTTCAAGAATAAAATTCCACACGAGAACGGCAGAAGGGGTTTAGGCTTGCTTGGTAAAAACCACAATTTGCTTTCTATAAATGTTAGCCTCTCTAAGGATATTTATATTTCCTAAGGTCAAAAGTTCACAATTTATCTTTGAAGGATAAATTATACCAGTGGGCCCAAGGAGAGGGGTGTTAAACATGATAATCCTATTTTTCCCATATTCATAACAGATGACAAAGAAAACCAGGGAAACAAATGGCCCCGCCGCACATGGAGGACTGTCTGCACACACACACTCACACACGGACGCATGGGCACATACGCATAGCCCACTTGCCTCTGGCTCGGAGCAAGCCTTCTTCCCAGGGACAGGCACGCATCCTACACATTCCACAAAAAGAAAAAAAGGAAGAAAGAAAGAAACTGGGACTTGAACTCAAAGAGACACGTTCCAGAGCAAAACTTTCGCTGGGGCCGGGGGCCATCCGCAGGCCGCTCGCCAGGGCGGGACCTGAGGGTCGGAGCTGAAGCCAGCCCTAGAGCATCCGGAGGGGCTCGGGCAGGGGCAGCCGGCTAGCTCCAGCTCCAAACCCCAGACAGCACGCGAGCCCTGAGTTCAGACCCAGTTCCGGACACAGAGAAGGAAATCGTTCCTTCCGGAATCAAAATTAAACTTTACTTTTACACATTAAACCGAACACGTGATCGGGGCATCCATTCCAATACTTAAATCACACTATGACTTGACTCCCTAAGAAAAGCCAAAAATATTCTTTTACACACCCCTTTCGCTGTTCCAGAGGACTTTAGCTTTGACAAGAACAGACATGGGCTGCGGGAGGGCGTCTGCGCGAACCAAAAACCATGACAAATGCAAGAGCACTACCTGTTCTGGAGATGGCTCAGTGCTCTCTGGCTAGCCAAAATGAAGTAGAGACTCACCCAACGCTGATGATACATTAGGGAAAAATAAAATAAAAACAAACAAAGATAGCAAAGACAAAGCAAAAGAAAGATGATGTGTGATGGTGCTGGATTTGTCGTGACTTTAGTCTTTTTTTAAGTATCTGTGGTTTGTGTGGTTTATTTCCATTCATCCCAGTCTCCCTCACAGAGACTACTGCATTTAGAATTCCTTCTGTTTTTCTTGAAGATTCCCTAGCAGATCCTGGATCCTCTCCTGATTCCAAACACAGCAAACACACAGCATCATGGCTTCCCTCAGCAGAGGGCTGTGGTGCAGTAGACTGGGGCCTTGCCTTGGCCAGCAGAGCTGGCCCTGCCCAGGGCATGGACCTCCACCACGTACACTCTCCACCCAGGAGACCCTTGTGCTTCTGACAGCATACACAGCCAGGCCACTGGAGCTATGGACAATAAACAAGAGCTGCGCGGGACAGTTCTGTTCACCATGCAGCAGCCCTTCTCCACACAGTGGGGACATCCCAGCCGCCGTCCCCGCTGCCCAGCAGCAGGCCACTCTCTGTGCCTGACTGCAGGGGGCGATACTAACCCAACGGGGCCTCAAGCAGGGAAAGCCAATCCAAGCTGCTCAGGATGTCTTCTGAGAAATTCATCAGTAAGGCACATGACGTGTTACTTAGAAATGAGAGCTGTTCACGCCAAGGGAAGATGCCAGTCTCCCCTGCAAAAGGACACAGAGTCACTAAAGAAATAAAAGGCAGGTGTGTGCATTTGTGTGTATGTGTGTGTGTGTGTGTGTGTGTGTGTGTGTGTGTGTGTGTATTCACACCAGGACAGACTCACAGCTGAGCTGTGGGGACCATCTTGACAAGGAAAGTTCAAACAAGAACTGATCTTAGGGACCGATGTGCCCAACAACCTTTGCTTACAGTCTGTGGAAACCAGGGTTCTAATGGCATCCCCACCCACTCCACTGCCACCTGATATGCCACCACAGCTCAAGACAGAGTGCAAAACCACAACAGTCAACCCACACATGATGCCACGCTCACCCCTGAGGTCACAGTATGGGAGATCCCCTCCCACTGCCTTGAGATGATCCTATCTTAGTCAAAATAACCTCCCGGTACCAGTCTACATAGCCTCCAATTCTCCATCCCTCCATTTGT
Organism: Megascapheus bottae; assembly: GCF_031878675.1. Classification (NCBI taxonomy): domain Eukaryota; kingdom Metazoa; phylum Chordata; class Mammalia; order Rodentia; family Geomyidae; genus Megascapheus; species Megascapheus bottae. The sequence goes on from NC_143527.1 coordinate 2,602,974, forward strand.
AAATGGAGGGACTAAGAAGACCACTGTGAAAATTAAATTACATAATGCAAATGATACATGCCAGGAGTCCAGTCAGTTTGGACACTCCAAGTGCTGAGTGAGCACCTTCTAATTTACCAAGTATTATTTCTTATGTTGCAGGCTCTTAACACAAAGAACAACCAAAATACCCCATCTCCATGGAGCTTACACTCAAGAGGGAGCTTTATGGCTATTATTGCTATTAGATGTTAGGGGTTCGCTAAGGTACACTGAAGACAGCATTAACAGAACAATGCCACATTGCATATTTAATAATCGAATGCTTTTTAATAATCTAACAAGCCCACAGTGCAGATGCAACTTTGGGATGTGGTCAAAAAAAAACCAGCTTCACTCAGGCAGCAGGCTTTCTGGCTCCCTCCCAGAGAGGAGAGTAGCAAAATTGCCAAGGAACCCTGGCCACCATGCTTCATGACTCCAGGAAGGTCAGGGCAAAGTGAACGAGGCCTACACACCTGGTAGAAGGGACAGGACCAGGGCGCCTGCTCCTGAGACACAGCAGGGCAGAACATAGCCCAGGCATGCCTTGTCTACATGCATCACCGCAGTGAGGCACAGGGGCAGATGTCAGGGCTGAAAGCTGGCTCTGGAGAGCACCCAGATGCTGAAGTGCAAGCAGGGCTGGCCTTCCCATCTGAGCAGAAAGGAGCTGCCTGCAAGCCTGTGGAAGCCATAGGCTCCCACTGTCCGCAGCAAAGGCAAGAGGCAGAGAGTTGCTGAATTATGTGGAGGCAAAGAGGAGAAGACAGGTGAGGCAAATTGGAAAATGGATTTTTTTGTTTCCCATATTCGATCCTGATAACATTTATTTCATTACTCAATGAAATTTTTATATCCACAGGATGCATAATAAAGTATTGTATATAAAGTTAATATTGATAACCACTTTAGTCTTCAAAATACTCCATCCTGTGAGGTCCATTACCTCAAGGACCCTCTTAGCTATTTTTCTTTTTCCTAGAACTGTCTGGAAACAAGCGAGTACTCAAAGCAAGTATTTATTGAATGAATAATCCAATGAATGAAACAACAGTTGGAGAAATGAGCAAGTGAACTCCACAGGGCAGCATCCGTGCCAGCCATTACGACAGTCTCCACTTACAGTTGAAAAGTCTAGCATTTATAGACAGAAGTGACCGCTCTTGCTGAGATTAGAACTCACCCAACAGCTTCCATGCACAACCCTTGGAAGGTTTCAGAAGGTAATGAGAGGGACCCAATATTGAATGCCAAGAAGCCAAGGAGATTATATGTTTAACATCACTATTTATTTCTGATTACATTCTGTTGGTTCTGTGGAGAACTTAGGGCAGCTTAGATTTATGCTCAGCAAGGCTCTGCTGATTAAAACCTCACCTGCATGTACATGAGGTGAGGTGTTTAAACCTTCCTGGGTCCATGACGGGAATGCTGGGATGTGAGCCTTGATTATGGGGGTAAAAAAAAAAGGTGTGGGGGGAACAATCATTATTTTCCAGTAAAAGCGGTTTCTCAACCGAGAAAATCTTTCGATGTGCTGGGTCTGCCGAGAAAATGAAATAAAAGGCACGGCGGCACACCACAATATCTAAAATTTATTGTAAAACCCATCTAAAATATCACAGAAACAATTTCTCCCTCGAGTGTTTTATGAACTGCAAATGTGAGGAGGAAAAATATTTTCCCTGATACCTTGAACTACGTTTAGAGAAATGTGTGTATGGGAGAGTGTATGTGTCACATGTAACAGAGAAGTTAATGGAAATATCAAGAACCCCAAAGTACTTTCTTAATTTGAGTTGGTAACTAACCAACTAACATAAACCACGGTAATGAGGCCATCGCATAGCAAAAAGACGCAAACTTAATGGGGAAAAAATTCCCTTCCAAATAGCAGAAGGCCTGGCAAAGCAGTTATTATTCCCACTGCATCGCTGGCACCCCATCCTCCGGAACTGTATTTATTATGACTTATTAGATTTCGGAGCAATTGTCCTCTGAAGAGAACACCAGAGTGCAAAATAACTTTTAAAACTGTGCAACAACTTTACAAGGAACACTGCTGTCTCTGGGAGTTGCTCGAGGAGGCAGTAGGGAGAGAAGAAAATGGACAGAGGGAAACACCGTGAAGAAAGCCGCAGACAGAAGCCAAAAAAAAGCCAGAAGCCAGAGAAAGCACCAGCCGTCCTTCCTGAAAATAGAGCTCTGTGGTTGGGATCACACACAGGGACAGAACCCCCTTCCCTGAACTTGCAGGTTCTATCCGGGCTTCTCTCTGTGCAGTGAACATCTGCATAGAACAGGAACAAAAACAGGGCCCCAGTGGGCCCCCACTTCAGAAGGCTCTAAGGAGAGCAGAGGGGACCCAGAAGCCCGGGCAGGGTACCTTCTTCGCTCCCACGTGCCCAGCTCAACAGGTTTTGAAACATTTTAAGAATGAATCCACTCCTCGATCCTCTTAGAAAGGTTTCCCACCCGGACAACTGCCTCCCCAGTGTGTACTGCAGCTTTTACCGTCATACGCAGTGGCCTTGTTGAGGTCACCCTGCACCTGAGCTTCTCCACTGCGGCTCCACTGCTGGCCTCAGATCTTACAGAGTTCTTACAGGCAGGCAAGAGTCTCCTTTGAAAACGGCTTCTGCGTTTACGAATCCACCATGAAAACTGGCAGGCACACAGAACGTCCTTATGGAAAGTTTGCAGGGCTCTAAGTAAAGGCTGCTGCAATACGATTCCAGATTCCCCCAAAGTGCACAGAAGACTGCGACATTCCAAGACACAGGAGAGTATATCACAACTATGTTTCTATTGCTCAATGTTTTAAATAGATAGCTGAGCAGGCGGTGGGGCTACAGATGCAACTAATGGCACTTTTATTCAAGGTTACGGAACATTCCAAGGAGAACTCCCGCTGCAGTGTGAAATGGCAGCCCGGTGCCAGCGCCAGCACACAGGCGCCAGCACACAGAGCCACCATGACCGCCAGCACCCCAGCCCACAGCTGGAGGCAGCCTGGAAGCAGCAGACCCCCCCAATCCTTTCTCCAAGGTTCCAAACTCCAGACACCTGTGAGACGCTAGGGATTGCGTTCACTCTGTTTTGGCCGGTCCACCTCACCCTCACAGATGCCAACCCTTGCTCTGATAGCGTGAGTGTCCAAACACTGTCACTAGAGGAAAATTCATGTTCACCAAGCTAAGGAGATGGCAAGACGCTGTGAATTCCTCTCAAAAAGCCAGAAAACTCTCAGTGCTGAAACATGCGTGGCCGCATTCTGATTCCGGCAGGAGATTGCAAGTCTTTCCTGAGAGGTGCCTGAAGGACACCCTGCTCCTTTTACTTTATTTACCTGGAGTCCCTGATGGCTGGTGGTACTCCCTGTAAAATGGAAATGCCTCAGACCCTCGGAAGGACCTACCAAACGAATGAATGCAAAACAAAGTATCTCCACGCACAGTTGTGGAAGTAAACCTAATCCCCAATTAAACTTAGCTTCAACTTCCAATGTACATGAGAAGCATCTTGAGCTTTGGTTTAAACTCCATAGCTACTGGCAAAGCTAAATAAATTACGCCGTACAAAGAAGAGAGTAGCAGAATCCGGCCAGCATCTAGCTTGTTCAAGTTCACCAAGTGGCCAGCGCACAGAGCCACAGACCCGCTGGGGTGTGTCACCCACGCAGGTACCGTACACCCCACTGAGAAACATGTGCTCATGATAGGAAACCCACCCAAATGCTTAAAGCAAAGGCCTGCGGACATCCCAGAGGGAAACGCCACCCACCGGGCCTCTAGAACGGTGCAGACACGCCAACAGTGCTGAGGAGTCAGGACAGAGAAGGACAGGAGAGCAGCTCTCCGAGGACCTAATGCCACACGATCACAGGAAAGCCACAGCAGACCACGCTCCAGCCCGGTGGATCCCACAGCCCAGCGGCTACTGGAGTGTCCTGAGGACCAGGCAGGGGAGCCAAGTAGAGGCCAGACAGCACCCACTGGGCTAGGTGCTGGGCCAGGTACCCACAAGTGAGCATGGCCCGAGTACTCTGCACAAACCACCACCAGGAAGGAACCACAACCCATCTCCTGCTGCCACCACCAACCCCAGACGCTGGGTGGGGGCTCCCACACTCCTGGGCCACTCAGGACATGGAGGGCTCCTTCCAGCTGGCTATGTAAATACCACAACTCCCCCACCTGAGACAGCTCCTTCAACCACCCAACCTCAGGAGGGTCACTGCGGGGAAAGGAGAGTGTGTGAGGGCCTGTGTGTCATGGAATTTTCCACCCTCTCCTTTGTTCTTATTTCCTGGTAACAGTCAGGAAGGGCCATCACCACACCATCAAATCACCGGGAAGCCAGGGCAGGTGAGGGAAGAGAGATGATGTCTCTTTAATTTTGGATGCATGATGTTTGCAACCACTGAGGTCATACCTGCCTGTGTTGACTGACAACTTTTCAGCTTGATTCAAAGCAAACAGCTGCTGGTTGATTGCCTAGCAACTAAAAATTGATGGATGACCCTTAAGATGAATAACTACCATAAATCACCTCATTCAAACTACACACACACACACACACACACACACACACACACACACACACACACAATTAAAAAAAAATAATGGGTTTCCCGGCATTTGCTGCACTCCACAATGTGCCATGGTAAATTCGGCCACCTTGCGGCTATGGAGTTACAGTTGCTGAAGTTGAATCACATTTTTGTTGCTGTTGTTTCCTTATTTCTGAGAAAGGTGTGTTCATCAGAAGCTGCTGCAGTCCGAACCCTGGCTGGGCCCCTGGGTGGCGGTCAGTCAGTCCCCACAGGAGCAGCTGCCGGCCCCTCCTCCCCACCCAGGCCGGTGCATGACTAAGGGTGACGGAGGACAGAGCACAACAGCCTGACCTCAACCAACAGCACGGATGGATGGACGGACAGACGGACACTGTGACTCACACGCATCTGATAAACTCCTTCCTGTTTGGAGACATTTCATGCATTCCTGAAAGGCCACAGACATAGGGGGCTTGCAGGTAAACACCCACCTTTAAACCAGAGCAAGACGCGAGGCGTTCCTGGAGCTGGCCCCACAGAGAGAAGCAGGACAGACTCCCGCCCTCGGGCTCTGGTGGCTGGGGCTGGCATTCGTTCCACCACCCTCTTGTTTTGCCTTTTTGTAAGGTGAGAGTGCTACCACAAGGAAAGACAGCCAGCCCTTCACGCGCGTCCTCTCTCCCCATTCCAGTACCTGGTCACCCCATGGAGCCTGATCTCAAGTGCCCCTCAGGTGCCAGCCACCAGTGCCCCACATCCCAGCACCACGCTCAGCTGCTTGGGCAGCAGACTGAGGCCTGCCCTGCCAGAGCTTGGCCCCATGGGGGTGGGGGGGACAGACAGGTCACTGATCTTACAAACATCCATTTACACTAGAAACCTGCTCCTGCCAGCACAGGGCTCGGCTCTTAAGCCACAAGGGAAGTCACCCGCAGCAAAAAGCTGCCCACTGAAATGGGCACGTGGCTGTCAGTCCAGGTGATAGCCCCCAGCACGGCAGGACCCAGGACGCCGCCACAGCCCTGCGTGTCAGGCCAAGCCAAAGGCCACCGTGACCCTCACCGCTGCCCCCTGTCCGAGGGCTGCCAGCTGCACTGGCTTTGAGAGAGTCTCTGTCCATCACACATAGCCCACTGGACGGAAAGATAAAACAGGACAGTGTTAACAACAAATACAGCAAGCTGGCGCTCAAGAACTTGAGTCACTGGCACAAGCACAAGGCAGCAAGGATTCCCTGGAGAAGAGGGGAGCAGCCCTCACTCCTGGGGGTGCTTCCACTGGAATGGGCCTGTGCCCACAATGGCCGAGCCATCCAGCTCTGCTGCTTCCTGGAAGGCGGCTGGAAAGGCCTAGGGCCCAGAGGCCCAACTCTCAGGCATGGAGCCCCAGTTCTCCTCCCTGCCAACTCGCAGCTGAGCAGAGGTAGGTACTGCCACATGGAAGGAAGAAACACATTCCCTTCGCTGGCTTCTCCCACCGCCACTCGCCCAGGCCTGTGAAGCTCCTGGCCCAGGAGAGAGAACCCAGACTCCATTTTCTTCTGAGTAGGAATGGCAATGCTCACAGTTTTCCAATGGGCCAGCCAACAGAAGAATCTTTACATCCCAGGAACTCTGGGGTCAGCTGTTTCCAACTTCAAGGAGCTCCCTGAGGGGTGAGGCATGGCCCCCAGGGGAAAAGCCCTCCAGGCCCACCTGCCTGGCCTGGCCAGGGCCCGTCAGCGTTTCTGCCCGACCCAGACTGTCCTCCACCTCCCAGAGGAAGCCCACCCAACAGGATGATCCAGAATGCTGTCCCTTTAAGACGGCACCGCTTGTTTCTTTTCAGTGGGAAAAGTAAATCATGCTATAGCGAGTTGAGCTTTGAAAAAAGCATCCATCCATTAAAGTTCATGGATCCGCATTTTCAGGTTGTCCCTCCCCTGGCTGTGTCTCAAGTTACAGCCTTGTACAACCCAAGTCTAAATAATATTCACCATGATAAATGACACCATAACTCCGATATCCACAATCAATCTTTGCTTTAAAGATACATCCATCTTCAATAATGTTGATGGGGATTCTGCAAAATGGGAAACGTGACTGTCTCCCAGGCCTCCTCACGGAGGGGGAAGGAAGCCCTGAGTGATGGCTGTCAGCACACATCTGGCTGCAGAAATAAATTAGCCTTATGCAGACAGATGAAGGGCCAGCTCTGCTGAGGAGACAGCCACTCCTGCGCACTGGCTAATTTATAGGACTCCTTTCTGGAAAGTTCTTGGCGGATGCAACAGTCTCCTCCACTGTCTCTTTAAATGCTATCTGATGCTGTAAATAAGAGCTGTGGGGAAGAGACTATGCACTGTACACAGGGACACCAAGAGTTGTTTAAGGGAGGCAGGGAAGCACTGATTTTAGCCAAATGCCTTTATAGCTTCATCGTGGGCTTCCCTCTGCCTCATTTGTTTTGGTGCTGTTGCTTTATTTTTATATTCCTTCTCGCTTTTTGGTGGTTTTGTGGTGATTTCAGAACTCACATAGAGAGTAATCGCCTGGGGGGAACACAGCCCTTTTCCTTCATTCTCAAAAATGGCTTTTTTTTCTTTTCCTTAGCAAGTTTTACTCCAAAACTTCATCACCGTCTCTCGGGAGGCAGGAGGGAGGTTACAAACTCAAAGCAACCAAAACAGAGGAAGCATCTATCCAGTTTCAGGAGGTGGTGTCGAAACCCAGCCTAAGTGAAACCCTTCTCAGGCAGGCTCTACACTAAATCTAAGACCAGCTCTCACCCTGGAGGAGCTGGACCTGCCTCTTGGATGAGGGAAACGTTTCCAGCTCCTTCTTTATGCTGCTGACCTTGGCCTCACAGAGACCTCTGGAGGTTAATGCTCAAAGCCCTCTGGAAGGTGGGGGAGTGGTGTGGAACAGCCTGGTCTTCCTGGGAGAATCGGGTAGTCTGACCTGGGGTGGGCCATCTGTTCCCAGGCTGCAAACAATGGCCTGTTAGGGCCCCAGAAGCTCCCGGGGAGCGGGCACGGCCCACAGTGAGCCTGGGCAGGGAGGGTTAACTCTAACTGGAGGGTTGAAGGACTTACAGTAAGGCTGGGAGACAGGCACACAGGCTTCCTGGCAAGGGCGCTGGGAGGGTAGGAGGGGACTGCAAAATGAACTCTCTCAGGCTTTGTGCCGGCGTTTCCCAAGGCCCAGGCTGGCCCCTTTGATAAATGACACATGTCATTCTGTCAGGGGCTGACACTGCAGCTGGGACGGCTGGTGATGCATGGCTCCACTGAAAAGGAAATCAACTTTTTGGCACTGAGTGAGCCTGTGGCCTGTGTAAGGATTTTGTTTCTCGAAAAGTGAAAGATAGACTTAGGATTTAAAAAAAAAGAAAGAAAGAAAGAAAAGTTAAAAACAGATTGAACGACAGCTTACACTTAACATAAATTAACTCAGTAATGGCGAAATGTGCTAGCCCGTGATAAATAAAAGCTACATTAGTCAATTATTAATCACACTCTAACTTGTAGCCAGATCCGAAGACTTAAATCTGGGGCCTGAGCTGCCTTACAAACAGATAAGACAGTGCTGATAGATGCTGCCCACAGACCAATCGGGAAAGACTTGAAGACTCCATGGGCTTAGCACTAGGGATCTGTAGAAGGTTCTGGAAACAGAGTGAGTAGAGCAAGAGAGACCCATTCTACACAGACACAAAATATCTCTGGACCCTACACACTGAACAGCCACACCAAACCCTTTCCTTCCAATCAGGACTTCATTACTGAATATTCCAGAACTTTCGCACTGAAAATGTACGTTTCTGTTGGTAGGCGGAAGTGGACATGAGTTTTGTCCCAGGACTTACTGTGTCACCACTTTCAAATCTGACTCCTGCTAAGGGAATGTTCCTAAAGAAAGAATTTATTCCCAATCTGATGGTTTAGCGCAGATTGGAAAATGAGCCTCACATATTTCCTAATGGATCTAGCTGGCTTTGACACCGTCAGAGATAAAAACACAAGCCTGTCTAATCCTGTCACCGAACCATGCAATCAGAAAAATAAAATAAAAATCAGCAAGGGGAACCTAAAAAGCATGACCTCAAGACAGCACCATTCTTCATAAGCGTCAACTCCTAGGTAACAAAAACATAATGAACATGAAGTAAAACGCACCACCAGGGTAAGACTTCCGTGACCAGCGGGTGCCGTGGGCACAGGGTGGACAAGTGTACCCTCTCCTCTGTGGGGGCCTCATCCACAGCCGCAGATGCTACGAGACCAGCGGAGGCAGCAGGCGACCTGATTATTGTCCACGGGACACACTGAGCATGCAGGGCGAGAGCACAAAAAGTGGACCAACTTGTGGTCAGGGGATGGAGGCATTAATGTGCAACACACACACACACACACACACACACACACACACACACACACACACCTGCTAGAAGTTGCATGCTCTTTATTCCTCCGAGCAGGACTCACTCTCCTAGTACCATGCGTGGCTTGCACACAGTAAGTGTTCAAGAAATGCTTGCTAAATTCAAAACATGCAATAACACTATGGGCACGTTTCTGGTCAGCACCTGGGGGCAGGGGGGGCGGGGGTCCTACACTCAGCCCCTCACAACATACAGGTGTCACAGGCACAGACCTATTTCCTTATACCTGGACAGGGAAACAGAAGGGTGAACTTGCTCATTTCAGCTTACTTCCAATTTTCTCCATAAGTAACATAAACTAAAACTACACCAAAAGCAAATCCTCCGAGCATAGCCTGCTTGTCTACAATTGAAAGAAAGGGAGAGAGAAAGAAAAAGAAAAAAAGACATCTGTTGCTTTGTGTCAGCAACTTGTTCTGTTCAGGGGTGGTGGCAACAGATGGGTTGATGAACTACAGGGCTGTAGAATGGTAATCTTTTTGGACTTCTCTGTGATACTTCATTACAGATAAAGAAACTGGGATTTGAGGGAGGAAGGAAAATTAGGGATTGAAGACGCTATCTTCCATTACACCGTGCTGCCCACACAAATATGGGAAGTCAAACTCCCTAAGATAAACACGGCAATTGTATAGCCAGGCTCCACACCCAGCGAAGCTGTCTAAAATACCCACGAAAGCCAATGGCTTCTTAGATGACTCCACGTGAGAGCACGAGGAGAAAAAAATTCATGCACTAAACCATGAGCTGATGTTTAAACTTCTCCCTTCCTCCAGCTGAAATATAATTTTTCTTTAGTCCATAAAAAATTCAGATAGTGTGCAGAATGTTTATATATTACCAAGGTCTCTCTTTAAAAGGTTTATACTTTTACTTTATGGCCTGTCCTTGATTTGACGCTTCCGCTCATCAGAAAGGGATTTATAAAATAATCCTGAAGGTAAGGAAGGGAGCACACATCTGTCAAGGACTTGCTGGGTTTCACCATGCGAAATTTAAGAAGAGAAAGAAATCCTGTTAAGCTCTCTTTAGTCACCAATAGACATCAAAGGTAATAATTAAAGAAGACAGACGTCATAAAACATAAATTTATGTCTCTTTTAATAATGCACAAGCACCGTAGTGTGTAAAACATCTATTAGGCTGAAAGAACATGAAAACGTTCCAATAAGAAAAATCTATGTTGTTGTTTTTGTAAGGGTGGAGGTGGGGAGGAGATATTTCCCTTCCTTTAAAAAAATAAAAAGAATTGAGGATCTTTTTTTTTTTTTAACAAGTTTAAACCGAAGTCTTTCAAACCCTTTGCCATCTGTGGGTACATGAACTATGAATGACCTCGAATGATTTGCACTCTGCTCAGAATCCCTTAGAAAGCACGGGAAAAAGTATCATTAAGAATGACTGATGACTGTCAGTCATGGTTGACCTCATCCAGGCTTTGGTCTCTGCCTCAGTAATAAGCTGTCCTTTATTAGTACCAACACTCCATAAAAGGGGTGTGCTTAGTCACAGGATAGTGGCCTGCTAATGCCCATTGCTTCTCTCGGAAAGATTGATTACTGCTCATTTTTACTGCCTTCCCTGCACATACAGGGCAGTGCTGCAGACGGCCGGGCCTGCAAACCTCACACTGGGGTGAGGAGGTGGGAAAAGGCGCCTAGAAAGAGAACCTGGTGACGAGGGGAGGGGGGGGGGGAGTGGAGACAATTTTTTTCTTGAAAGGAATCCGCCTTTCTAAAAAAGACTCAACCACCACAACACCATCTGTATATTTAATTCCAGGGCCTGCCGAAGAAAGACAGGAAAGCAAACGTACGTGTGTGTGTGTGTGTGTGTGTGTGTGTGTGTGTGTGTGTGTGTGTGTGTGCGCGTGTGTGTGTGTGTGTGTGTGTGTGTGTGTGTGTGTAAAGGGAACCAATAGGCCCCTTAAGTGCTCCCTTGACTTAAAAAAAAAAAAACAACACCAACAGAAGGGCCCCTGGCCTGTGTTCCCTTCCTTCTAAAATCACAGCAGCCAGCAGCAATGAGGAGAAAGCCTGCAGAATTAGGCCCTCATAACCAGCCTGACATCAAAACACAAAGGTGTAATTATTACCCATTACACCCAACATGTGTGAAACTAAAAGGGAAAAAAAATCTTCCCTATATGAGCACATAAAAACCCATCTACTGCTCTTGTATTAAACTACTAAATTAATTTGAAGAAACAACTGCCACAGAAATACATGCCATGTTTGTACACATATATACGTACATACACACATGAACATCTTCAATGCTCAGGGAACCCTCAACCCCTCCTCCACCTCCACCTCGCCGAGGTAACGGAGGAAGAGCAGAGTAGGGCTGAGCCCCGGAATCCTCCTCCTCATCACCCAACCCCGGCTGGGTGCTCAGGGACCACAGGCCTGGGGCGTGCAGAGTTCAGATACACAACTCCCTGAGCAGGTGCTCCACACAACCAATGGGGAGAACGCTTCCCATGTGGGACTCTCCATTCCAAAAACGTCGACAAACAAATTTAGCTCACAGGGTGATTAATCTGCAGAACCCCTTGGAGAATAAACCAGACTCCGCAGACCAATGCTTCAGCCAGTTACTCCCAGAAATTCTGCCCAACACCACAACAGGAGCCTTCTCTCGGAAAACTGCTGGACAGCCTCGGCGTTTGTGTACAAGACAGGTAGGTACCTACTGGATTCCAACATGTTTCTCCGAAAATGGAAGGGGGAGGGGCTGGAGTCGTTTTTGAGAATGGGCTTTAAGCACAGCCAGGCAGTCAACTTCTCCCACTGATGGAGCCAGAAGGAAGGAGAGACAACCCTCCCCCCACCACACACACACACACCCCGGGTGAGGGTCCAAGAACTGAAGCTGAGCTGCCAGAAGCTGGATCAGCCCTCAGCCAGCTTGTGGCCCTTCACCCAGCTTTCTGGAGCTCCACGTAGGACACAACAGGTCGGGGCAGAAGGAGAGGAGAGGAGGGGATGCCAGGTCTGGTGAGTACCTCTGCTGGAAGTCAAGCCCCCCACCCAAATCCCTGGAATCACGCACTGATTTCCCCAGCTGATGAGGCGTGGGGGCAAACCAGCAGCTCTGTCTGATGCCCCTGATGCCCTTGGCCTAGGTATGCACGTCTCTGCCCTTTCTCTCTCTTCCTCAACAGACATTATGGATTTTAAGCTGACAACTAATATGAGTTCAGTATCTGCTAGGGAAAAAATAAGTAAGGAAACTTTTCTAGGGCCAAGGTGGGGCCCAGTACATAGGTCACCCCATCCCTCTCCCTCACAATCACAGACACCATATGACAAGAACACAGATTGCGGCGCCTGTCCACTCCCCAGGCCCCCAGGGGACCTGTTCCACTGATACTGTAGGTGTTTCATATACAAAGCCCTGAATCCCATCAACACCAGTCACCTCCTGGCTGGCGTAAAATATTTATTAGACTACTTATTTCCCATTACTTCGTAGCAGATTCCCTCAATTTAGAATTTTCTGTAAAATACATACATATGGGCATGTGTATACGTATGTATGTATGAGGGTATATATGCATACATATATATTCTCAAAGTTTGGGGGCAGTTACAAGAGATTTATACCTGGCACAGAAGTGCAAAGGTATTGTTTACGGTCATATTATTTGCCCATATTTGGCTTTTCTCGATGCCAGTGCCTTCACAGGTTACAATAAAGCATGGCAGGAAAAGCAGACATGTTTTACTGTTATTTTCATGTAGCTAAGAACTGAAGCAGGGCAGGCTCTTACAGAGTATTACACAGTTTACTGCATTAATAATAGGATGCCCCACTGCTGTGACACATTCTGTACTTGAAATAAATATTAGTCACAATACTTGCGTTTTAAATCCATATATTCTAAAGCTAAGCTGTAACAATGACACGGGCCCGGCCATGGCTCTCCAGTAGGGCATACCCAGCCCTCTGAAAAGAGCCTTCACTCGGAGCCGCGCTCATTGGTATGTGCTACCATTTCTTGCTATGAATCTTGCAGCTGGCTTTTAAAAATAGTAAAATGTAATAAATACAGGTTTCTGAAAAGTTCACATTCCTAAGTCCGAGTGTGTACTGACCTTCACTGCTGATTTAATTTATTTCATCAGATGATCTTGCTGAAGATGCACTTTACTTTGCACTAAGAACTCGGGATATTTTTTTACAACCAAATTTTCTAAAGCTTGATCTGGTCTCTGCCTCTCGCCGTCTCTCTCTACCCACGTCTTGGGGCCGGCTTTGGAGGAATTCAGAAGCATGTAAGCACTTGACCTGCATTTACCATATACTAATTTTCTCCAGAAATGAGCTGCTTGCACACCTTTCGAAATGGCAACTCGCAAACGGGGGCAGACATGCCTCTATTTCAAATGTGGAAAGGCACATCAGATTGGCTGAGCAGCTGGCCCACCGCTGGCCCAGCTAGGAGCCCAAGTGTAGGCCGGCCGCAGCCCTGTGCCCAGGAGGGGCCCTGCTGAGGTTCTGCTGCCTTCTCCCTGTAGAATGTGCCGGGAGCTCACAAGAGGGAGGAAGGAAGTCTTGTAGTATATTTTCACAGAGAAAATAAAAATGTTTAAAAAAAAAACCACCACAATGTAATGGATTCTTGACTTTTTTTTTTCCTTTCGAAACAAAAGACAACCCCCTTGCCTATACTGGCACAAAATTTCCAGAAGACACAATGTGTATGGCATGGGTGGGGTGGGTTCTATCATCCAGGAAAACTGCCGAATACTGCAGCAGCAGCACTGTGGAAAGAAACAACAAAAGCCAGCCCAGCCATGAGAGGCTGGAGGCAGGAAACGGTTAAGCAGGCGGCTTGGCTAAATAGGCCTTGCTAGGAAATATGTCGTGAAAAGAGCATCGAAGTTGTGATGCCACCTTAATGTTCTAGTTTTATTTCGCAGTGGAACAATGGAATCTATAAACGATTTTGTAATTAAAACAGAAATCCGATGCAGAGAAGCCAAGCAGGTGATTTCATAGATCAAGGAAGGCAGCAGAGAAGAACACAAAAATCCCTCCAAAAAAGACCCTCTTTTCCTTGCCCGTCAGGAACTGTTAAAAATGGTAACTGGAGGCCTGTTTACTCCAGTTCTCAATATGCACCACTGCTGGGCTTCCCTAAGTCCATAAATCTAACCACAGATTTCTCCGGTGAATTTCAAATGGAAAAGAGGGTTGATTCAGGTCACTTATCCATGTGCAATTCACTATTTTCTATGTCTGCTGAGAAAATTGGCACACACGAAAAAATAATCTTTTAAGTCACTGTCAGCTGTGACTTGAGCCACGCACGTACACATGCAGCACTGTGTTGAAAATGCAGGGGGTGGGGGGCTGCCTACAAGCAGGCACCGATTCCCAGCCTTCCAGATTTTCAAAGGGAACCCAAGCCAGCCAGCCACCGGTGGCTCCGGCCTGTACTCCTAGCTACCCAGAAGGCTGAGATGTAAGGATCACAGTTCAAAGCCAGCCTGGGCAGGAAACGTCTGTGAGACTCTCATCTCCAATAATCCACCAAGAATCGGGAAGTGGGCTGTGGCTCAAGCGGTAGAACACCAGCCTTGAGAGAAAAAGCTAAAAGAGCACCCAGGCCCTGAGTTCAAGTCCCAGGACTGGCACCAAAAAACAAAAATAAGGGAACAAAACTGCGTAGTTTGCTATTTTAAAAAAATCAGCGGCTGCCCCCACCCCACTCCTAACAGAGCTGCGGTCTATAAATTGGGGATGGGTCACATAGACAAGTGGACAGCATGGGATTACAGCAAACTCTGCTCTCCCAGCTGCAGGGACAACGGTGTATCTATTCTGGCCCTGTGCCTACAGGTAAATGAGCGGGCCATGTTGTCACACACCTAGGCCCTGTGGACTCAACACCCATCCAGTCCATGACAGACACAGGAATCCACATGCCGGGGGCAGACAGTGACCCCATGACCCATCTCATCATCGAAACGCCCCTGGCGATGAGCATGCATCACACGTCGCTGTGACCAGAGGGGCTCCACAGCCTTGAATGCCGCTAGTGGTGTTATTTAAAAAAGAAAAAAAAAAAAACATCTCCGAGAAAGAGTTGAAGATTTAAAAAAAGAAAATTCAAGGCTGTATCACATAGCAGCGCATATAAGGTAAAGAGGGGCCGACCATTATTCTACAGCACGGGAGAGTCCTGAGCCAGGCGCACGCTAACCTTTCCTCCACCGACCATGTCATAACGACAGAGCTTTAGTGTCTCAAGGACAAATGATGGTTCTGCGCTGTACACAATTCAAGGAATGTTATCACCCCGGCAAACTGTTGTCCCAAAAATTATATTCATTGCTTTTCAAAACGTTATCAACTTAAGAAATAAATACCTTCCTGGGTGAAAAATACACTGGCTACTGTATTCTGTTGGTAAGGGCATCCTCTATCAACCCTATTGATAAAAACTTTAAAAAATTATGTGTTTCTCCTCTGCCCAGCCACACCTTTCTATTAAATATGTCAAACATCTGATATTTGCATTTTGCCAACCCTGCCCTCTCAGGTCAAATTCTTTCCTTTGGTATTCTTTTCTGTCAGCAGCTTCCTGTTCCACGTAATCAATACCAAAATACTGTATCATTTTAAAAATATTTCAGCCACCTCTCTCTCAAAGTATCGTTCACACATTTCTCAACCCTCAGTCACAAATCAATGTTGTCTTTAGCTATCTTCCTTTCTTAATATTCGAGGCCATGATCTAGTTTATTGTTGTCATCAATGCTATTCTTTTTGAAAAATAAATAAATACCAATCCTGTGTCCTTCAGCCGGGAAGCCACCCCAGCACCGCCCTCCCCCATGAAGGGCTCTGACCAGACTCTCTGTGGTAAGGGGGGGGTGGCTCTAGGAGGTTCTGGAAGGCTCCATCTCATTCCCAAGAAACTTCCAATAAAATGCCTTCCACTCTTTGTCCATTGTGAACTTGAGCCTTGTCCTGGAGTAATCTACCATCTACTCGTTTGTGGGTTGGTCCAAGAGGAACCAGGAAAAGGATAAGGGACCAGCATGGGTGCAGAATGCCAAGCTGGGGACGTCCACCCAGCCACACTCGGGCACGCGGACAGGTCCGGCTTCTGCCCCTGGCTAAGTGGGGCTTGTCTAGTTAACGACTTACAATGATGAAAGTGTTTTGAACCATAGTCTCGTAGAAGATTGTTCTAGACCTGGCCTCTCCGGGAACATATATCCACCCCGAGCTGGGCCCAGGCACATTTAATCAGCAGCTAATAACCGCACAGGAGGAGCGGCTCCCTTCATAAATCAATGTGCAAAATTGCTAATACACTAGTTATCGATTAGCACACCAACACTCATTTTGAGGCTATAGCTAAGAACTAACAAAGTGACAAGGGTAAAGTGTTATTTCTTTCACACGCAGACAGCTGGGCTGGAAAAACGACTCCAGCCGGCAGTAATTCTTAATTGACACCTGTCAAGATAATGGCGCAGTCGCAGCTGCTACAGGAGAATCTGCCCCTCGCCCTGTTCATCTGTCAGCTTTAATGCCCTTCCTAGGCACATATTTTCTTTCTTTGCTCTAATCTACGTAAATTGTCCTGGCTTTTGTTTGAAACCTGGGTTGGGGTAGCAGTTAATCCCTTCCTAATATCTGCCCTGTCTATGATTCACCAATCTTGTCCATTCTCTTCATAAAGGCAAGCAAGGTATTAGGGTTTGATTTCAGAACTGAGAGGGCGGGGCAAGGTGGGCACACAAGGAGAACAGACTCTGAAAACCCCAAAGAACGCATCTCCATTTCCTGCCTGGTTTTCGTATTTTGTTTTGGGGGGTTCTTATTTGGTTTGGTGTTCACCGCAAGCAACCAAATATCCATTTGCTTTGTGAGATGGAAACGTCCTTCTTCTGTCCCCTCTGGCTCCTGGCTGGGCCCTGAGAGCATTCCCTCTGCCCTGGTTGGTCTTGGCACTCCAGGAAGACCACTTGCTGACACTCAACACAGGTGGAGACCTACTGCACGT